>NC_134574.1:114720041-115067541 GCF_050947875.1 Dermacentor variabilis | reverse complement strand
TCAAAGTACACGGAACCATGATGTTCACCTCGGCGGTCAAGCCCTCGGGGAAGGGGGGGGCACTAACCCTGGAGGGTCCGGTTCATTTGAACCCTTTGAACTCTGGATAATCCGCTCCTGTCCACAGTGAAATTCAATGACGCAACCTCTGAGTTCAGTACATAGGTATCAAGTGTTTCACGATGATAAATGCATAATTTGCAGTGTCTTTCTTGAGAAAACCTACTTAGCACATTTGTATCAAAATTTCAAGAGTTCAAGTTCAAATTTCAAGATGTATCAAGAGTTCTTGAAGCAGCAGTGCAAATAAAATAAGGTCTCGAATGGCTTGAAGGCCTTTTTGGAACCACCAGGAGCAGATAAAAAATATCACGTGCAGTTTCTCCATTTTGCAGTTATGTAATAGCACTCACCAGAGATTGCCAGCTGTGAGTGATGGCGATGACACGCTTTCGGTAGGAACAGAAGGGTATTTGCTATAGAAAACGAACTTGCGCGATGCCATGGGCTTCGCCTAAGCGCGCCTTTGCTCATTTGCCCTTCACGCCCTCGTGGCCACTCTCAAAAACTAGTATTAAGTGACCACTTTAACACAAGGTGGCGCTAGTTCTCCGTAGTTGACGCGGTCCCTGACACACCCGGGCTTCTAAATAATGTGTCCTCGAATTACGCTAACCTTTGACGAAATCTTCGAGCCAACACGGTGGCTTTCTTTGTCTGGGCTGGTCATAGGCAACCGTTAGGGCTTGAGTAGCTTGGGTGGTGTCGTCTTGCAGTTGTACAGTTGTGTCCTGTGTGTTCTCATGGAAGCACATTAACTGCGTTGCGCTAGCCTACCTTATTTCTGTACTATTCTTCGTTCTGGCAATAATGAATGTTCCCTTGTTACGGTGAGGTAATAGTGAATGTCCCCTTGTTACGGTGAGTTATTGTGTATAGTCCATGGTACCAAGGACCTAACTTCGCAGCTTTTGCGGAAGTCTTGTACCTTACTTGATCGCCCACTTCATATGGTGCTGGCAGGTGCTTTTTGTCGCGCTTCGCCTTCATGTCGCTTAGGTAGACTCTTTTGTTGTCAAGCGCTTCTTCTCTAGCCGCGTCAATATCGCAAAGACACCGTTTCAACATCAGGCTTGCCTGCCAACAAATAGGCCGCATACGAGTTTCAGCCGTATCGTGACTACTCATGGAGCATCGCTACCATCGAATTACGTCCCAGCAGCCTGTACTTCGTTGCCACTGCAGTCTCTGCATTGGCCTCGACTGTGCCTTACCATTCCAGGCATCAATAAGGCACAGATGCCGTAAGTAGCAATGAAGTGCAGGCAGCATTATTGCTATAACATGATGTCGACAGTGACCGCTTACATGTTCACACCGAAGGGTCGGTCATGCACTCCAGTTCAGCAGCTGCAGTATTTGTCCCGGCAAAATCTGCAGTGACAAAATTCAGGATATCGCACTTGTCATCAGCGACGGCTGTCGAACTTGCAGCTCTGCATGCAGAACTTCAATGGATCGATCGGAAAATGGATCGATCGGAATGGTACATCTGCTATTCCAAGGCCGCCCTTCAGTTTGCTCTCTGCATTACACCGTGGACCATCGGGCAGTTGAGAAGCGACATAACGGCGTATTGCAATTGTTGCCAAATCATTGTGGTATCCTTGGAAACGAGCAAGCACGCAGCCGCTCGATGTTCACATACCGGTGTCGTCTGCGTCGTTACCTCGCTGTTAAGAACAGACGCCACGGGAAAGCCCCGCTTGCTAGCGAGATTACGTTGGCGCAATGGAATTTGGCAGACTTTAAAAATCAGCGCCTTTGTTCCCTGGATCCTGATACCAAGCTCCAGCTTCGACATGGCTTACCACGACGTCAGGTAACTCATCTGTCGCCTATGGCTTGGTGTAGCTTTTACCAATGCGTAGTCTTACCTCATCAGAATGGCCACAAGTCCAGATTCTGAAGTTTGCGGGTGCAAAGAGGCGATAGCGCATCATCTGTGTGATTGTCGCCGTTTCAATGCACAAAGTCCACAGCACCACGCTCGACAGGATTGATAACCGCCCCCTTACGGAAAGCAGAATTATTCGACCCTGGTCTTAGCCTTCGTCGGTATCAACTGTTTTAAAACCGCTAGTGTGCTTTTTAACGGAAACGGGATTCTCTGAAAAACTAGAATGTGCGAACTGATAGGTTCCTTTTTTCGTCTTCTCGTTTTTTTGATCTGCTATTGTTTTCTTATCTTTTCTGCCCTCACTCCATCTCCCTGTGCAAGCTTCCTCTTTGACCTCTTGCTTTCCTTCCTTCAATGTCTTCTTGGGGCTCTTCGATGTTTACTTCCAGTTGGTTGTCAGTTATCCTTCGAGGTGTATAATTAAACAGTTCGAAAGCTGAAGTCTCGAGTCCAGCATGGAATGGTGTGTTGACGTCGAACGTTGGTTTGGCAAGGTATTCACACGAGAAGTCGACGTCGCCATCGGCATTATAGCGCAAAAGCGGGGGCATTCGACAATTTGCTTTCTCAACAAGTCCTTTGGTCCATGGTGCATATGGCAAGGGGTAGATCTGTTCATCGTAGAATATTGGTACCCCATTTTCGCTCCAATCTACGTCCCTGTCTTTCTATCTTTAAGGTTGCGCCTAAAATTTTTTATTCCATGGCTCGTCCAACAATTCTCAGCTTCCTCTAAAGCTGAAGCTCCACGCTATACTGCCCGATGTGTGCCAAGACGAATTAAACAGCCAACAGCCTGCCAAGACGAATTCTCGTTCTCTTGGCAGGCTGTTGAACATTACCTTCGTCTTCCCCAAATTAATTTTCAACCTTTATACTTTGTCGGCTGAGGTCCTCAATGATTTATTGGGAGTTATCTCCATTATTTAAATAGAACATTGTCACCTGCAAACTGGAGGCTGCTGAGATTTCTACACATTCAGTCTCCACGTGTCGCATAACTGCGTGAACGCATTGCACATGACTTCCGCCTCACAATCGCTGTTAGGGGCACTGACTAGATCTAGTACACAAATAATAAATGGCTGCGAGGGCGGCCACCACTGTGGCTGTCGCGATAGAGCACAGCACACGCATAAATCAGGTGATATTGGTTTGAATACCACCAGCGGCAAGTGGGGCTTTTTCCAGCATTCATTTACCCTTTCCTTTTTATTTTTTAACGTAATAATCAAAGTATCTGTTAGTTTTCGCTATGCTTTCCTTGGCTTCACTGTCGGTTGACCTCATGAGATTGTATAGATAACGCAAAAATCGAGCCTCTCCCGGCGCCCCTGATTCTCCTCGCTCATAAAATTGGTTACGAAGTATTTGCGGCGCAAGCACGCTTATCTGAGAAGAAACGGGGAATGTTACGCCACGACTACCGCAATCGCGCCTCGTTCATTCTGAGAAGCGAAGGAGTTTCCTGAAAGTCATGGGGAAGCAATGCGAGTGAAGAACGCCGAGTGAGAACGCTCCCACGTATAGTCGCTTTCGACCCTCTCAGAGCGAAGGAAGTGGATGCACATTAAATCGAATGCGACCAGGCATGAACGGCATCGCCTTGTTTCAACGACTGATCGCCAGTGCAGCACTTGCAGCAGACCGCTTGACACCTTGTTTAACGGACGGCCTCGAATAATTGTAATTCCCGCCATTCAACGTCTCAAGGCTACACGCGCCGTAATGCAGGGGCTCTTGACTTACACCGGTGGCGTTTGTCAACGTGCTCCGAAAGCCTAAGAAAGAGGACGCTCTTATGTATTCGGGCTTCATCGCACGTCGCACTCGGCAGACGGTTATCACACCCGCGATCCAGGCGCAATGCCAAGACGCGTTACTCGCTCCGTTCCTCAACCCGAATGCGAGTATTTACATTTCGGAGTCCTCGAATACGTCCGGATCGGGACTCGGAAATGTGGTACTAGTCCTAGTGAACAATGCGCTTTGGGCTCGATAGAAAGAAATTAGGGCACGGAACAAGCTGGTCAATTCGCGCGTGCGATCGCCAATCGGAGCTTACCACTGTTCTTCTTCTTCTTATTATTATTAGTATTATTATGCTCTAAGAACGTTTTTATAGATGAACCACATGGCTTTGTGTCAGGGCGCTCCATAACAAAGAACCTGGTCATATTTACGATCCATGGTTCCAGTGCGGTACATAGTAGGCACGAATGAGACATTCACAGGCACATTACCTAATTATTAGCCAAAGATGATTCAATGGCCGGCGACTTGGTTTTCGCCGCTACTTCGTGCACCGATAAAGAGTGAAGCAGATACAAGCGAAATACTTAACCTGGAACCACAGTCGATCACCACATGGCGCAACTAAACCCAAATTATTCGTCCATAAATTTCTTCTTCAATTTAGAATTTGCACCCTTGAAAAAAGAGTTGAATGACGGGTTTTTACTTGTGAAACTTGCGATCTCATTACGAGGCACGCCGTAGTGGAAGACTCCGGCAAAATTTCGGCGACCTGGTGGTTCTCTAACATGCACCTATGTGTTTTCGCATTAGGCCGCCATCGAAATGCAGCTGCCGTGGCCGGAATTCGATCCCGCGATCTCGTGCACAGCAGTCCTGCACCGCAGCCACTAAGCAGCTACGGCGGGTCACTCTTGAAACGGTTGATTGCATTGTACCTTCGTCGCTTGGCTGCGTTTCCGGCTTCACGACATTCATCATCATGCTGCTGCGTTCGGCGCTTGGCGCTGAGCGTCCAGAACCGGATGTTAATCCGTGGCAAGTGCATGACGCCGTTGTTGACAGTGTCGCCTGTGTTCTATTCGCGGCTCCTCGTATATGCCCGCTGATCTTGAGGAGTCCTCACAATACGCGGCGTTCCCATAGCACTATCCCAACACAAATGAAATGCCTTACTGCATACGCGGTGTTCCAGTTAACTTGGACCAAGGCTTAAAAAAAACCCCACTAGCTCTAGAGAAATTGTACCGACTGCATAGTAGCCGTAGTCTTGTGTACTTACAGGCAGTATATTTTTCAACACAAAGTATTGGTTAATTATTTGCTTTCAATTAATGAACTTTTTAACTATCGCTTGAATCGCCAACATATCAGCTACAAAGTTGTAGGGAACCTCAAATAACCTCTGAATCAAGCATTTGTTTCGTGCTTACATTTACGTCCTTCGTTTTGCCGAGAAAAAAAAAACAAAAGCGCGCGAAACATAAAAAATTACCGACGATTACGTTACTTCCTAATGCGAAATTTGAGCGCAGCAAATAAGCTGTTTCACCTTTTCGATAGATTGAGGCAAAGAAATCGAGCAACACATGTATGCGCTATCACAGAATTTTTTTTTATTTTTCACACGTATTCCTTTAACAAAGACTCCACTAGGTAAGCTTCTGCTTCGGCGGCACGCACCTCTGGATTCTGACGGCGACGGCGCTGGGCCTCTGCTCTGGCAGCTCGTTTAGCAGCAGCAGCAGCAGCAGCAGACGGAGGACTTCCATCGGTCGTCTCGCTCATGGCTCAGAAAGAACTGGCAGATAATTTCGCAGTGGCGAACGGCAGCGGCAATTTCGGCTCGGGCGGTGCACATATACAGATCCGCCGCCACCGATCTGGCTCTCTGATTGCCACCGCACAGGGGTTGCACTGGAGGAGGAGCGAAGAAAGGAATTAAGTTCGAGCCGGCGCTTTGACAACCGGAGACTCGCAGGAAGAGGGGGGAGGGGGGCGGCGTGTACACCCAGCGGCAAACGATGGGGGCAGAAGCGCGCGCAGCAAGCGGACAACACGATAAAGGGAGGAGGGAAGAGATAGCAGCGACTGACTGATGCCGCTGACGCCGATAGTGAGTCAACCCCAGCTGCGGAGTTGGTTTCAGGGACAACGCCGCCGATGCCGACACAAACAATATGATACCCTCGCTTCCGCAGCGCTAAGAACCAGGTCTAGCCGTGGGAAGGTGGTCACGTATTCGCCGACGTGCCGGGGCCTACGTGAAATAACCGGCGTGTCGGCAACTGAAGAGCACCCTATCCGCCACACAAGAACAGAGGGGGGGGACCCTTTCCTCCTCTTTCTGCATGGCGGCGACGGTGTTCTATGCAGTCACGTTATCTTGACTCTCTAGCGGCGTCAGCGGCATCCAGCGGTATCAGTCGGTCGCTGCTAGCGCTGGGGGGATGAAAGGGGGGCGGAGCTGGTTACGAGGCCGACGACAACGCCGACGACGACGCGAAACCCAGGAACGGACGCCAAAGAGCTGCGCTCTAAAAAATGCGAAATAGGTACGCGCTAGCGCGCTGCCACTCAAGCGCTCCCAAGCGATAGCCACGGATACATGTGTTTACTAGCGGCGGCAGCTCGATACAGGGCTTCACGGCATGTGATGGTCGTGGTATCATGAGAACACGCAGCTGATTCATTCACAAGCGTAGCGGAGCCGTAGGGGGGGAGGGGAGGGGGGATGTTGAAGCCAGGAAACCGTGACGGCGCACCTGGAACTAATTTTAAGCACTCCTCCTGTTCTGTAGATAGGCGTGCCAGGAAGTTCTGTTCCTTTTGTTCCCTTTAGCTAAAGAAACAAATCTTGCGCAAGCTATGTCCATCTAATGCGTTTTGGCGGATCTGTGCAGTCAGTATATTATGTCGATTACGTAATTTTTGCTTGACGTGTCAGTGCGATATAATAATGGAGGATCTCAACGGTACCACGCCAGTGACCTGCTCTTCAAGAAGACAGCCATGCCCTTCGCGAATGATCAGAAGGCTAAAATGATCGTGGCTCTGGGGGCGGCGCACGGCGATAAGAGGATGACAGCCAAGCTATTCCGGATGTGGCATTGCGGAGGACACCCTAGTCCGTCACCAATACCTAGGACGTACGAAGTCCTTTGCGGGACGGGTAACTTCACAAAAAGGCGACACAGGACGCCGACGGTAGTTCAAGAAGCGGAAACGGACGTTTCGGTATTCTTTGCTGCTAACCCTCACGGTAGTATACGCCACGCCAGTGCGGAGACCGGAATCTCAAGGTCATCAGTGTGGAGGATTTTAATAAAAAGGTCACGTGCACCCGTACCATGTACATCTCTATCAGAAACTTCAAGACCGAGGCTTGGAAAAGAGACTTGGCTTTGCCAACTGGATTTTCACGAAATGTGAAGCAGAACCGGAATTTCTCACTCGCGTGCTTTGGACAGATGAGGCTAATTTCTCCGGAAACGCACAAGCTAATCTTCACAGTGCGCATTACTGGAGTCGTAGGACTACTTACTGACTGCCACAAACACTACATCAATACCAGTGGTCGTTTAATGTGTGGTGCGGTATTTTTGATGGCAACATCATCGAACCCATCTTTTTTGACGACATCTAAACGACGCAACGCTACGTAGCGTCAGCGACATCCTGGAGGGCCTCGTGAAGGACGCCTGTTACAACGTTCCACTTGCATACCTTCGGAACATCTGGTTTTAATACGGTGGTGCTCCTGCGCATAGTAATAGTCAGTCTCGAGCCGGTATAGATCTGTACCCTGGCCCGCAACGTCGCCGGACATGATGCCGCTGGAGTTCTTGTGGGGCTACGTGGAAGATGGCGTGTATAGCAGCGAAACTACAACGCCGGATGCCCTAAAGGCACAAAAAAAGGAGTCTGCCGCGAGATTCCGACGTCGTTGGTGAAAGCTGCAGCGGCACAAGTGTTGGGAAGAATCAAGTACTCTATTGGGCTTTAGACGGGGGCGTGTTTGAGCACGTGCTATAAGTGGCAGTGGAAAATAAGCACTACAAACTGGCGTAAAAAGTGGCTGTTTAACGCACCATCATGATGTCACCCTATCCTTACATAAGACAAGCTTGTGACATAGGTAGAAACAGGTGAAAAACTACTTTGTTTTGCCTTTTTTCCGGAGTTAAAGAGACAGAAAGCGTAAATGGCTAGAGCAGTTGCACCTTTGGATGTTTCTTAGTGGGCGTCTGAGACGCCTTACGTGCTTTTGGTTTATTTTTCATTGAAATAAACTCCTGAGTAGCTCATTTCTGCTCAACCGGGAGGTGCTTTGTTTTTTTCTTTTTTCGTGTTCTTTTGCGAACTGTATTTTTTAACATTGGTTGGATTTCTTTTGTAGCTTTGTTTCATTGTACGCGAAGGCTAAAGCTATGCCTGAGTGCTGGCGCTTACCCCACCACGCTATTTAGCTCTCGAAACTTCTCGAGCCATCCTTCATGACGAAGCCTTGCACCATGCGGCGATAAACGAATGTGGCCGTATATGTTTCAGAGGTTGCTTGGAGGCACTTGAGTACGGGCGTGTGAGCGCGCATATATTTCATATTTCGCGTATTTCGCGGACTTTTGTTTTTTTCTTGGAAAAAACAACCAGGCACACTTCACCACGGAATAAATGCCTGATTCGGACGTTATTTAAGGTGCCCTAAAGCTGTGTAATTGACATGTTTGCGATTCAAGCATGTTTCAAGCATTCAGAAAGTTCACTAATTAAATACAATTAAATAAGACTTCATGATGAGAAAAATACTAGCTGTAAGTACACACGAATGCCGCTACCACGAAGTCGGTGCGATTTCTCTAGAGCTCTCGGATACTTTTTAAAAATCTTGGTCTCCAAGTGGGACACCCGGCATGTATATATATATATATATATATATATATATATATATATATATATATATATATATATATATATATATATATATATATATATATATATAGACAAGACGACTTTCCGCGACTGAGCGGCAGGATATCAACGCTCAGCACACACAGACGAGCTGAGCTTATATACATATATATATATATATATATATATATATATATATATATATATATATATATATATATATATATATATATATATATATAGGGGTTTTCTTCAAAGTTCAGCACGCAGGACCCGACGTAAAATACGCAGGAAAGAGACGACGAACGTTTTGGGAGACTTCTTTTTCTTACTCAACGTTTTCGGCTGGTGGACCAGCCTTCGTCAGAGAAGGCTGGTCCACCAGCCGAAAACGTTAAGTAAGAAAAAGAAGTCTCCCAAAAAGTTCGTCGTCTCTTTCCTGCGTATATATATATATATAGTTTGGATGTCGCAAATGTAGAATATTTTCTGACGACCCGCACACTTTACGTTTACGTGTATAATGTATGCGTGTAAGAAAATTCTGTACGCCTAATTATACCGCACGTACTGCTCTAAATGAACAGGTTTATTCCAGGATTCCTGTAGAAGGATCGACATTTGGCGAGTTGGTACTGGTTGAACATCTTGAAGGGGCAGCGCGAAAAAACGACGACAGAAGGCAGGAACACACAGGACAGCGCTGAACTCACAACTAACTTTATTCGAAGGCATACATACACTTAAGTACACAACCCATAGCCACGTGCTCTCCCATCCATGGCGTCATATCAGTGCGCAGGCAAAAAAACAAAAACACGCGAAACCATTTAATCTAATACTACGTTATGGAGCTGCTTAAAAATTCAAATTCACTATCATGCAAATTTATCGATGGCATGCTTACACAGCGCGACCCTTTTTTTCTGATATAGAAGGCCTCAATAATCTCCCTCGTAGTCTGATTTTTGTGCGTGAAAAGTGAAAAGTGCGTGAAACAGGTCGTTGCCTCAATATTAGATTGTCTGAACATAGGCGCTCACTAACGGGTAATGCCTACTCGCATGTCGCGCGGCATGGCTCTGAGCATGGGTGCACTCCAATATATAAAGACACCACATACTTTTCACGCACAAAAATCAGACTACGAGGGAGATTATTGAGGCCTTCTATATCAGAAAAAAAGGGTCGCGCTGTGTAAGCATGCCATCGATAAATTTGCATGATAGTGAATTTGAATTTTTAAGCAGCTCCATAACGTAGTATTAGATTAAATGGTTTCGCGTGTTTTTGTTTTTTTGCCTGCGCACTGATATGACGCCATGGATGGGAGAGCACGTGGCTATGGGTTGTGTACTTAAGTGTATGTATGCCTTCGAATAAAGTTAGTTGTGAGTTCAGCGCTGTCCTGTGTGTTCCTGCCTTCTGTCGTCGTTTTTTCGCGCTGCCCCTTCAAGATGTTCAGGATTCCTGTCTGCGTCTTTTGTTGCGAAATGAAGGAGGCATTGCGGAGATCACGCCCTATGTTGCTGAAATATGGGCTTATAGCATACACTCTAAAACAGTCGCCCCCTTCGGGGTGTATATTTGCCACACAACAATAATCGTCATGTGTATTGTCCGCATTTCCTTTCTTTAACGCGGCGAGCCCGGTACTTTCCAGTAACGAACGGCATGCGCATTATCAGCGTGACATAGCATTCTCTACAGGAAGGTAACGAGCACAGCATTTTCAAGAAAGGAAATGCGGGCAAGACAAAGGACGATTATTGTTGTGTGGCAAATGTACACTCCAAAGGGAGTAAACTTTTCTTAGAGCATACATCACTCTTTCTGTTAACTGCTCGTTCGTGGTTGAATTTCAAAGAAAGTAAGTATTTCGTGGTGCATACATTTTAATTCCACATTTGGATGCGTTATTGCTTGTCTTGTCCAGGTACAATTCCAATAGATGTCGCCTACTTCTTTGCCAAGTAGAAAGTATAGAAATTGGGGGATGGGGGGGGGGAGCCACAGTCTGTCGTTACAGCGGCAAAACTTGGCGCATGTCTTGTGTCAACCACAGACTTATGGTTTCACCTTCACAGTGTGAGACGACGCCACTACTGTTCTGTTGCGACAAATTCTATTCATGCTATGCTATAGGCGCTGCAGTAAGAAGTCGCCCGCAGAGAAGTAATACACTGGGCCACTGTATTAGAATGTGTCTACTACGAAATATGAGTGCCACCGAGCCAGCAATTTAGCCAGAATAATACCGCATGCATACCTGGCATGCCACCTGTAATTTGATCGAGATGTCGCACTAATGGTCTATGGAGCGGTCGTGAGCGCTAGAGACAGCAGCGTGAAGTTAGGGGCTCATTTCCCTTAGGAGAATGCTCCATTAGGAGCATTCTCCTAAGGGAAAGGAGCCCCTAACTATAGAAAGGAGGAAGGAGCCCCTAATTATAGAATGCTCCATTAGGAGCATTCTATAGTTAGAGCATTCCAGGGAAGGTTTAAGAACACGTTATTGAAATCGTCGTTAAAATCTTTACTATTTTCTTTATTAAATGTTCGTGGAAGCTGATCCAGTTCGATGCCCGGCTACCGTACTCGCTGCGATCGTTGCGACTCGAGTGGTGGTTGCATTAGGGCTTGTTTACGCTTGAGCCGCCTACCGCCGTTGCGCATATCGAACACTTCTCCCCTCTTCGGTGTCTCATGCTGGTCTCAGTTAACATTTCGGCGTTGCAACCGCGCTTCTTCGTTTTACGATGCTTTCGCCGTGTTTCTTCCAATTATACCAAACACAGCAGTATACGAGGACGAAACAGGAAGTGATCAGTTGCAAATGCTTACGCCTCATTTAGATAACTCTCACAGCAGATTCTGCGCGCAACTTTTCTTTACAGCGAGAGCTGTAGCTCACGCCTCATTTCGATAACTCTCACAGCAGATTCTGCGTGTAACTTTTCTTTTTTTACAGCGAGAGCTGTATATGACTAACCTTCCGTAGTTTTTACGGCGTCCGGCAACAGCAAAGATCATCATGTGGGCCGATCCTGGTGGTAGTGCAGAAAAGGTTCCAACCTAATGGCACATAACCTTGACGACAGAATGAATTCTTGACGGTAGAAAGAATTCCATTTGCGCCACGTGCACTGCTCACCGACTGAAACGCGATACTCGGATGGTATGGCGGCCAGTGATTCCTTCGCCACCGGTGAGCGCCGCGTGATCGCTGAGGAGGCCCAGTTGTGTCGCGATGCATCGAAATGACGATGCGTTTTCGTGTGACACAAAAGTGCTTGAGCTCAATGTCCCCAGCCTCCAACGGCGACGCAATAAACTGCCGGCCGCCGTGCTGTCTGAGTATTGCGTTTCAATCGCTGGGCCCTGCACCTATTCGCATGCTGCCTCTGAAACCGTGATGCGTTCAAAGGGTCCGTCGTACTCGCTAGTGGACAGCAACTACGCTTAACGAAAGGATCGGTATAATTTGCGCGCGGCTCCGCATGTGGGCGTGCGTGCGTGCGTGCGTGCGAGTTAATCCAGGTTTTCACTCGTGTTTCGACTCTTTGTGCACTCACATAAAGCTTCGCTATAGGCAGATTCCAATTCGTTGTATATGCTCCATTTTGTCACTTGTGCGTTCATTTTCTTCGACTTATTTAGGTCCATTGACTGCGCTTGTTTCTTTTTCGCTCTTTCATGGCATCTTTCATATTGTTTCTGCGCTTTCTTTGTTCTGCAGCCAGCGAAGCTGGGTCCAGTCTATAGGCATTGGTGCTCTTTGTATGGTCTGGACGTCTACGAATGGTCCATGGTAGTGGCCTGCGGTAAGTTTTATTTGAACCGCAGGACATTTCCGAGTCTCACAGTATCGGAGCGTAGACAAACCATAGTCGGCCAAATCAGTTCTGTCAAGTTCGTCTTTATATATGCTGCCTGAAGACCACAATGTTGCATATAGAGCCCTTCGCAGTATAGTTTTTTACACTTACCCTGGCAGAGCAGTAGTGTTGCAGGACATTTCACGAACCCTCGGTCATCCTTGCCAAGGACGCAATTTTACTTTATCCCTTGTTAACACATGCGACTTCTCAAAACTACGGTAAGCAAAAAAAAAAAGCAGAGTATGTTGTTTGCAATGACTGGCTTTTATTGTAATAGATCCTGAAAAGAAGGGAGTAACGGAAAAAAAGAAAATTCATTGTCAGATTTATTGGCGGCAAAAGTAGCGATAGTAACTGCTATGGACACGAGACGGACGACGACGGGCGGGAGAAACGTACGGCTCAGGGTCGCTAGAGATTGCGGCACATTTTGAAATATGCCTGGCGCGGCTGTCTGTGCCGTCGCTCATGCGACTCGTGACGCAATTTAATCGCCTGTTTCTTCGAATTTCGCCGTCATGTGCGCTCAGCTTTCAGACGGCGCATGTCCCATAACGCAGGAGGGTGTACAAGTTACGTCGACGTGAGCAGGCTACTAATACGTGAGCCTCACGTTTGCCTCGGTAAGAAACAAGCGAAACGTGGGAAATTTGTCTCGCTCGCCATACCACGCATGTTAGGCCCTATAGGACCCAACCCAATAAGGGTGTGTTGTGTTTCGCATACATATGTGTCTGTGAAACACACGAAAGGAGATAGGAGTGTTCTTTTCTTCCATAAAACAAATTCGCCCCGACCATTCCGAAAATAGGTACCTCAAGAGTTATTATTCGGTTAATGGTGCAACGCACGACAGCCCGTTTGCTGCAGCACTGCTTCTTACAGCAGCGGAGGTCATCTGACCACTGCACTCATGTGCCTGTAACTCGCCACTTGGAAAACAGCAAGCAATAAGCTCTCTTGTTGGATGTCTTCTTAGTTCACGTAGCGGGACCATACACACATCGAAAAACAAACAAACAACCAACAACAAATGAAGTTTGCGGTAGCCTTCTGATCTAGCCTTGAATATGAAGGCTCGAGCCTTCTGAAAATAAACTAAAGAGAGTGGTTACCACGACGCAAAAGAACTGAATTTACTTTCGGGATACGAACTACGAATGACATCAGCCCTGTTTAGAAATTGCCACGTCTGTAGCAGCCATAATTTTCATAATTTTCCTTTTTTTCCCATGCCTTCTTCTTTAACGCCCGCCGCAATATTATTGCATCCGGAAAGCAATTCACTCACGAAACGGTAATTATGCGTGGAACGTAACTTTCCTCTTTCTGCCTCACTGTTCTTTTTTTTTCTCTCTCTCTCTCTCTCTTTTAGAGGGCAGTTGAAGCCGGAGGGTTCTTGGTCTAAGGAGCCTTCCCACCTCCGGGTGACACCGGGCCTTGCTCGGGACACTGTTTCGATCAATAAATGTTTCTTTCTCGCTCTCTCTCTCTGCTGCGACAGACGCTGTCCGTCTCGCACTCTCAATGTTGGCGTTACGCTGACACTTAATATTCGCTCGATGATGAACGTGGCCGTGGTCTTCATCGCACTGCTAGCTTTGTTCTCACAGGAAATCTCCCAGAGAAAATTACAAACCACCGTACACGTGAATATGCAATAGAAAATTTTTGATATTTACATGATAATCTCCAGCCGACCTTCAACTCCCCAAGCCTTAGCTTTTGAGAATGCATTCACGCGGAAACGAGAAGAATGTGACAGAATGCCGCTTAAGCAGTGGCATTACGTCAGTGGTACTTTAGGTGTGGTTTCGATGCTGCATAATACAAAAGCCAGCTTTTTCGATTAATGGGACATTTGAGGCTTTCGCATCAAAGAGAAATAGAGTAGCCACAATACTTTCGTCCTCAGTCTTGTAATGGCAGCCAGTTAAGGACATAATCGATTCTTATCTGCGGGTACCGGATTCCTAAAAAAAGTGGGATAGCCAAACACTCGCGAGTTCTTCGCGCGCGTTACAGGATGGCAGGCGGCCAAAAGTAATCTGCATCACTCCGTCATTGCCCTTAGAATTAGTAACAAAATATGACCGAGTTACTTCTGTCAGGTTTCCTACACACTCCGTTTCTGCACCACCTTTCCGGTGGTGACGAAAAGTGCAGGGAATTTCTCAAAGATTTACAGTACTAAACATGGCCTCATGATGTGTGTGTGTACTCCTCATCATCTATAATGGTAAAAACTCGTCAGCGGTAGAGAAAGAAAGAGCTAGATTCAGTCAACCAGAACGACGAAACTTCACGATGGCAAAGCCAACGCATAGACACTTGAACCGGCATACATTAATCTTATTTTACGTAACAAAGGGACTTCCTCATTCGGGCACCTGTGATTTATTCATATCTGGTTAACCTCCCTGCCTTTCCTCTTCATTCTCTCTCTCTCTCTACGATAGTTATTGGTGTGATAGCCAGATCTGTGTGGCGATAGCCCGTCATGGACAGTACGTAGAAAATGCATTTTTTTCTAAACAGAGGTAACCGCCTAGCATGAAGTGTCTCATTTTATTCGGCATGCAAATGATGTCTACGTTCTCCTCCGAGCGTTACCCGAGTTTTGTGTAGGCTTTGTTATTGTAGGATTTTATTACCAGTGTTCCTTACCCTTGCCGACATACCCTTACCCTTGCCGAGGAATAGGCACAGGAGGCAGTGTCAAGAAGCGACATTGCTAAACAAATTCAAGTATATTCACAACAAGACAGAGCTAACGAGCAAGGCATACACAAAGCACACAAAGCACAAGGGAACGACGCAGCCGCTGCAACAATAAAGAGTTTTAGGAGTTCGTACGTGAATCACTATCCTTAAGTTAGCGCTGCCTATAAGTCAACAAGAAGGTCGGCGCTCTCATGGCTAGTGTACGTTCACTTAGGCTCTGACGGGCAGGTATGGCGTAGCTCGTGCTGTTGCCGCTCGTTCTGGTGGCCTGAGACGGTGCGAGGTTGTCGCGATGGTGGGCGGCGGCGGCTGGTGGAGATGGGGGTGCAGATAACACGTACCAGGGCCGTGCGTCAGGGCTGCCTAGTAGTTGTCCCAGGCACTCGTACAAACCCAAGCCTGGCGTTCGGCACTCCTCACTCGTACAACCGTCCTCGACCTCGGCAGTGAGCCTCAAGTATTACGGAACCCCAGGCGGCCTCCGATCTCGCTCCTGCTGAGCAGTTCCCGGTAGGCTGCCTTGGTCGCTGGCTCCCGAGCGTTGGGGTCTCCAGGGAAGTCAGCTGCGCCTGATTTCCGCTGATGACATCCGTCGTCCCTCTTCTGCCGTCTGTCTTCCCCTCTCCCTTTCCATATACTTTTTAGGAGCACGATTGGAATACATGGCCGAATCGCTGCGCGCCGCATCTTCGGAGCACCACGAGGCCACCGTACATTGAGCCAGATGATTAGCACACGCGGTCCAATTGTGATTGACCCCGCCGCCACACTTCGTCATCATCGTCTTTCATATCTTTTACAGCGAAGCTGTATGCCTCTACTCTCCAATGCATTTGTCGTGTCCGTGGGGCAAAAAGTGCCTGGGCAAAAACCCAGCGCGCCGCGTGCGCCGCTGGGTTTCTTGCAGCACCACCAGATCGCGCTTGCCTCCTCGCATCCGCGGCAGCAGTGGCGCCTGCCGTGTGGAGGAAAGAATAAACAGAACCAGAAAGCTCGCCTTCGTCCAAAGAGTTCCGAGTAAGCTTTTCGCGGCAAATATTACGGTTGCGTAAGCTGCAGTTGCCGGGAAGCGGTAACTGTAGCATACGAAGCAGGAAATGACTTAACTAGTTTTCAACCGTAAAAGAAGAACCCACCTAGCAACTGATTTCATTTGTGCTCGAATAGCTCAATGGAAAGGCCTCGCATAGGAAGCCCGAGGAGCAGCACCACCACGATGAGCGGCGACGGGAACAGCTGCCTCAATATGCACAACGGCCTCGTGCTCAGGCTAGGTAGGACGCAGCGGTTCCTCCCCAAAGCAAGCCACGCACAGTTAGGACGCCTGAAGAGCTGCGCGAATACGACGAGCGACGAAATGATGAGCAGCGTCAATATTCATAACAGCATCATGCTCAGGGCTCGGCAGGACCCAGTTCTAGGCTACGTAACATTGGTCTATTGGATCAGGTGATATGCCATGGCTTCGCTAGCCAGCCACGTGCATAGCGTGGACTAAAGCCCATTTTTAATGAGAGCCATTCCTGGCGTCACTCCAGGCACTTCGCGGTAGATAGGTCGGTTGGCAGGTAGGCGCTTCCTTTCTAGTCTTGTTTCAGACTTCTGTAATAATATATTCACGACCGACACTGGAATTGACGCTTGGAGCTAACTCTTGGACAGCAGCCCAATATTCTAACCCCTAGGGTACGATTGCCGGCGTAATCCTCTCGTGCGAAAGCCAACAAGCATTTTGAGACGTTTGGCGCCTGCGTCACTTGCTAGTTTCTCGTGTTCTTTCCTGGTAACAGCTCGCGATTTGAGACGCTGTGTTAAACGGATGATAATGATACAACATTTCATACGAAACCTAGAACAGCTTGGGTTAAGGGAAGACTGCTTAGGTCCCTTGTTCGGGACATTGTTGACAAAAACCGCTGCCCCTGCTCATTCAACGAGGGCTTGTTGCTCCTCCAGATCCGAGCTGGATAGGGCTGCCTCCCAGACCTCCCACGTTGCCTGATTCATTATGGCAATACGGCTATTTTACTGAAAAGCGCGTGGCATATGGTATAGCTCTACCTTCTGGCTACAATATTTGCACCGCGTCGAAAATGAATCGGGCTCAATGGTGTGAAGCTTAGCCGCTTTATTAAACGACATAGTTTGGGGCCGACGGAGGTGGGAATTCTGATTTATTAAGACCCTTAGTGGGCACCGTGTGCCTTTGCTTCTCAAGGCGGGAATGCTATGATATCTCTGAGTATATTTGTAACGAAGAGGAGGAGCCTATATATGTAAGAAATGGAGGAAGTAGAAGGAGCCCGGCGAGTAAATGATCGGGCCTAAGCGTGTGCACGCTGGCTTTCCTTAACCCCCTGGTGCTCTAGTACTCGTATCAGCTGCCTCCCAGCGGCTCGAGCCCTAGGTTTACTCTGAGTTTTGCAGGCCAGCGGCGTGATTCCACGACGCATATAATTTTTATGAGCTGAGTGCGAATCTGTAGAAGATGCACTCCAACGCGGAGTGCGTCGCGGCCAGGGCTATCGCCACTTCCTCCATAGCCAAGGTTTTTCAGCAAATCCGTTTAACGGAGCGGCCCCGCATCTCCCAGTAATTTCTTCGTTGCAGCTAACGACACGTAGAAACGCGGAGACGTTGTACCGCTTTCATGATCGGCTCAGGTGAAAGAAGGTCTAACACTTCATTGTAGGATTGCAAATGCCCTCGTTGTCTTAACATACATCTCATGATATAGCCATAGGTAGTACGTAAGATTGTGTAGCACTTATGCGCAAATCGCGTCACAATTCATGTTTCTCTCGCTCTGCCAGATCCAATACCTATGAAGAACCCAGCAAGCAGCATGCCTTAAGCTCTTTCACCTTGTAGGAGTGCCCGTCATCGACACACAGACTCTTGTGTTAGGCACAGAGCTGTTCGTCTTACGCAAGCACATTGGTCCACCAGGCAACGGTTTGTGTAATAAAAGAAATGCTGGGTTAGTGAGCTATCAGGAAAATGCTTCAATCGCTCGAAGACCGAGAGAGCGCTGCGTATAACAGGTTATTATGTCTCGTCGAGGCGCTACAAGGCTTTGAAGATGAAATAGTAAAAGGAACATCAATATGGTTATCGACAGTTGGAGACGCATGTCACCTCAACGAAGCTACTTGCTGCGCAGAAATGCAAGCAGACATCTTCCCCGATTTTCTGGTCACCGCGATTATGGATCTTGGCCAACGCTTGAAAAGAGCGTAAATACTTCAGGGGATATAGTAGAGCAAGACCAAAATTTAGTTTCCTTGACAGCAATTTCTTTGGTCCAGGCTTGTAAGAAATTACTTCCAGTGGTTTTTAACGACTTTCCAAATACCCCTTCATTTTCCTGTGCTCACAGGCGGACACATTGTGGCAGGAGGTTGATTTAGTGCAGTATTTTCTCGGCGACACAATGGACTACACGCAATTGTTCATATAGTGAGTCAAAAGCTGTTCCGGAATTTGCTGCTGCCCGGCTACGTGTCGGTGAAAGCACTGCCGTTATCGTGGCCTCTTGAACTTCTGGACACTCTCTAGCCATCGCAGAATTCTTCCGTGCCCCTTGATAAGCATCCTGGCCAGCGCATTGCACAGATGAACATATCCCACAAATGATCTCGGCTGTAAGCAAGTCATCGATGTCATACGTGGTGATGTCTGTGCACCAGAAAGCTGGAGATGAAAGAACACTGTGAAACGATAGCTAGGTCAGTCACCTGTCGTTCATGTTGAGAAGACCATTGATGGGAATAATTATTCAAGAAGTTGTCTTTCTGGGACGTTCGTGACATCGTAACCTCGCAGACGCCGCGCAGGTCGGTCAATAAGAAGAACATGATGTCCTTTGCATGCTAGAGTCAAGAACAAGTTTCTGTTACACAGAAATGATTCCTTCAAGGTCTCAGAAACTTGTACTCGGGAATATGTAGGATCCTGTCGTATGTATTACAAAACTTTGGTAAGCCCCTTGCTGAGGTTTCTGCTTATTTTTGACAATTATTCATACCGGGGAATGTAGATACCTATATTATGTTCGTTTCGCACATCACATTATTCGGGAAGCGATGTTTAAGCATCCTCAGAGTACAATCTGTGAGTCAGCGTTGCAGACCTCTCGGTATGCAGACATCTCGGAATGCAGATCCTTACTCGTAATCTTGATAACAAAGCTGACGTCATAATTTTTACTAGCTTTTACATAGCAGCAAGCAAAGGTCAATAATTTGTCCCGCAGTCTCGGCAATGGTAATCTTGCTCCCACAGGCAGCATTCACAATGAAAGAATAAACATTCACCCACGGTTACCATACTTCATGCGAAATTTGAGTGCAGCTCTATATGTGTCTTCAATTCGCTATGTATTGAGGCAAATAATTTAAGAGGCACATGTAGCAGAGCCGGCGATCGTCGAAAATTTCATATGCGGGTCAAGCGCGTCGGCTTTTGTACATGGCTCGTGGAAGGTTCAAGTGTAAACACTGGTGTCGCGTGGCTTTCAGAAAGTACTACACAATTCGTGTCGCGCATACGATTAGATTAGAAAACAATCGCGAACCAAGGCAATCGAAACTAGCGCGAACGAGAGCTGACGCGAGCAAATGATGGTGCGAAACGAGCGGTCCGACTGAGACCAAGTACGAACGAGTACGCATCAAGCGGTCGGGCGGGTCCGCATGACACCAGTTTCCCGCGAGCACATCACTGAAGAGGCCGCTCTCGCTGTTCGCCGCCATTCGCGACTCTCGTCTCTCATCTCCTGCTCCGCGCTCGGTCGTCCATCTTTCTCTGTGCTCGCTCGCTCGGTTACGCCACCGACGCCGACGCTCGCCGTAGGAACGGGCGCCTAAGAGCTGTGCTCTAACACGGCCATTGACTTGCCGATCTGGTGATGACGGTTCCCGTTCACGTCGGAGCTCCAGCGGCTGACAATTTGCACAAGCGAAGCCACACATTGACGCAGCTAGAGGTAGAACTGATACTTGAAGGACTGGAATAATGTTTGTTGACACTTTAGTGTGCACAAACCATTTGCATACAGATGCTGGCTGCGTGAGCTTTGTGGAGCGCTCGTAAGGAAAACGTTCGTTCGTTCACTCACTCTTTCGTTCTTTCGTTATTTCATTCATTCATTCGCTCGTTCGGGCTATTCGCTTATGCTGACAATTAGCGCCGATTGTTTCTGCACAATTTTCTTAAGCGAGGCCTTCACTGCAGTTTTGCACATAAGGTTTAACACACCACAATTTGGCTCATCATGATCTCCAGTGCAAGGGGACGTCTATACGACGCTGTAACTGTTTAGGGATGCACAGGAAAACATGATTCACACACCGTACTTTCAACTGCCTGGGTAACTCGTCTGCTTCAAAAATCGCTTTACGCAATTCGATCGTACGAAACAGTTTGTGTTTGAAATACGGATTGTTGTTGGTAGTAGCGTTAGTAGACCTTTATGATCGATGTCCGTGTCCACATCGTAGATGGCGACAGAAGTGGCGTTGCTTTGAGGTGCATTGAACCAGTGGATAAATATTTTCCCCATCTGAGTCACAGATTTCATTGTCAAGGATAGTTCGTCGAGGCGCATTAAGAGCGATTACACTTCTCGCATTACTTATCACTACTGCTCTGGCGATAGGGGTGTGAGCGAACAGGTTTGTTATGGCATGGCTTATTGACATGAAACTTACACAGGCTTGAATTATGGCGGAACAATTTCTTGAACAGATTATTTGTGGCCTTGCTATAGCCCCGGTCAGATTCCTTGGCGTTCATGCCAGAGAAGCTCAATGACCTTGGCAGCTCATTTATATTTCTTCTTATGTGGTTGTGTATCTGTCGTCGGCGATTTCACCCTGGCATGGCAATATGCCCCTTCTCCTTGTTCTTGCTTCTCTCTCTGTCCTTGTCTTTATTTAACGGTAAACATGTGACGCACTAAATACCCATTAGGTTAAGCTCAAGTTCCTCTATAGAATCCATACGTGCGAAAGATTTCCAGCTCATGCCAATTACAGCGCCGATAACGATCGCCACATCACTCATGCCTTTAAGCTCGTAGGCGCTGCTCAAGATATATTTTCTCTCTACTACGGTTATAATCATGTTCGTTGATGTGCTCATGCTATAATAATCCTGCAGATATCGCCGTCAGCTACTTATGAGATTCTAACGCCATTATTTCCTTGCAAGGTTCTTGTGGAATGTTGATTGTTCGAGAATGTGCTTACGTCCATGTAGATTAAAAAGTACTATGTACAGGCACGTGTTTAAATGTTATGGTATTTTTGGTGCATGCCTTAGACCAGTGAAACGGTATTTTTGGCAGCACAGCGCGGTCAGATGAGACGAGATCAACGTCTCGGCGCCAAGTTCTCGTGCTTAGAAGCGGCTTGACGTTGTTATGAGTCACGCGTGGCCATGACGGTACCCCGCCGGCGTGTCGTGACCAAATCGTTTATAAAAATAAAGCAGTTTCTAACTTCCTTGGTTGGGCAATTGGCGCACCGGCGACGGAATACGAATGCGATTACGCAGCTCTTCTCACAACAGCGCGTCCATTTTCTCGTAATTGACTTCAGGGAAAAAAATCGTTGGAGGAAGAAATGCACGAAGAATATGCAAATGCTAGCGTATATGAGCCGCGCCTGTTACTCGGTTTCCAACAGTTCCGCAGGATAGTGTCATCTGCGGGAGTTTATTTATATGACATGCTTATTTTGATATTATTTTTTTTGTTATGAAGAAGTTACTATGAGAAGAAACTCGCCGTACGGATGTATTCTATCAGCTGATATTCATTACCAAGTCTTCTTGAGGATGAGTCAGTCCTGTTTGGGGGGTGATCAAAGTTGAGGAAAAAGGATCGATGGTAGGAGAAAGAGTATCCTCTTTCTCTTGCACTCGATTCTTTTACCGAACTTGCCCAATAGCTTGCAGTGTCGGTCGGTATAACACTTTTACAAGAAGAGCAATCAGGGCTAGGTTCTGCGGGTCCTCGAATGTAGAGATGGCAGTTTGGCTGAGTTCTTCAAAGGAGTGGGCCGGTGCTTTTTTGTCTGATATTGGATTTGGGAACGCGAATGCGTAGTCACTCTGTGCGGTTAAAGTAGTTTCGTGAGCATTATCTGACCAGAGGGGGCACTAGGTGTCAAGGGTAACGCTTTCGATCAAGCTGACTCGCGATTTTTTTGCTCGCAATTCCAGCATGTCGTGGAATCCGTATATTTTCCGCAGGAATCGTGGTGTGTACTTGAAATGAATGGAAATTTGGTCAAGTAATTTGGCTGCTTGAAATAATCTACAGGTTTTTATGTAATTTGTACATACATGCGTGTGGCAGTGGAGGAAGTGTTGCGGCTTGTTGCTATTGTTGTAGCTCATAGTTGCGCGATGATGCGCGAGTAGGAGAGGGGAGAGAAGTGTATTCAATAGGTGTGCCCCTGCCTACCATCCCTACAAAACCCTTTCTACTAAACTGTTCCTCAAGCCTTCCCATATTTCCATATGGTTCCGATACAGATTTTATGAAATTTCCTCACAATTCACATAGAATGCATACAGATTCCATAAGAGTTACATGGAAAACTTATGAAATTATTGGAGTGGCACACTGAAGGTTTCATTAAGGTTGTAAATTCTCTAAACTGGGCCACTATTTTGTCCTGGGTGCAGGCTGCGTGTTTAGGTAGGCGTTAGTACTGCTGCGACGAGGGCTAGTTGGTGAAACATCATGGCTAGGCGTGTTACTTAACGCTTAAGAAGGCCGAACATAGCAGCGATAATAAGAAAGACAAGGTAGCTCATCACCTTGTCTGTTTTCTTGTCTCCTCTAACCTTCCCTTATTAAGCCTTAAGCCGAGGGTCATCATCCCAACTAGGCTTGTTTTGTTGGCATTTGCCTGATCAATTTCGCGTAGTAAAATTTACCGAGTTTTCTTTGTTAGGTGCGTGTTTATGAAGTCACGTGTCGTGCGCTCTTGCGTTTACGGATACCCACGAGCCTTATGACACTGCAAAGCCCATCGACTTGGTATATAACTGTACTTTTCTTATGTGACAGGGGGTATAGCACCACCAGCTGAAATCCTCTCACGCACGCAGGCACGCAGACACACACACACGCACGCACGCACGCACACTTTCGGGTACAACCATAAAGGAGTAAATTGCCGCGTGCAAAAACCTCAGGATACTATTCCCTGCCATGATGAAACTCCATTGATAAACAACTTTGTCTCTGCACTTCAATTTTCATTCTTCTTCATTCTGCGATAATCTCTAAGATGCATTTCGTGAAAGTGGTAGATGTATAAAATAGGTCGCCGTCAGAAGTGGTCGCGTTGAAGTTTTATTACGGTCCTTTTTTGAGCACAGGGCTGTTGTCGAAGTTACTTTCGCGCAGCTTATGTGCAAGGCTTCGTAATTTTTGTTCCAGAGTGGGAAAATGCGCTCCTGTTTACATTTTAAGGATCATACAAAGGCTTATTCGCACTCTGATTTATTTGTGAGCCACATTCGCCTCCGAAGTTGTACGTTTACCTGAAGCAGGCACACATCGTTTCGTTTGCATGAAGCGGTTCTCACGAAGTACTCGTCAGCGTCTGCTTTGTGAGAAGTTATGCTGCTGTCCATTGCGGGTCTCATGTGCAATCCCCCAAACGAGGAATTCGTCAGATAATTGATAAGCCATGCACAACAATTTTAAGGGCCACCAAAGGAATGAGAACATTGGCATTAAAACAATTATTGCCTCGTGGCGTACTTAATGATTCACGTGGTTTAACGTACCAAAGCAATGTATCTGCTATAAACGACACTGTAGTTAAAAGGTGCCAAGTTTGTTTTCCCCACTTGAGCTCATTTGACGGGCCCACAAAGCACGGTATTCGAGTGTTTTTTGCATTTCGCTCCTACCGGAATGCGACCATTGGGATAGCGAGCCAGCCCCGTGACCTTGCACTTATAACACCCGAGCGTCATAGCCAATGCACCTACGGGTGAAGACTAACACATTGTTGGCTATCGTTCATAATGACTTCATTTATGCGAGGCTAACTTTTGACGAAGCTGTCACCGCGTCCACAGTATTGATTATAAAGAATATTGCAATAGATGCTTTGACGTATACATATAGTAATTTAACAACTCAAAGTTAGGTGTCCCTACTAAAATTTTCGAGAGAGCATGAACACAGAAATGCAGCCATGCGATAGAAATTGAATAATTGTTTGAAGTCACACAGTACCTGCTAATGCAAGCTGGAAAGTACTGGCAGTATTCACCTCGTACGTTGTTGGGTAATATGGCGTGTATGTAAGGCAAAAACAGTGTCTCATTTGGAAAGCTTGCCACTTTTCTGACGTCGAATGAAGCATTTATCAGTTAGATTACGATGCACTTGTCTGATTATCTGTAGGAAGGGATCACAAGAAACGCGATATAAACTGCACAGAACAAGGTATACTTGCAGCGTCAGCTTCTGAGAGCTCATCTGGGTTCATTCGGGTTCTCTTTAAGGACGCCACTGGGGTTACGAGTCGATCGCACTACAAACAATCGGTACGGGAAGACGCTATAAAATATAAAAGCGAAAATTTACGGGACGTACTCATTCCTTATGTATACAATAATGAATGTTCTAAGAGTCCCGTACAATATATAAGGCCGTTATTACAAAAGCTACATCCAATCGTGGTAATACGAGCGACGGCTGTGGCATCATGAGGAGAGTCGTGTAAAATCTTCTAGCAATCCTGACTGGAACTCTGACAGATCTCTGTGACTCATATGAAGTATACAACATCAACTAAATATTGAATTTTGTCAATCTTCGCACGTCTTTCGAAGTTTGCACACAGTTGACGCTGTTCGTGATGCTTGCATACTCAAGTCCCAAATAGATGTGCAATTTTTTTGCGTGTGTGAAACAAGCGTTACGTATGATCCGGTCATTTTCCACATGGCTACATGCATCCACATGCTGTATGAGACATCAAGACAAAACCATCCAACAAATTCTTTGCACGAGAAAGGAGTTGTGCGTTTATACCGATAAACTTGGCATTTCTTTTTTGCAGGTTATGGCTACATGTTGACGTGCTCGTTTCAATTTACGGTTAAAGCTGGCGATGAGAGTCGGTGATCGTGTTGACCCTCTTGCTAGAAATAATTATTGCCGACCCTCTTGCGAAGAAAATTTATTGCCGACAGATCCGTCTTTCAGTACATCAGGACGTGATATGAGCCTTTGTAGCTACACTGCTTGCACATTGCGTTATCTTTTGCTGAAGGCAATAATTTCGCCTCTTCTGAATCCTTCATTGAATAATTATTTAATAAATGATTCTTTTTTTAGTAACAGGAGATTCCAGGCTCAATAGGCGCAAGCAAGGAGAGCCAAAATACGAATTAAATACACACAAAAAAAGTAAATTACATTAAGGCTATCCAAAATCTGTTGGTTGAGATCAGTCGGCATGGCTGACCGTTCCAAAAAAACGAACTCAGAGAAACGAAATACGGTAAGCATGAACGTGTAACGTGCTTCACTATCGTATAATGTTCGATACAGCCATTTACAATGGCATTACTGCCAGTCCTCGAGTTGATCGGTCGGTCTGTTCACAGCAGTTCTGCAGGCGGTGCACCATATCAAATTTCACATCAGCCCTATAGGCTGGCAATTAGGTGGCGTATATGTTCTTAAGCACGCACCAAGTAGGCCTGCAGCAGTTCTTGTTGAAGCGCAAGCCCGTGCTGCGTCTTGGCACGTTAAAAGCCCAAACTTGCCAATGGAGGTTTTCTAAGTACAGATGAAGCACCACGAAAAACAGGGACACAAGACGTTAAAAAACATGAATACACAGATTGCTATTTTTTTGTACCTCTACAACGCTACGGTTACGCCGTTAACTTGACAACTACGTCTTACGTCTCATGCTCGAAACTGGAAAAATAAAAGCGCATTTGCGCCAGAGCGTAAACATTTTCTTGCAGTTAGTGTAATTATACGTCTCGCACACCTTCACACTCCAAAAACGAGCTTGTTCTTCTGCGAAGAAAGCGCCAGATCCGTATCTCGCGTGCCTCGACACTAAAGAACCAGCGCTCAGCTACTAAGAAGTGCACATTCAGCGTCCCGCAAGGTCTGCATTTTGAACGCATCAGCGCATTCCGTTTTAGGAGGGAAGAATTACTCCGCAGCACGCAAATTGTAAGAATTACTCCGCAACACGCAAATTGTTTTCAGGCGGCACAAAGCAACGCTTCATGGCTTGCGTTCTGAGAATCGTTACAAAGCCGTGAGAAACATCGCGAGAAAGACACACTCGCACACACGCACTCGCACACACACGCACAAACACACACACACACGCACACACGCACACACACGCACACGCACGCACGCACACACACGCACACACACACCTCTCTGTCGAGGGAGTTTGACAAAGCTCTATCGTAAATAAAATTCGAGGAACGCACGTCTCACGCTCATGAACATTTAGGCGTTGTTCTAGAACAACGCCTTTTTGTTTTAGCTGTCAGTTTTTACGCTGACCTCCTGAGTAGACGTTTGATTCGCAACAGCAGTGTAGCAACGCCGCCTTCGACGGCAGCCGAATGTAGCGCCAATCTAGCACCTGGTGCCGATACTAGGGCCCGTATAATGTTAACCATTCCTTTCGTTCAATTCTTTTCCTTTCTTATGACTCGTCGTTCGCAACCAGCCGGCATAACGAGGGTAGTCTCGGACCACTGATGAATCGCGAAAAGGAGTATGATTGTAATATAATCTTCGCATTACTCCAACCCAAGTGGCGTTGGTGATGCAGTGGCGCTGCGGCACATGGCACCGCCATTGCGGCGTTCCGTGAGATCGGTAGCAGAACAACGAGATGTATCAAGTCGAAGCGGTGCCGATGGGGAAAACCAGATTCGGCAGCATTGCAGCTCTAGAAGGAAGAGGGCCAAGGAGACAGCATGTGCATTCAGCAAGAAAAACGAAGAAAAGGAAATCAACGTAGAAATGAGAAGAATAGGTTTTGAAATAAAATATTATGAAATAAAAATAATGTAAGAGAATGAGTAGATAATATTCAATATTTAATAAGACAATCGTTTTTTTGTCTTTAATGAAACGGTAGCTTGCAATAAAACCATCCTTATATCTGAATCGTAGCGAGAATGCCTCAAATGAGGCTGGCAAAGTTAGGGATAGCCCAAGTTCACCAAATTGAATTTTAAACGTTATCTTTGCCCGAAACATCGGTGCCAGGATAGAAAACATGATCGATAGATTCAGGTACATTGCAAAAGTAAGACTGAAGAGACAAAGTGGGAGCTGTCTTATGTAAATGAAACTATAACGGTGGAGAACGGTAGAGCGGTTTTGTAAAAAAGCAAAAAGAAAACATCATGTTATTTTCAAGGAAACCAATTATTATTCCATGGAAACATCGATGCTAAATTTCATGAGGCGATGTGAGGGCGGATTTTGCTAAATTTTAATATATGGAGAAATTGGCCTAGCCGCAATAGCATGCAGTTAGCCCTGTAAAAATATTAACAGTATATCTACTATTGTATTCGAAGTTTATGGTAATTTTGTGCTTTCATGTGAGTTCATGATACTATGCTTAGATTATGTATTTTAGTTACATTAGGTGTTGTCACTCTTGATTGTTATGTACACCTTTCATGCATCGCCTCCCTTACTGTATGCCGCACTTGGGATCTGTAGGACATATCAGAATACGTAAATACATCAAATGCCTCAAAGTAGATAAAACAGAGATAACAGGGGCATCGAAGCATGCTCATACGAGTAAATCCGCCATTTCATTTCAAGTACAATTCATGATAACCAAGTGCTGAAAGCGAACAAGCTTGCTCTAAGCGTGGAGAAACCACTGAACAAAGAGCTTTTATAATTGTCGAATTGGAGGATGCAATAAACGCCGTGCCCATGGAGAGCGAGTAATTCATAGTACCAGTTAATGAAGTACTTTGGGGCAGTCTTTATGAGGCTAAATAATATATCGGCCAGGCAAAAGTTTAACACAATTTCTAGAAATCTCTTTTAATTCCATTTTGAAGTCTGGTAAGATATCATTCGAAAGGGAAATTGGACGTATGCAGTCTAGTGAAGGGTCGTAATTGCGTATGTACAAATATATGACATGAGGGCTGTGTAACAATGAACGCGTTGCGTTAAAAAATGTGGATGCCTCAGTGACAAATACATATGGTAAACGTCTCTTTGAAAGATCACCTTATAAATTCTTAGAAATGTCGGAACCCAATGTGCGCGCAAAATACAATCTAGAGTGAATACATAAGCTTCCTGATACAAGATAGTGCTGGCAATCAATCTAGGTGGCCCAAGGCATAAGCGTACAAGTGTAAGTTTATCTAAATTTACAAGAGATGTACCTGTATAGGCGGAGCGGAACAACGGAATATAATACGCAGCTGAATTTCAAAACGGACCGAACATACATTCAACATATCATCCCTAAAGTATCAGTGAGTACTGCAGATGAGTGACAGTGAGCGAGCCGGCACAGCAAACCAATGACACACTGTGCCTCAATTTGTAGTATGTTCAATGTGACTGCGCGAGCAAAGCTTGCCACTGTATGTAACTACAGGGTACTTGGCCAAGTAAACTTGAATGATTTTCTGGCAGCGTTGGCGAGTTACATTGGCACGCACATGCGGAAAGTCAAGAATATCACTTTTAATGACATTTAACAAATGACATAAGCCTCCTAGACGATGAGCAAAACGACAACAAGGTGAAAGCAGGAGCCAATGTTTCGACAAGTGGACTTGTCTTCTTCAAGGCGACATATGCTTTCCTCGCCACAGTATACATAGGTGGGGTTATTCTAAAGGGAAGAGGATGTAAGGCGGGTGGGTGCAGCAACGAGTGAAGGTATGTTAGCGTGTCGAATTGAGAATAAAGGAATGGCTATGCAAAGGACAGGGGACGTCTAGCCTTCCTAAGTATGCCTATAACAACTGGTGTAATGAGGGTATACCAGTTGCAGGTGTAAAAGAATGCAATGTCATCTGCATAAACATAAACGTGCACATTACGAGACAGATTAATTCAACTTAGTAAAATATTAAATAAAACAGGAGGAAGAACGGCCCACTGCGCAACAGCTTGTCGGCTTGTATTTAGACGTAGAAAGACCCCGTTTTAAAAAAATAAAACTCGTTATATGTGAAAAATTTATACATTCGAGTTGTTTCGGGAAATTCATATGTGAAACTTATTCAAGACAAGAAGATACTCTAAGCTATCGTGTGCCTTTGATACACCTATCGTCATTAAAGCTGTGTACTCTCGTTTGCGGTGAGCAAGTTTAATCCGGCTCTCCAGATCTATGTGGAGTAATATGGAGCGCGCGAGATTGAATCCAATCTGACAAGGCCTAAAAACTGCCTCACCCGACATAAAATTGATGATGTGGTCATCAATTTCGTGGTCAAATTTCTCAAAAGTTGATGGCTTTGTTAATGCATTAATAATAGATGACTGAGCTTCTGGTACTTCTCTAACTGCGGGGACGTACAGTCACCTTGTCCTTAACAGTAGCTTTATTTGTAGTTTGGAATCGCGGACCCATTTGAGAGGCCATAGCCTGAATAAGGAACTCGCCAAGGTTTAGCACAATTCGTTACATTGATCTTTACGACGCTTTTCGCACAGAATCTGCAGGAGCCTGAGGTATCAAGGTATTCATACCTAGTGTATTAGATTCCGTTATTTTAGCATATCCATACTATATGCATTTCCGCAATGACCTCGCGACGAGGGATTCGGCATGTATCAATTATTCAAACTATTTGCGGTTCTTTCAACCCTTCTGGGCAAACAGGATCATCAGCATGATGAGCACCACTGCGAAGGAAGCATGACTCATCACGAGAAGTCATTGGAACTAGGACCTACTGCACAAACTCGGCACCATGTGATTGACGTGCAGATGTTTATGGCATGATCAAACCACCACCATTTGACACTTCAGTACACAGCCTCAGTGAGACTCAACTCTCTGTATCATTGGCTCCACCTTGATTTCCGAGGAGTGGTTTGTCCCAGGAAAAGTAGCAATGGCTGTTCCTGCTGGTGTGAGCTTATTATCAACTACCTGGCTATAAAAATACATAGATATCAGGCCTGCCACTGAAAACACCTGCAGAATGTCTGGAGGATTTAGACTTGTGTCTGCACAGGGGATTAGGCCTTTAGTGCAGGCAAGGTGACAAGGAAAGAAACTGCTCACCGGATGTATTGCAAGAACATTGCACTTCATGAAATCCTATAAATGGGCCTTGTCTTGCGAAGCAGCAGCTTGTCCCTCGGCTAAACGGCCGAACTTCGGGGATAAGTTGGTAATGTGCGGAGACCATCCAAAGTTCCATTTGAATCGCCTTATAATTGTTCATTCTAACCACTCTGGGGTGACTCGGGACCAAAGCCCTTTGCAGGACTCCTTGCCTGGCTGGTCGAAACAAACCAGTGACGTGGGTCGAAACAAACCAGTGACGTCGGCACTGAAGACTTCAGCCGAAAAAGGACACCAGTGACAACGCACCAATGTGGACTGCTTTTCCGCGATCCATAAATGTGCACCTTCGGCCAGGGCTCACTCCGGCGAGAATGGCCCCGTCCGAGACTACGCGGTCGAGCTCACAGCCGATCAATGTTCAAGCAGCGCTGTAATGTCAATGGCGACAACAACGATGCCACCCGTAAGTGACGTTGACTGACCTAGCCATTAGGACATTCATTTCGAGCAATGGACTTCACGCATTGATCATTTGTGAAGGTTGGTAAACCCTGAATGTAACGCTAGGGCTAACACAATACTACTTCAATAAACAGACTCTCAGCGATGTAACGCTAGGGCTAACACAATACTACTTTAATCAATAGACTCTCAGCGATGTAACGCTAGGGCTAACACAATACTACTTTAATCAACAGACTCTCAGCGATTACTTAGTAAATGTGTGTGTCGTTTATGTATTTGTTAAGGTCTCCGTCTCGCGCGTCATTATTCGTGACATGGTAGAAACTCAGCAGTCTTCCGCCATACCAACTGCGAAACAACTAACCAAAGGGCCGAAGAGTTGCTATTTCGGTTTGCTCTTTTGGCGCGCCAACTGTCCAAAGGTCTGGGGATCGCAGCTGTAAGTGTACACAAAATACTTGAGGCCTTTCCGCGCTGTCGTGTTGTTACAGGATGGACAGGCAATGAACAATAGATCTTTTGAATCTTCGTGACATTTCAGACATTAACATGACTCGGACATTGTATTTAATGAAAAAATGGAACAAAACGTTTCACCCTCACCACTATTTTAATGCTTCCGCCGCATCCGTCATGTCTTCGACGCTTTCCATCTTACGCACTACTATTTCGATAATGGAGGTTGCAGTCGAAGTAGCCAGCACGGATACTAGCACCATATAATTGGGAGTGGTTAGCGACAACGGTGCTCTCTATATTTTGTTGTTATAGTCGTGTTCGTTTACATAAACATTCGCTTTGTTCTACGATATGTCTCTGCCCCCAAAATAAAGTTATGAAGGTAGCTATGTGTTTGTGCCAGTAGTTTGCTTGTCTCTATTGACACGTGAATTTATTTATCCTTTTTGCGGTAACTGCATTTCACGAGATAACAGCTTAAAGTTATCGCTCAGCGCAAGACGCGCCTGCACGATTTGGAACTTACTGGAATGTTATCATTGATTCTATCTGTTGTGTATGTTGGCACCAAACTTTGTGTAATCAGATTGTATGGGCGAATCGAGTTGTGTAGTATTTTCTGGAAGGCACGCGGACAAAGCGATTAGCTTGAACGTTCAACGAGTCATGTATGAAAGCCTACGCGCTTGACCCGCAGATCAAATTTTCCAGCATTGCTGAAGTTGATTGCCGTTATCTTTGGGCTTGAGTCTTACTTGTTATGCTGGGTGCAAGTTCGCACAGTAGAGTTAAACTCGTGAGTCACCGTTCTGATGCCACGTCATTCTCCCCCGTCACTACAACGCGACACTACCTTTATTCTTTACTAACAAATACACGTAGCAGATTTAATCAAATTACGGTAGTTACAGAAATATGGGCTTTTTATGCGAGTTGCAGCATTACCAGCACGCCGAAGACGACAGGAAAAAAAGCGTCGTGTCTTGTATCCTCGATCGCCTCGTGCGACACATAACAGAACACAGTAGTCAGGAGGACAATTTTTAAAATTTATTACAAGTTTAGAACTTAAAGGCTTGCAATCTCCGCTTAAACATTCTTCGCTGAGGTGCACATCTCAATTATGTGCACGCAGCCTACCGAACAGCAGCACAAGTGCAGGAAGTTACGGAAGTGGAATCGTGCCCGCAAGGCCAACCTTCAGACGCCATCAGACGGTGCGAGACGGCGCAATAACACGGCACCGTAGCTGAACTGCACCCACGACCATTAGAGCGACAAAGAAAAAAAAAAGCCGTGTCATCGCAGAGCTTTCCTTGTCCTTGGCTGTGACCGAAATACACCGGCTGGCTTCAGTTCTCTCTCAAGACGCGCTTTCATTTCGCTGCGCACAATATGCCACTGCCGTTGATTGCTCGCGCACTTAGTGCTTCCGTCTCGGAGGAGCGCGCTAAATTTCCTTATTAGCGTGCGTCGAGCACGTGTCATAACACACACAACGATCAGCCGTTCAAGCTCGGGTAACTCCCCAGCGCTTGCCATGTTCAGCTCGCGGGCGAAACCTTTTCAGAAGGTAATGCCAGCCGTGGCAGTGATCGCTGCGACCATGTTTAGTCTGGCGCCCTTAGCCGAGAGGTGCTTCGCCAGAACTTGCTTTAATTTGCCATTGAGGCACGTGACAAGGCGTTTGAGAATCCAGGGTGGGTTTGGAGTACAACGAGTAAGCTTGACCCTGTGGCGAACTGCGATAATTCATGGTGGAAAGCCCAGCAGTTGATTACACGAAGCTTTTCAGCCTTACGTGTAAGCATTCTCTTGCGTAAAGTGCTGCAGGCAAGTGGCAGCAAGTTGCCTAATAACTGAATATAGAAACTGAATATAATAACTGAGTGGTAAAGGTTTCGCCAAACGCCATATATGTGTCAGCCTACTTTTACCCCTTACTCCACTCTCGCGCATAACGGGTAAAATGCTTTGTACAATTTGCCTCGGTTGATGTACACGTGCGGGTGGAGGAGCGTTCTCATAACAGGTTTTCAAGAACGGTGCCATTTTCAGCATGACAGAACTAGCACGATCCAAAAGTGTGTTCCATAAGAGAACCGTAATGATGCGATTGTAATTGTTTGGGAACTTCATCCAGTTTCCGGTAGGTTTGTGTGTATATAACATCTTTCACGTTAACTTGAGTCACTGGGTGGCTGTTACTGATTATGTGCGGTTTTTCAATGAGAAAAAAACGATTCTTTCAACTACATCAGGGGCTATGCACAAAATTGCGCACGCAAAGACAGCCAATGCATCGATGAAAGCAATGATATTGAAAATGTATCGCGTAGATCTTGAAACACTTCTGGTTGAAAGTGTGCTAGAAGTTTCAATAACATGTACAAGAATGATTCAGTAAAACGAGTGGGAAGGTAGGTGGTTGCGTGTTTCGCAAGGTATCAGTATGTTGCTGTATGCAGAAGGCTCATTACTTTCATTGTTTTTCAGAATGTCTTGCACCAGGCATAGGTTTCAAGCTGCGGGATAAGGACATTTCAAGTCTGCCGGCCACAAAACAGTTAATGTTCTCATGCATATCTTATTTTCTTGCAGGGATTTTTGTCCTGGAGCACACCTTCAGTAAACTTGGCAATTAAAGCTCACTGACCAATTGAAAATTCCTAATATATTGTACAGTTGTAGGCTTATGATTCTAAAGATGGGTGAAATGCGGTGAAAGCAAATTGGCAGTCGACAGAATGAATTGGCCCCTGAAAGGGTTTAAAATTTGCTCCGCGTTGCGCGGAGTCGAAACCCTGTCATAGATATACAAAACCTCGTAGGATCTATATTCAGATGGCGCCATGCTCAGGGTTCGTGGTGACGCCCAGGCTCGGCGACTATCTTCAAAGGGGAACGCCAATAAAGATCATAATCGTTGACAGTTGGGCCAATCGACGCATCATGTTGTGTCGTTGAGCAGAATAAAGGCGGCAAGAAACGATGCGGATAGGTCAGTCTATCCTGTACACATTGTTTCTTTCCGCGCTTATCTCGCTCAATGACACGACAAAATAAAAATAATCGTCAATATCGGAACGCGAGAGGAGCTCCATTGCAGTGTACGCCTCATGCATGATGCGCTTCGGAGGTGGCGGCACAGTATGTCGTTACATTGCTGCAATGCTATTCGAGTTGCCCTAGCCAGTCATCCTCAGATGGTTTCTGCTGGAATTTGTTTTCTCCAGCAGCAAAATCGAGAACGGACACGTACAGTTTAAGAACAAGTTTTAAAGCAAGTAGCTTTATTTGGCTCTTTCGGCCGTTTTAGTGGTTGTTCATTGGTCGGTGCCTTCGTTCGCTGACTCGCTCTCTTGCCCCCCCCCCCCCCTCTCTCTCTCTGTCGCTCGCTCGTTCGTACGGTCACTCTGTCCCTAGCTAGCACTTTTGCTCGCTCTCTCGCTTATGTTCACTTGTTCATTCCCTTGCACATTCCCCCGTTAGCCCGTTCATTCGTTCGCTCGTTCGCTTATTCGTTCGTTCGCATGTTCGTTCGGTCGTTCGTTCGTTCGCGCTACTCGCTTACGTTGACAATCATCATCGATGGGTTAGTGAGGGCTTGCTCTCAGCGAAACTGCTCGATCACGTGTTTCGGCTGGTGTTGAACAGAGTGGCTGGTAATTAGAGTAATTTCAAAAGCAGCAGCGTCGCTTACAGTCACACCTCCGCGAAATGCGAAATGACGCAAGATGCGGACGGAAAGCCCGTCCGATTGACGCTATTCACACGGATTATTACATTGTGAAACCGATGAGGACTGTTAGACTGTGACGCAGTTCGGTAGAGTGTACCGTCCTCGCAATTTCCTCTTTCAAGGGTGTCAGGCTTGCCTCTGGTTCGAAAAAAGCAGTCTGGATTATTAGTAAACACCTTTAATCCGCGCGATCTTCGAAAATATGTGATTGTAGTGGGCGCGCGCGCATGCACATGAAGAATGGAAGTGATCTTATAAGCGTACGGCGTTTCGAGACCTCCGCGGGCCCAACGAAAGCGGGTCCGCAAGGTCACACCGTGCGTGCCTTCTGCTCGCGCGAACCGGATGACGCAGGGCGTTCTCTTTATCGCACCCCAGGCCTCCATTCCGTTCTGTCGGAGCCCTGCGAAAACGAAAGTCAGCCGCCCGCAGGGTCCCTGCCCCTTCCACAGCCACCGTTGTTCGTCCTCGAAAACAGCACGCCACATTCCCTCTCACCGTTATTGCAACGGAATCTCCTTCCTAAACCCTCCTCCTCCGCGCAGTCACCCCCTCGACCGCGCCGAAAGCTCCCCGCTCGCGAGACACGGTGATTCCAGAATCGATTACATGGTGCGTTACGCAAGATCTTGAAGCGAGTGCGGGCATTGAAGTTACGCGCGTGGATCAGCCCCCTCCCCGGGTAAAAAGGAAACCTTTCGCCTTCGACTCCAACGCAAGGACCAACCAATACCAACCAGACCTATACCCCTGTTGCGCATACGATACGGCTCGTTGACGTGACGTCTCCTTTATGCGTTGGCTTTCTTTTAATATTTCTCATCGCGTCGCTCGGGGAGGGAAGGTACTGCCGAGAGAAGGAAACCGACAGGAAACCAGGCGGCTCGAGCGACGGTCGCAATAAACGAACAAGAATGGTCAAGGTGAACCGCAATAGTCGCAACGCGCGCGCTAGACCAGAGCTAGCGTCTTCCTTCTCTGCGTCTTGCTCTTTCTCACGTTGTACTGTTTCGTTCTCGCCGCACGGCATCTGCCTACACACAAACACCACACACGCACAGACACACACTGACACGCTCACACACTATCACTCTCTCTCACACCCTCTTTCTCTCGATCACTACTTGGTCGTCTCTCTCTGCTACGCTGCTGACGCTGTCGACTCTGCACGGCTTAGATGTTTCTATTCATTTATGCTTGATATCGTTTCTTTTTCTTCCGATATTCGACGGCCAGAAAGAAAGCGCGCCGCTCTCCTTTTTCCTCGTGCGTAGGGGCGAGGTATTAAAATGAATCGCTCTTCCGGATCGGCACTCATTGAAAGTTGGATACAGTCGGCGACGAGGCGAAAAGAAAGAAACGCGACAATGTCGGCGACTACGAGCGGCGTGGTGGCTTTTGTGTTCCTCCTGTCTTCATTGTTCGGTAAGCACTGTGCCGAAATTAGCGTTTACGTATGCAACCGCTGGCAAACATTCATCCAGTGCAAACGAAGCAGGAGGTTTAAGATAAGCTTAACTAACCAGTGCGCTACTTTCCGGGAGTTTGGGCTGAAAAGCAACGCACGTGCATGTTTGAGTTTAGGCTCAATCTATGAGGGGCACCTGCCTGTGTGTGCCTTCGTTAGGTCCACGCTTCCAAGCGCTCTATGATGATAATTCGCTCTCGTGGCGCGTTTTAATAATTTCTTTTGTGGTGGCGAGATTGTCCTTATTGTAAAGGGTGTGATGAAGGTAAGATAAAAAACAATGCCTATAAGCTTATTAGGCACTGCGAGGCGTTTTGACCAGATTTAAAGCAAAATTGTTAAAAAATACAAATGGCACCGTGTTTGCTGTAGCCTGCAGCAACAGACCGTCTAACGTGATGCGATAAGGTGATGCGATAAAGTGATGCCGTAGCAGATTACTACAACGTAGGTTCATGTCGATTGATGTCGCGTGAAACGCGCTAAGGAACTGTGGTGTGATGACCCATGTGCTCTTCTCGCTGTTCGTCGTACGTATCTTCCTTTATGGAGATACTGCTGTCTGCGGTAGGAGCCACCATGTAGCTCCTGTCTCGGAAGGAGAATTGTTCTTCTTCGACGACAAGTGATCGGCAGACACAACGCGACCTCATATTCATTTTTTTAGTTCTGTTTCTGCATTTACTTTACCTAGCAGTGCTAGAGAAAGTTAATGGGGCTAGACAAGCACCCATGCACCACGATTGATGTCTTGTTTATTTCTGTGCTCCGCTCATGACAGGCATTCTTCGTATATAGAAAACTTGAGTTGCTCGTAACGAAATCCTTCACTTGCTTGAGTTTTCCCCATCGTTTCTTGGGCTTTTGTGTGGTGTCAGGTCCATATCGGTTTTCTTTCGGATATGAGAGCACCTTCTGTGGTATCGAACGAACGAGGCTTTATTTAAAAAAAGTTTTTCTATAAATCATGGAACGAACGGTTCTCGTGCGCCACTGAAAAATATGGTTAATTTGGTAGAAGCGTTTAGTCATAGAAAGGCACGTGTCGAAACAAGAATGAAGCATTCAGTTACGCGAGTTACATTCAGGTATTTTTTCCCGGCACGAACCATTGTGGAGCTTGCATATGTGAAGCAGTACTACGTTGGTGCGCTAGCGATGCAAACGTACGCCAGTCGTTTGCCTACTATCGTTTTCCACGTTTACCAACATCTCCACCAAAGCAAGCTGAACGACATGGTTAAAGTATTTAAAGAATAACACGGTTCCAGTGCTGACAAGAATGAAATATGGGGCTATTTGTTTCTACTTGCACCAGGAATGGCAAAACAACGAGAAAAGGGAAGGTAGTGTGTGCCTGCGTTTTTTACGCTTCTATGTGGGGCAATTCTTTCCTGCTGCTTTACGATTCCTAACGGTTTTAAAGTGCTTCCAACTGGCCTTTGTAACTTATTCTTGTGCTGATAGCTTGTTCGGTTTATTTGGGGTTTTTAAACATGCAGTTTCTCCTATGTGAACGTTGCAAGGAACTAAGGTGCGTGTCACAAACCTCAGCCGAAAAAGGGAATTCGGTATGCGAAAACAAACATTTTCATTAAGCGCCTTGGAAAATTGATTGAACTGTGACCTTTATGCGAAGCTAGCCTACAGGTCGTCTGAGATTCAAGCTAGCCGTTGTCGTCTAAGATTCAAGTTTGTGCCTGACTACAAAGAAGGAAGATGGACAGTTGCAACAACTGCGTTCCGTCTCGCTCACAGTAGTGCTACGATGACCGTGTGTCAAGCTAACCTAAAGTTTCATGTTCAGATTTTGTGAATGCTGGGTGTTTCTTGCAAGGTCGCTGCTTTCGTCAGTTTTGTGCACTACCGTAGAGAACTACAATCATTGCACGAGCAGAGTGTGAAGACCTGCCACATAACGCACGCAACTCCATATCGTTTGAGAAATATACAAAGCTTTGTATAATAGTATATGCTTTATATGGGTGCTTGAACTCATACGCTTCTGCTCGCAAAGCTTTGCATAGCAGTTATTGAATGAGGATTGTCCACTTATCTTCAATTTCACGCATGGCGCACATTGTTTGAGCATACTTCGCTTCTACCATGGACAACCCAAAAATTCGGAACATTCCGAATGCGTTGTCAATAACATGGATTATTAGCCTGAGGTTGTTATTTCACGAACATTTGCTTTGCAACGTTTATGTGCAGGCTACCAATCACGTGAATGCACGCAGCAGGTCAAGGCATGCAAAGACAGCTAACAGTGTTTGAGGCAATTTTATTCAACCCAACGCAGACATATGGAAGACTAAGTGAAAGGCGTTAGCCCGCTATAAAGCGAGCGCTTCGGAATATTGGTTTTGATTTCCAGTTTACAGAGTCCATGAGAAAACCCCACCGTGTCCCCACCTTTGCTTCTATCACTGCAGGTGTCTCCCACGCACAGCTGAAACCTGGCTGCAAGATAGAGCAACTTCGCGAGTGCGGCTCAGACTACGTGCCGTTCGTGACGCGCACGTACCTCCACGAGGGAGGAGAAAAGTTCAAGCAGGCATGCGAGTAAGTTTCAGCAGCTCTACTGTATCTTCCGCGTGAGCGTGGTTTGTTGTGCGACGCTCGACTTCCGCCCACATTGCCGTGGTGTCTCGACGATTGCCTGCGCTTGTGACTGGTTTCTCGTATCGCATAGTTTTTCCTTCGGCGTGAGCGTTGTTCTTCGCGTCTACAGTGTGATTGCCTCACTGCGTGTCTAAACGCATCGACCACACTCCCACGGAATCTACCTCATTGATGTTTTTATTTTCGTGTTCTTATTTGTTGTGTCACTTTTTCCCCCATCTGACAATCGAGTATTGTGAGAAAGCCACTGCCAAAAAGGGTACGCATTTGGGCTGGTTGGTTCATGATTACGAGCGGTAAACATCGCTAAACAGCAGGTCGAAGAGAGGAACAGCGCTGTGGTCTGTCGTTCTAGTGCTGTTTACGGCTCGTAATCGCTGTAAAAAGTTGTCAACGTTTAAATATCGTCAGATGTTTCAATCAGCCAATCAATCCAGCGTTCCAAGGCTTCTGCGCTGCTTTGCAATCACCTCGTAGCGGCATTTGGGGAGCCTTAGCGCCAAGTTGATACCCTGCCGTACACACCCGAAGGCCTGCCCTCGCGCCGCTCTGAAGCTAAGCGCAATATGACCCGCATAATACGACGAGCTATCCTGCTCCGCTTAGCCGCTGTCGCGAGCGTCTTGGCAGCCACATAGGGGTGAGCAGATAATTTGGCATACATGTGTTTCGAAGTGTCGCGAAAACGTAAGGGCGTTTCGCGGCTATCGGAAAACTAGGCGAAATAATTGAAAGACCAAAGCAGAGAAAAAAAAGAAGAGAGTGTTGCTATGTTGTACTAATGCAGTCTAGAGCAGCTTAAATGTCAATTATCGCTAGTGTTACCGCCCCGGCTGCTTAACCGTGGAGGCCGCAAACGGTTTCTCGTAAGTGATCGCTGTTAATGTTTTTTGAAAGGACCTCGAAATGCGCGTATGAAACAGTGATTACTTTCGAGCGCCTTTTGTCCCTAGTCAACTAACGCAAAGCAACTGACATAACCGATAATTTAGTCTTGCCTCCGTTCGGTTTTCTCTCAAGTCCTCGTGCATATTATAGTACTGCTTTCTACATCGCACTTCGTCGATTTCTATTTCGTGTCATGGTATTGCTGCGCATATGTGAGAAACTTCAGGCAGCAGGTGCACTAAGCACTTATTGAAACATCACCAGAACCTCTGTATATGAACGAGCAGCAACCCTTGTAGCACCGAGCTCAAAACAGGCGCCAGAACACAGTGTTTCGCGGATATTTTATCACTGAGGCAATAAACTGAATTGTAGTCGCGAAACTGGCTTCTACGCGGGCACCTAGACGTCAGACATACAGAAGCTTTCTTTTAAAAGACACAATTCTGTGAGGCGTTCCTGGAGTCAATGCCAGGGCAAATCGCTGTAGCTTGATTCTGGAGGCAGTGACCTCAAATGAGGATAGTGACACTTGACTTGAATCTATATGTGTGCTTTTTCATGTAAGTTTAAAGTGTCCGCCTTTATTTCCTTCAAGCAGGACGCCTCCAAACTTTTTCCGCGGTCACAGGTTTGAAAGCATATTCTTGAGCTTTTCCGGAATCATTGCCTATCCGTGCTTAGAGATTTGAACGCGCTCGGTGGCAAAGTTTTGGTGGTTTTGAATTGGCATTAGTTTTTAGTTAAAAAAAAACAACCTTTTTATTCGAATTCAGACTCCTGCCTGAAACATACCCACCGCTTCGATGATGAAATTTCCTGATTCGTGGAATGTAGTAATCGGCACAACTGCTTTCTTATTAAAATGAAAATAAACACAGAAATTCTTGCCGCTTTTTTTGTCAATGACTACTCCTTTTCACTTCGTTAATCATATTATGAATTAAACAATAAAATAGACAGATATACCACTTCTTGCGGCGGGTATTATTTAGTAATACAGAACATGGATAATATTGGGTAATTTAATAATGACAAGAGGTTGCCAGACTATGTATGAACGTCTGCCGCGAAAATTTTCAGTTGAAACAAAGTCCGCGGTTGTTGGAGGTCATCATAAAGGTTTCACGCGAACGCATGAATGAGACACCATTTCGCACGGTGCTGTGAAACCAACGTTCATCACACATGCGAGTGTCTTCTGAGAAGCATCGAAAAGCTCTCATTGCTTTCTCATGTACTGCTGTTGGATGGACATGAACCTAGAACTTTGGCAAGTGAGAAGTGCCCATGCAAATTGAACCGATGCTTGCGGTGCAATCCAGTCGAATGCTGAGTACATATTCTCCCAAGTTTCACAGTGAAAACTCCATATTCCGACGGTTACACACCAGTGCGAGAAAATTCGGCCTATAGGCTAAGTGCATCTTTCGTAACTGACGGCCCAGCAACACTGCCGTGGACTATTTTGTTATCTTCTCAGTTCTTCAACAAGTGATGAAACTGTCCTATCGCTGCAACTAAAACGTCCTCTCATTCAAACGAAAGACAAGCACTGGTTTCGCGCTAAAATTAGTAGTCTGTCATGGTGAATGCGCAGCCCTATGGCGTCTCCATAGACCAGATGCCGCTTTCAGAAGTTTCAATCAATCAATCAATCAATCAATCAATCAATCAATCAATCAATCAATCAATCAATCAATCAATCAATCAATCAATCAATCAATCAATCAATTGCACTCGAAAACACGGCAAAGCAGAATCAATAAAAAACTCAACAGAACATATAGAAAATAAGGAACGAAAACTTACATGATTGAAAAATTTGCGGCTACGTCCGAATTCGGAACAGACCTTTGTTTTGTTGTATTGGAATGTCGAAGCAGAAATTTTTGAGATGTTACGATATTGACTCATATGATGTTATTGACTCGATATGATGTTACGAAACTGCTCAAGTGCACTACGCGAAGGGATAGCTGTGGTAAGATGATAAAAATAAAAAAAATCTTAGGGCGAGAGAAGAATTTTACGACAGAGCTGTAACAGAAAATGACAAAATGGAACCACGTTTCATTTTTCTTTTCAGTAAGAGTGAACGAATGAACAAAGCAGTAAATCAATCCACCGTTGATGAACTGTCTCGCGCAGGCTGGACAGCAAGCAGATCGCTTGCACGCTCAAGTTCGTCGAGGAATGCCTGGAGGGTCTGCCTCGGGTCGCCGCCCAGCTGGCCATCAAGGCGATGGAGGAGAGCTACGAGGCGACTTGCACCGAGGGCACCGACCAGAACAAACGTGAGCGCCGTCTTCTTCGGCGCAAGCAACGCCACTCCCTATAACGAACGAAAATACTCGGAGACAAATCTTCACGGGCTTGACACCTCTCCGCAGCCGGCTCCTTGCGCACGGCACCTTGCTTCGGCATTCCAACTTTTACATAATCAGTAAACGCCCAATTCGAGGACCTTCCGTCCTCTTTAACCGAGGCTTACCGTGCCAGGTCACAGGGCCGCAATATTTTGCGTCCAATTGGCTTTTGTTTCGAAATCGTGTACTTTGGATTAGAATTGGATACCGGTAACATTTTATTTTTAATTCTCTTAAACCACCTTGAACTTCGTTGGTGCGGGTCTATTTATGAGCTTTATTTTCGCCTCTGTGCTCGCGAATCATGAAATGAAGCTTACTGGGTTGACACCTGCGAAACTGCAGGACAGGATGGTGCACAGGGAAAGAGGGGGAGCGATCGGACACCGACATGCAGCTCTGTTTATTAGAAGGGAAAAAAAAACGCTGATGTATGAAACGCCAAAAGTCCCAAGTTACAGTCTCTGCTAAACAAAAATGGGAGTCAAGCGAGAACGGTAGCGGAAAAGAAAATAGTGACAGGCGGTCCACTTATGCAAGTTGCTGCCCTTCCAATATAAGAACGGTAGCGGAAAATAATATAGTAACAGATGGTCGACTTATGCAACTTGCTGCCCTTCCAATATAAGAACGGTAGCGGAAAATAAAATAGTGACAGACGGTCCACTTATGCAAGTTGCTGCCCTTCCAATGTATGAACCTTATCCAGTGATCGAAGCGCCTCCATCACGAAGGCCGACTTAAATCAGCGTTTCGGTTAACCAGTGATAAGCAAACGGGCACCGCACTAACCGATGTGCCAGCAGGTTTGAACTTGCAAAACTATACGTGGACTATGAAAGACGGCTTAGTGGATGGCCGAACACTTTGTGCTGTTTAATATGCACGCAAACCTCAGTACGCTAGCGTTTTTGGCTGCCACCCCCAACGATGAACGATCGCCTCCTATGTGAATCAACCTTGGGATTGAAGAGAAGCAAAGAACGATCCATGGTCGTAGGACACCGCTTTCCGATCACACAACCCTAAACCTCGCAGAACCGATAGTTATAAAAATGTGCTTTTACACCTTCGTTTCGTTTGTGCGATGCTGGTCGATTGTCAATAGTTCTGGCCACAAACTATCCCAGTTTTCCTCGTTGGCACAGGCCGACTGAGTCCGACACACTTGGCAAACTGCAAGTAAACACGGTCAGGGCTGTTCGGCGATGCGCAGCGAAAAAGTAAGGCACTGGAACCTCCTTTTCTTTAACGATTGGTGCCCTCGGCTCGGGGCCCGTATGCCGCGGCAGCCTCGCCTGACCAGCAAACAAGTTGATGGAGACACCGCCGTGCAGGGTTACGTGAACCCGATTCCTGGCTTGACGCGTTCGCGTTAGGTATGTGTAAACGATCGCGCGGCATTGCGAAATGCCGCAAAGAAAATTTATTGCTAAGACTGTCGCTATGTAACTCGCGTAACGCGTATAAAAGCATGGATAAAGAAGGAGAAACTTTGAGCTGGCCTATGAGACTTAGCGAAATGATCGGCCACGCAAGCGGTCACGTTTTTTTCCGCCAAGGAGGATGACGTAAGCGTGGCGTTATACCTCGCACTCGGCATACAATTATTTTCCTCGAGCACACGCGCTGCTGTTATGATTTTTCGTTGCCCCCACCGCTGAAGCTACTCACCCTGAATCAACGCATTCAGCTGTGTTGCATTTCCCGAAGCAGTTTTGAATTCCGACGGAGGTTCTCACAAGTATTCAATCATGCTTGTAAACTTGTTATTTTGGTGCCCTACTTTCTTTATGGTCGAGCTACAGACAGAGAATATAGTTGGCATGCATGACAATCTACACATAACATAAAAGTGGCACAACGCACGTGACATCTCGTACTGCGTTTTGCAAACTTGTTTCACATTTCTGTGACCAAAAATTAGGAGGTTTGAACGTGAAAAACCGGCCCTCTCTAGTGCCTGGTAGTACAAAGTAGGGGCTGAAACGCCCCTGCTCAAGCATGTTCAACCAAACAAGCCGTGATCATCGGTCTATGTATGGGAAATACATTACGTATGTCTATAGACACAGCGTGCAGGAAGAAACTGCAGTGTGCTGAAGCCACTATTCGAAGACAAGGTCTTTTTTACTTCAGATCGAGTGAGTTGGTAGGATCTAAGTATCTGGCCACTTTCTGCCCGTCAATTCGGACAATTTAGGGCCTTCTAGTGCACGCATAACAAAGAAAAGGGCGTCAAAATTAAGCTCGGAAATAAAAAGACGCACCCAGTTAGTGTAGAACTATGTACGGAGAAGTGATAACGTCTAATTAGCTATAAAATGCCGAAATTAAACCCAGTTGTGCTGGGTCAAGCTGCGCGCGCCTAAAATCGGAACCGGAAGTGCGGCTTTATTCGACGTAATATGTGGGCCGATCCCGGAGATAGCAGTTTAAACAACAAACCACACTGTACACTAATGCGCCCAGTAGACGTTGTCTTTCTTCAACTTCAACCGCTGCTGACTCGCCTTTTAATTCTCAAAACTAGTAAGTGTAAAAAAAATTTACATACGAAGTTTGAAACTGCGTAATCCTGCACAAAAAAGAGATTAAGCAGCTCTATTGCAACATTACTGCAACATTAAGAGAAATCGAAAACTGACACATCTTTTTAGTTGAACCATATATATATATATATATATATATATGCTACTGATGGTGGTCTGCTCCAAACCAAGGTCAGTTGCACACCGCTCCGTTACGGCAGGACATGTGGCAAGGGAGCTTCTGAAGAAACCTTTGATGTGCGGAACGCAGTGCAAATCATGCATCGGGATCTCTTCGAGGTCCCGATCCGTGGTTATGTTAACGCATTTCTCTTGCATCTACCGCTAAATCGCCACTGACGTTTTTCTGTCGCATGGGTGATCAAGTTTATAGGCTGGTCAAACGCAGAAACTTATGTATATTGTTACGCAGATAACTAAGACGAGCTCGCCGAAACAGAACACCCTTCTTTAATGATGGCCGACGCCCCAAAAAACACCGGCGCACTACTGCGCCCTTCGTCGTCTTCTCTCTAACGATCGGTGCTTTTAGTGGGCAGCTGACTTCTAGCGATTGGGACTCGTAGTGGGCAGCTTACTTCACGTCATTACTCACCACGTGAAAAAGTGACCGTCCCGGTCGCTGATCGGAGGGAGTAAAGGGCGACAGAAGGCGCGGGAGGAAAATTATCAGAGGGAAACTTCTTGGCGGGCATAGTGCGGTTTGATCCGGACTACATGGACAAAGTCGGCTCGTGGCCGTCGTCGGCTCGAGCTCATAGTAGTATTGTGAGGGACGACTCCGTAGTTCACGTAGCTGGGTCGCCTGACAATCTTGTACGGGCCAAAGTATCTACGCAGTAATTTTTGCGACAGCGCCTGATGACAGATGGGTGTCCACACTCAGACATAGTCGCCGGGTTCGTACTTGATTTTCCTTCGGCCACTCTTGTAATGGCGGGCGTCAGTAGTCTGCAGAAGACGGATGTGGTTGCGAGCAATCTGTCGAGCTTCTTCGGCCTTCTGGACAATGTTGTCAGCATTGTTGTTTCTTGCTACGTTGTCTACCGGGAGCATGGTGTCTAAAGGTGTTGTTACTCAGCGCCCATAAATCAGTTCAAATGGTGTGAATCGCGTGGTTTTCTGAACAGCCGTATTGTATGCGAATGTCACGTATGATAGAATATGGCACCATAACTTGTGCTCTACGTCAACGTACTTCGAGATAATATCAGCGATAGTTCTGTTAAGACAATGCTACTTCTGTTCGGTGGGGTGCATGACGTTTGAGGGGCCGTACAGCGACGGTCGTCATACCACGTCCACATAAGTAATTCGGACTGGCTCCCGCCGTTGCGACTCCTCGTAACGTTCAAGAGCTTGGATGACGTGCCTGATATCGTCGTGCACTATCTCTGCTACAGAAATTTGCGCTGTCGGCGCGTCCGTTACCTGCAATTTTGGAGCTCTTCTGGTACCACAGCCCTGGTCGATTCGTGCAAGCCCTCGAAGTGGTGTCCCGAAGTCATGGTAAGGTGCTGTTCAAAAGTTCCATCACAAGGCGATCGCATTGTATGGCACGCTGTCGAGGGGCCGTTTTCATTGCTGTCGCTTCAGAAAGGAAGTCCGCAAGTGTAGCGGGCGGATTTCGAATAAGCCTAGCAAAGATCTCTTGCTTCTCCTCGCATCAGATATCTGACCTTGTCTTCAGCTATTGAGGCATCCCGACGTCTGAAGAGCCGAGCCATGTCTTCAGTATACGTGGTGACGCTCTCGTTCGGGGCTTGGAATTTTCCCTGTATTACCAACTCCGCTCTCTCCTTCCTGTCCGTGTTGGAGTATGTGGTGCTCAGCTTCCGTCTAAATTCATCCCACGAAGACAATGCCGCTTCATGGTTATGGAACCACACGTTCCGCAGCTTGCACTCTTCTTTCCATCCGTTGCATTCGGCGACCCGCTCGAAATGGTCTAGCCAATCTTCCACGTCTTCAGTAGCATCTCCTCCAATCAGCGTCTACGGCTTCTTGATGATGAACTAGTCGGCCCAGCAGCCGCAGCAGAAGTCTGTGGGCTCAGGATCATCGTCCGAATACGCTCGGGCGACAAACTGTGCTCAGGTTGGAGCCGTTGAAGACGGTGGCTGGTATGTACGTGTACAGGGGTAATATCTCCCGGAATAGTCACAGGAGACGTGTCAGTGGTAGGCTGCGTCTCCGGCAATGGCAGCATGTACCCAGCACCTCCCCCACTAAGATGTCACGAAGATAACTAAGACGGGCTCGCCGAAACAGAACGGCCTTCTCTAATGATGGCCGACAGCCCCAAAAAACCCGGCGCACAATTGTGCCCTTCATCGTGTTCTCTCAGGCGATCGGTGGCTGTAGTGGGCAGCTGAGTTCTGGCGAACGGGACTCATAGTGGGCAGCTTACGTCGTGTCAATATAAATCCACGTAAATCGTAAATCACGATTATGCGAAAATCACGCATCTTAGATTAGTTACCGGGAAAATGGCGGTGCTCCGACTGGCGGCAAAGCTCGAAAAGTGGCCGAAATGGTCAGAATCTTGCGCATACAAGCTGACAGACTTTCTAACTACCGATTTCCGCAAGCCGCGGCATCGCTAACTATCTTCCTTCCTCTCGTCTGCTTCGCTGCTCTTACAGTGTACAACAACGCGGTCAAGTGCCTGAACTCCGTCGGCACGAGGCTGCACAAGTGCATGGACACACTCAGCAACACATTGCATCGCGGCACAAGCAAGGCGCCTCCGAAGGAGGTCATCCACTACTCCTGCTGGTAAGTAGAGATTAAGGTTCTTCTATATATGCTAAGAGAAGTGTGGTCATTGGAACTGCGCGTTGGTGTTTTAATGTTTCAGGTGGGACAGTGTTTTTTTTAGTTTATTCTCCTGGTGCTGAATGTTCGCACAATTGACATCAGTGCTAAAGCACTCAGACCAGCGAGTGCTGGAATGAAAATGGGAGAGTGCGGGACAGAGAGAGAGAGAGCAAGGAGAGGAAAGGCAGGTAGGACAACCTGGCGAGCGTCCAGTGTGGCGTCCCGCACGAGGTTAAGAGAAAGGGGCAATAGAAAGAGCAAGAGAGGGAAAGCATAATCACTATGTGCACGTGGATCGATGCACACGAGGACCACAAGTGGTCCCTCAGACCGGTGCCAGTCCAGTCCAGTCCTGTACCTGTCCATGCGTAGCCTTTTCTGCCAGCGACAGATGCGGCCATAGACCGAAGTATTCTGTAGGGCGCGGCAATCATTCGACGCGACATCTACGATCGCGTGTCGTCCGTCAAGAGCAAAAGATTAGAAGCACGAACATTCTTGAACTTCGGCTCTGCAAAACTCGGTGCGTAGCGCTCACACAAACAATGAAGAGGACAGGTGTACTTTCCTTAGTAATGTCTTTTTTTCGCATCCCTAGGGGCTGGTGTCGGCCACGCTGGGGTCATAAATTAGAGCGCCGTTTCACCCTTGGCCGGTGAAACGTGCCTATATGCCTTAGCGTGGGCCGAACACTGACTGCCACTCGCATTTGTGGGACCGTATTTTGTTACGATTTGTTTGATTTTCTGGGGTATTTCTCACTTATCATTGGCCTCATGGTGTCACGCATCTGTTAGCTCTACGATCGTCCACACGCCACGACGTATGATAAAGGATGAATAGAATTAATAAAAAAGACGCCTTGAATAACGCTGCCGCTTGCCGCTTTAGTGATGGTCAAACTCAAAGCACTGCCACCACATGGGAAAAAAGCAAAAGGAGACGACACCTGCGTTCACCAATCGCTCGTGCAGAAGCGATGCAGGGACCACAGCAGTGGCTATCGTAACTGCAATAATTATTACCTAAAACATGGCTGCGATGACGTGCTTCCAGCTTTAAAATTGCTTGCGGCACCTGTAGCATGTAGCAGCACGGCCTCCGATGTTTCATTCCACGCTTATGAAAGGTCCGTCACTGAAGCGTGCCTTCTGTACACTACATATGCATTTGAAGCAAATCCGTCGGTTCCCATAGCTAGCTGTCCGCGTCAGCTAGCAATTAGAGGCAGGCGGCAGATCAGATTAAGGAGAAGTGCGTCGTGTGGGAATATATTAAAAGAGGAGTAGAGACGGGTTTGCTACGCATTGTCCTAAAATTGTTTCAACTGAACCAGTTATGACAGGTCGCAAAGACCAGGTACGAATCCAGTCAATGTCAGGTAGAAATAAGAAATGAGGTCTCATGGATAGAAAAATACGAAAACCAAATTCCCGGCAATGCGCTGCTAATTATTGCACCAAGAGACAAGTGGGTTCATCGCGCTATCCTTCATACCACGGGAAACATTAGTTGTCGAACAGCCGCACATGTCCTGAAGAAATAAGAATTGAATAAAGAAAGAAATTTATGTGAAAATTGAATTTGCATGTTTTGACCAAGCATTGTGATCAAGATTGATCATCCCATCTGGAGCCTGCTTTTTAATAATCGAAGGAGGTCGGCAGGGAAGCCCTCGTGTATTTAAGTGGTGCCCCTGCCAGATCCCAAGACCAAGAATGCTTAGATAGACTGCCTCCGGACCGTGGACCCAAAGGCACATGTTATCGTGTGAACCCAGCCTAATATATATGCGTTCAAAAATTTGGCAGTATGCGTGGCAAAACGCGAAACCATGACCACAGAGCCTAATTGCTTGGGTAAATGCAGATTCCCCTTCATTACCTGTATTTACTAGCAGCTCATGAAAATATAAAGTTCTTACTTTAGGAAAAGGAAGGTATACGTTTTGTTGTGCTGGGCGAGGACACGGCAACAGGATCGCTCAAGGCGGAACACTTATCTATGCCATGGTAGAACTCGCACTCGGAGTTCCACGGTGGTGTTTCACACGAAAGATGGAACCTAACATACCTCGGCATCGCTGATCCGACGGGAACTGGCCTATTCAGCACTATATTACCCAAGGACAGACGCGACCCGCTAGTCTAAAGTATGAGGAACGATATGCACACTATCACAAGTCTAATGACAATTTTGTCGATGAGTGAAGTTGCACCAAAAACGACTGACTGCTATAATATGTGCAAGTTTTCTCGACGCCTCTTTTTATGGATTGGACTTGTGTAAATAACGAGAACAATTCTTTTATCGATGCATTCGCTGTAGTCCGGGTGATTTTCCCAATCGACAACTTGAGCCACAAATGTCGCCTGCGATATGGAAATCTTTCTTTTTCTCTTTCGCACCGCTCCTCTAGCTTCGGGGGGTAAATCGCTCACATGATTCAATTGTAGACTTGAACTGAAATTGATCCCCACGCATTGCTTCTTCGCAGCGCGTACCATGACGCACTGGAGTGCGTGGAAGACTCCGTGTCCGGCTGCGACACGGACGCCGGCAAGGAGTTCATGGTCGGCAGCATGGAGAGCATCTTCGGCGAGACCCTCAGTCTGGTGTGCGGCCAGTACTCACGCGGCTCGGCGGCCTGCAAGCAGTTGCCGGCGCTGCCCGAACTGGCGCCCGACGAGACCCAGATCACCAACGTCATTGAGCTTGCCATGAGAGTGGCCAGTTCGCTGGGCAAGAAGTAGGCCTCCTGGTCCTTCGGTACACTCACTCCACGTGGACACATGCCTCGCCTTCAACTTACGTCGTGTTACTGATTACTCTGTTCCCTTAGCGGAAGAACTCAGATGATGGCTTAAGGGTAGAATTTTTGGCATCTTACTACAATCTTATCGTGTCATAGAGGCCAAAAGCCAGCTGATGCCGGCGTAAGCCACCCTCCCGATACCTGCTTAAATAGCAGCTGTTGTTGCTGAGCGCGAACTCCGCTCATTCAACTGATTCTCGTCTCGCCATTTTAATGGCATTGTATGAGCGCTTGCGTGATCTACCTGTAGCCATAGCTGCTGGCGTCTGCCTCTTGCTTTGATGTAACAGGTCATCGCTGCTACAGGTCCGCACTAACGCCTGGCGCTGTGCACGAACTCACGCCATCGAGCTTTCATGAGCCTACCACGGAATCCTCGGAAGTCACACTCTCATTTATCATCGCTAGACGAAAGAGAAGGGAAATAGATATCAACCAGGGTTGCACCTCTGAGCGAAAGCTTGCTTTTAAGCCAGGGTTTTATGGATTCCAATTATCCAACCTAAGTTTTTTTTCGAGCAAGAACAGGCTGCTTGCCCATGGTGAGGCCATGAGCTGCGACGCGAAGAAGCAGTTGTTTATCTCCGCGACCAGCGGTCGCTTCCTCTGCATTTACCATGCAGGTCGCACGATTACCTTAGTATGGTTTGAAGCGACAACGGATCAATAAATGTCTACAGAAACCTAGACACAGCTGAAGTACCTATATAAAGTCCATTTTTGGAAGTCATAGTGATAACTTGTCAGCCGTAATCGTGGTGCCACTATCTTTATGACGTCGGGGCAATGCGCATTTTCGAGGAGACTTTTCCACATGTGAGTGCCACAAAGCACGCCCCTTCCCGCATTAGAGATTGAAAGCATACAAAGGTAAGTAGGGCGATCAACTAGACGAACGTCCGGTTTGCGGCTCTACACGGGAGAGGCGACTTGGTACAGTAGCATTCGCTTTGACATTTGTCTAAATTCTTAATTTTGCTAGTCTACGCAGAGCATCCTCGAATCGCCTTGATTGAACGCCTCTCTTTGATATTCATGATGTATGACTGTGTCCTACTTAATGCAGAAACCTTTATGTAATGTCGACTTTTTGCGGCACGCTGTGTGCAATGCAGGAATGCTTATTCCTCGTGAACGTAAGTTTTCTACGTGAGGAGAATGGATGATTGGTGGGTGCCTTCTACACGTTGACAGAATAAGACACACTTCTGTGGTAGAATAAAGAGTGATAGGTTAAGCGTGAACGAATATATGTTTCATTTTAGCCGAGGGATAAGTAAAAATAAAAATATTGACCATTCATTTTGTCTCCTGTGTCTTTAGCACGCCACGAACGCTGAACTATATATGTCACTCTGCGCCCAGCTTTCGAAGGCAACATTAAAATAAGATGCCTAGCGTTAAGACTACGCTACCAGAAGGTGATGTGGATCTGCTGAGGTATTCTCACAGGTGGTACTTTCTTTACTCTTTTGTGCAGTGACACAGAAGTTTATGTCTGTATTGCCTGCATTTGACGAATTTATATACAATTGGACAACGTTTGAGTGAAATAAATATCTAGAAACTATAGCTACACAATGCAAATGTAACGTAAACTCGCCAGCAAACATGTCAAAACTTATCGTGCCAAAAGAAAAAAAAATTCTTCGCAGCCTTGACATGCCGGCAAAAATCAAGTGATAAATCCAACATTCGCTTGTTGCACTATGCAATTGAAGCAGTAATTCCAGTTCAGAAAGCTGCGCTAGTAGAAATTTCTTTTTTTTTCCTATTGCAATAGCAATCATATGGACAATGCAGGCGCCTTTCTGTCGACGATGTCGCCATCGCTGTGACGTTGCGTATAAATTCCTAGGGCGATAACACCATCACCGCGCCCTCCCTACACCGTATGTGCGAGCGAAAGCGTGCGAGGGGGGCCGACGATCGCGGTTCAATCTCGCACGCGAGAAATAGAAAAGCGGCGAAGAAGCATGCTGTCTTCCGTCGCGCGCGAGGCTACCCAACGTTGCGAAGCATCGGGGATGAAAGAAGGAGGGGGGGCGCGGCGTCCTACTCCTGCTGGAACTGCGCATGTGGCAGCTGCGCAACTGAGAGTGATCGGCGTTGGGGGCAGAGTACAGGTGCGTCGACGGCTCGTAGCTTTGTGCGTGCTGTGTGTTCTCGGCGCTCAGTTTGCGTTGAAGCGATAGACAGGACGACGGTCACTTCGCTCGCTGCTGCTGCCTCGCTTCCTCACGCCAGCGTTTTGAAAGCCAGTGTACGTGGTCATGGAGTGCATTATGTTCATGTTTGCTGTGCGCGCTGACACCATGCTTGTTAATTTAGTTAGCAAGCCGATGCTTACAAGTTGATACGGTCGATAAAAGTGGTATCTTTAGGTCAGACTGGAAGGCTAGTTGGTATGACATTATTTACAGAGTAGCGCAGAAGCGCATGGACTAAAAAATGGACGGGATACAGCACTAACGGTGAACTTGGGAACGTGGCTGAATACTTTGCTTACTTGTACTGGAAGACGGTGTCCCGAAAAAGCCCATCGGCAGCGGAAAATCAATCTGCACGGTAGGAGACGTCCGTCTTGCAGAACAAGTAAGCAAAGTACTAAGCCAGGGTCCTAAGTTCGCCGTTAGCGCTGTATCCCATCTATTTCATTTGACCATGTGCTTCTGCGCTACTGTGTAAATGCTATCCTTATTTCGTATAGCTGTCTGCTAATTTGCTGTCGCAATCCATGCTTCGCCTTTCGGGCGAAACAGGTACTTCTTTCGTTGATGCTATATTCTCCAAAAGGTTTCATTGAGCTATTGCCTGCTTCAATCAAGGCAGCAATGCAATAACAAAGAACATTCAGAGCACCTAATGAAGCGCTAGCTTACGAGAACAATCTACTGCCGCCCTAACACATAACCTGAACCCGGGAGCGAGCAGCCCGCGTTACCGTCAGTGCCACCAAGCGGCACAGGCTGTAATCGAGGCGACAGTGCCTTCGGGAGTGCGATACCTGTGGACAGTATATGCAACTCGTTGTTGCTCAGCTAATCGAGAGATTGGCAATGGGTGCGTATCTGCTATTTCACGTTGCAACACCTCTGTTCGTGAAATCGCGATAATGGCGAGCCGCTCTGATTGTGGGACTCTGATAGGTATTATCTGTGCGATTCGAACAGAAGGCGCTTATTAAACTGCATAACTTCTCTTTTCAAGCGCGAAGCAATATATTAGCGTGATACCTAATCATCAGATACTATTTCTTGTTGTCGCGACCGCCATTGGGCCCCCCGTGTGCCAGCGCGGACGGATTGACGCAGTGTGTTCATACCACTTCAAGGATATATCCTTATATATAGACCAGGCGGCTGCTGGCGAATGTGAATCTGAAATGGCGAAGCACACCTTCCGCCCGTCTCTGGATCCCCGAAGCGACAACCGGTTACATATTGTTACGATGGGTGCGTTTACTTAAAGATGAATTGATGACAAGGGGACGCGCCGACACTGAGCCGCTGCAATGACAAGCGCACTTCGTTCTCCTCTTCATACGTCCTTGCTGTAGCTTTAGCGTAACACTCCTCCCTTCACAGACGAAGCCCGCTGGGCGAGTATCTGTTGCGTCCACTCGGAGTTACGGGGATGACAGCGTTTCAGGCGGGGGGCGACGTGAACAAGCTGCGTCTTCTCAGACCGGTAGCCATTGGAAACGAAACGAGCCATTGAATAGGTGACATCAGTTAGGCGATTGGTGATGACGAAATACAATACAATACAATATACAATATGCAGTTATTTCCATAAACGTACAATTTATGGGGGATTCAAGGAAAAAGTTGCTCGCAGCAACTTGACAGGCCTTAAAACGGGTCTGAGGGCAGCAGCAGAAGGCACAGGCACTGATTTAGAACCGACAAAAACAATACATCAGCAAAAAAAAACAATGACAAGTTGGCTTAGACAGTATGCGAGCAAACCGAAATGCAATGAAAAAATAACATTACAAACCACAAAAAAACTACGCAATCCACAGTGTACACTAGAACAACGAAAGCAGTGCTAGAATCATTAACAAAGTAATCAGTGTAGGAAAGAATAAGACATGATTGAGCCGTTGACAGAGGCTAATATCAAACGGAGATGTCTGACGACAGTCTACTTCAGAAAACAGTCACAAACAACGAACTAATTCTTCTCCAAATATCACTGAAATGCTCATATAAATGCGAGTCAGAAACTTCTGGCACAGGCCGCGCTTCTGAAGTGGTGTCCAAAGCCATACTATGTGCCCTTTGTCGTAGGACACATTCTTATGGCGTGAATCGCAGGTGATCTTGGAGAGCTCCTGGGATGTCAAGGTACGGAGCTGAGCTATGCGCTGTGCTTCCTCAGCGCGGCAGAGAGTCTGGGCAATAGAAGAGTCCGCACGAAAAGTAAAAGGTAGACTGTTGTCAAGGAAGCTGCGGGGCGGTCTGACATAAAGAAGATAGAAAGGACTGTAGCCAGTAGTTTCATGCTTTGCAGTGTTCTAGGCGTGCGTGATAAAGGGCAAGATATCATCCCTATCTTTGTGCCTGGAATCGACGTACATCGAAAGCACGTTGGTCAAAGTTCTGTTAGCGCGCTCGACGAGACCATTTGCCTGCGGGTGATACGGGGTCGCGTGGCGAAACTGGCAAGCACAGAGACGCAACAGCTCTTCGACTGCGTCGGCCACGAACTGGCGACCCAGATCGCTCACAATAACACGAGGGGGACCATGACGCAATATAACGGAGGACAAGAGGAAGCTGAAAACATCAAGAGCCGTGGCCATTGGCATCGCTACGGTTTCAGCATAACGTGTCAGATGGTTGACGCAGACTATAATCCAACGGTTGTCGTTTGTTGAGCGCGGGAACGGGCCGAGAAGGTCCACTCCAACCATTTCGAAAGGAGATGATGGTGGCGTCAGAGGGTGAAGGAGTCCGACCGGATCAGTATTAGGGCGCTTGAATTGCTGGCACTTGTTACAATTGGCAACATACTCGTACTTTTCTATATCCCGTCGCATACTAGTTGAGTAGAATCGGCCCTGAATCCGGTGGCATGTTCTGCTGAAACGTAGGTGCCCAGCAGGCGAGTCGTCGTTCATAGCATGGAGCACGTAGTTTCTGAAATTCTTAGAGACCACTAAGAGGAGGCGGGTGTCATCAGCCGCATAATACTTCTTGTAGAGCAGGCCATCTTGGATGACAAAAATATTTTTGACAATTGATTGAACAGCTGAGGCGAAGAGGACATCCAGGCTGCGGTCGTCACGCTGCTCTTCTTGGAAAGTGACCAGGTCGGGAAAAAGAATGTCGTGGATGGCGGCCTTGTCCGCGTACAGCGCCCGGTCCGTCGTACATGTTCCTTCTTTTAGTCCGCGTCTTCGTAGCGCTCTTTTCTTCAAGTATGCAAAACCAACTGCCCCCACCAAGCTTCGGCAGCCAGAAAGTCATCGAAATTGTCGGCGTCACATGCACTTGTTGGTAGAGGAAGCCTCGAAAGAGTCGGCGTCCGCATGATGTCGGCCACTCTTGTAACGGACTGCAAAGTCGAATTCCTGCAAGCGTCCATCGAGCAAGGCGGCCAGACGGGTCGCGGAGACCAACCAACCAACATAGTGAATGGTGATCAGTAACAAATCGTGAAGCGGCGCGCGTAGAGATATGGGCGGAACTTCTGGACTGCAAAGACAACAGCGGGGCACTCTTTTTCAGTGACGGTGTTCTGTTCTTCCTTGCTCAACGAACGACTGGTATAGGCAGTGGCATGCTCGGCGTCACCAACACGCTGGACGAGGACGGCACCGAGACCGATTCCATTCGCGTCGGTGTGCAATTCTCTTGTAGCAGAGGGGTCAAAATGGCAAAGTATTGGTCCGGAAGAGAGCAGGAACTTCAGTTGACGAAACGAGGAATCGCAATCTGCTGTCCAGGCGAAAGGGCTATTCTTGCCCAGCAGTGAAGTCAGAGGGTAGGCAGTATAGACAAAGTTGGGCACAAAACATCAGGAGTACAAGCAAACACCCAAGAAGCTCCTCAGCTCGCGTTGTGAATGCGGTTGTATAAAGCCGCTAACTGCAGCGACCGTCTGTGGGTGTGGACGCACCCACTGCTTGTCCACTAGATGTCCAAGTACTAGCGCATCTCGTTGGCCAAAGTGACATTTCTTAGAGGTGAGGGTAAGGGCAGCTTGTTCAAGGCCCGTCAGAACAGCGCTCAGTCGATGGTTGTGCTCTGCAAAAGTGCGGCCAAAAATGACGACGTCGTCTAGATAGCATAAACAAACCTTCCATTTCACGCCGCGCAGTATCTTTTCCATAAACCTTTCAAATGTTGCAGGCGCGTTGCGCAAGCAAAACGGCATGACGTTGAATTCAAACAAGCCGTCTAGGGTCACAAAAGCAGTTTTCTCTTTGTCAGATGAATGCATGGGTATCTGACAGTAGCCCAATCGGAGGTCTACAGATGAGAAATAGCGTGCGGAATCAAGGCACTCGATAACGTCGTTCATCCGGGGAAGCGGATACACATCCTTTTTCTTCACAGAATTGAGACGCCGGTAGGCGACACAAAACCTCCAGGACACATCTTTCTACTTCACGAGGATGACCGGCGCAGCCCAAGGGCTAGAGGAATCTTGGATGACGCCCTTGGCTAGTACGTCGTCGACCTGTTGAGCGATGATCTTGCGCTCTGACGCGGACACGCGGTAAGGCTTCTGCCTGATGGGATGCCTGGACCCCGTGTCGATTCTGTGGCGAGCCCGCGTAGTTGGAATGCGAACTTAGTGTTCTTCGCGAAATCAAATAATGATGCATGCTTGCTAAGCACGCTGACCAGGGCTTGACGCTTCTCTGAAGACAGTGACTTGTTGATCATATTTAAATAAGGTGATCAGCCTTCAAGGACACCGTGGTGAGCCCCCTGCTTTCGAGATTCGTGTGATGTGTCATCAGTTAAAGCGCCTATGCTGAGACTGGAATCCACTTCAAGAGAGGCAAGCCGCATACCGCTGCGTAGCTCAACAAAGTGGGAGGCTAAATTTGACACCCACAGTGTAGTTGTTCCACAGGCCACAGAGAGGACGCATCGAGATACAAGTACACTTTTCTTCACGACCATCGAAGGCACGCGATGAACAATTGCATCAAATGTATCGGTGTGGACACCGCAAGCAGCATCTCGAACTCTGGATCTTCAATGACGGTGAGAGCGCGTGAACAGGTAGCAGGTTGGTCGGCAAGAGGAGACAGGAAAAGCTCGCCATTACTGCAGTCAACAGCGGCGCCGCACTGTTGTAGGAAATCGAGGCCAAGAATTAAGGTATGAGTGGATTGAGCAAGTACTGAAAATTCGGCTTGATACACGTTATTGTACAAATTCATGGTGCACACACCAATAGGTCGGAGCAACTCTCCACTCACAGCACGAAATGTATTAGCGTTATCCCAGCGAAACATCACTTTACGGCTTAGTCGGGTTTTGAAATGCAGGCTGATAAGGGAGACACTCGCTGCTGTGTCCACTAAGGCCAACAGTAGTAACATTGTCCACTAAAACACGAATCTCGTTATGACACATGGTGACTGGCGGAGGCGTAGGGGCGTGTAGTTGATGATGAATAGCGACCTCACCTCCATTGGTCGCACCGCCTAGTTTCCCGGCGGCGGTGACGTGAGACGTTGCTGTGGAGATGGAGACCTGCGCTGGCGTGAAGGCGGCGGCGTCAAGCTCCGCCGCGCCGCCTGGCGCCTGGAGACCGCGCTGGCGAGTCGCTACGGTAATTCGCCGGGTGGTTTGTCCTGCTATCGGAGTCAGAAGGCCAGCGTGTCCCGTCACCGTGACGATTGCTCGATTGCTACGCCGATAAAAAGTGCGCGGTCGCTCATGGGACGGTGGTGACCTGCGACGGCAATGAGGACAAAATCTGGCGACGTGACCACGAATACCACAATGGTATTCACAGGATGCACCGAAATTGTCAGTAGCAGGATAACTAGCACGGCCTTCCCACTCATGAGAAACTGCAGGTGGTCTGAGTGAGTAACCATCGTGGAACTGATAACTGGGATACGCGTTCATAGTAAGGCTTGGCGCTCTTGAACGAGAAGCGAAGTTCTATACGTCTGCGGAGGGGGCGTTCATGGACGTCTCTTGGAAGTCGCAGTGAGAAAAGGGCTCTCGAGCCCGCGGAGTCGAGAGGGCAGCCGCCTCACGTCGGTCAAGCTCTTCGCGCACCACTTGCCGAATGACTGACGCAAGGTCGGATGGAGTTGGGACCGCGTCAACACTGGCGACGTTAGTTATTTTGGCCTGGCGGCCGAACTTTGCTGTAATACGCCGAGCTTTCAAGGCTTCAAATGTAGGGCAGTGCCGAATGACGCCACTTACGGAGTCCAGACTGCCTTTTCCGAGGAGGAACTGGTACACGTCCTCGGCGATCCCTTTTAAAAGATGACCAATTTTGTCCTTTCCTGTCATCTGAGGGTCCAGGGCCTTGCACAACTTCAGCACTTCCTCGATGTACGTCGTGCAGGTTTCGCCGAGAACTTGAGCTCGCTGCATTAGGGTTTGCTCTTCTCGCTTCCTTTAGCTGCTGGATCTCCGAAGCACTTTCTGATTTCGTCTACGAACTTTTCCCACGTCGGCATGCTTTCTTAGTGGTTTTCAAGCCACAGACGCGGTTCCCTTGAGGAAGAAGGCAATGTTGTTAAGCTGGGCGGTGGCGTTCCAGCCATTGGATCGACTTGCGCGTTGGTAAAAGCTGAGCCATCCGTCCACGTCTTCCCCGGCTTTTCCGACGAAAGTTCGTGGTTCGATGTAGGGCTGCCAGGGGTAGCTGGAAGAAGGTGGCGGGTTGTCGTCATCGGAAGCCATCTGTGGCGGCACACCGGCAAGGGCTTTTTAATGTTGGTTTGATTGGGGTAGTCGCAAACTTATAAAGCTTCGTTCGTCTTTCTATCTACGCCGACGACATCTGAATTTGGACATCGGATATGACACAGCTTGAGCTTTGTGCTGGGCTTCAAAAGCCAGCCTCCTTTACCACATTAAGGACGGGAGGTGTCGTGGGAGATGTGCGAATTGGTGGCTTTTTGATCCGCATATCGAACAGCACATTGATCGACTGACAAGTGATATAGCCCAGCTGAAATTTATTTAGTTATTTATTTATTTATTTATTTATTACATACTGCCAGCCTGGATGTCAGGCCTTAGGCCGGAAGGGGGGGGGGTACATAGCAATACAGTATATAGGAATACGATGTACATTTGGTCGAGCAAGTACGGCATTAGAAGAACCTACGTAAGATGTACAAAGCGAAGTACAAACAATATGCCACGACAATGCGCAGCATCGTTAGCTGTAATAATAATAATAATAATAATAATAATAATAATAATAATAATAATAATAATAATAATAATAACTTTATTTCCATCAGTGATGATGGAAATAAAGAAGTTATTATTAGGAACAATCACAATGGGCATCACAAAGACGATATCAAAACGAAACCCAGACAACGAATGTGTGACGACGACACAATGGCATGACAGTATAGGGATATTGGGATGAAGGGATATGATGAGAATAGCTTGACGATGACTGCACGACGAGAATCGGATGACGAAGCTAGAATGACGACGATGCAACAATCGCGAACATATACCTGTTGCCCAAGCTATGATGCAACTTGTTTCGCTGGATCGACGTAAAAGTGCGTGACTATGACGGCAGGACGAAAGTGAGATGACGGAGCTGGGAGGACTATGATGGCAGCACGACTACTGCATGACGAAGATGGCGTGATGGTGACGGCATAAGAGAGTTCAATGACGGAGGTGTAGTGCCGACAAATGCAACGATCGCGGCGGTTATACAACAACGCCCACATACCCCGTGGTCCAAGCCACTACACAACTTCGTTCACCAGGTCAGCATAAAAGCCGCGACGACGGCTGCATAACGACAGCCATATGACGAAGCTTAAATTACGACGGCGGAACGATCCCGACGGCATCTTGACGATGGCATGGCTATGAATGCAGAACGACCCTTTGACGACAATGGCGTGACGTCGAAGGCATGACGAGAGTCGGATGACGAAGCTGAATGACGACGATGCAAGGTCACGATGGCATCCCAACCGCGAGCTGATTCCTAGCGACCCAAGCTATTAGACAATTAGGCCCACTGAGCCGGCGAAAAGGCGTGGCGAAGACGGCAGATGTTGAAGCTGCAGTGACGACGTTGGAATGGCCACGACGGCATCAAGACCACGAGCATATACTTAATGGCCCAAGCTGGTAGACACCTTGAACAACGGGGTCGGCGTAAGAGATAGGCAGATAAGAGATAGATAAGAGATAGATAGATAGATAGATAGATAGATAGATAGATAGATAGATAGATAGATAGATAGATAGATAGATAGATAGATAGATAGATGGAGTCAAAACGCCTGAAGTACGCAAAGAATGTTAATCGCATTAAATATGCTTTTTTGTGAGTTCACTGTGAATCCTATGAAAGTCACCGTGCTGCGAAACAGTGCGAAGACCACCGATGTGATGGTAATCATTGCTTCAGGGTGATCACAAAGCCCATGCATTGTACAACGAATTGCAGCCGCTTACCTGTAGCTTTCTAATAATCAAGTGCGTTCTAGAAGGGAATATTTAAACTGATTTTCCTTACATCTACGTCGTTGAAATGTTTCCGATTGTTCTGTTGCGCCAAGTCCCCGGACGCTAAATAGAAAAATTTGTCGCTAAACACACAAGTCGCTAAACCTAGTGGCAAAATTGCTAAGATGGTGACACTGGTCCTTGGTACGCAGACAGCAAACTTTGCTTACTTATACGCTTTATATATGGTATTTCGGTTTGCAAGGTAGAAATACTACAAACGATACCAGTCGTAATATTTTGTGCTAATGTTACTAATCTACTACTCTTGTTTGTAGAACTTTGCTTTCATACCAACAACTCGCGTTCAAAAGCATTCATTTTGCCCATTGTACAATTTTAACAGCACATTATTCCTTCTGCATTGGAGTGGCCGACAGCCCTGCATGCGACACCTGGGGCTGCGAGGAGACGATCGCGCAACTCCTCTGTGTCTGTCCACGTTACAATGTGCCAAGAAAAGTGCTCGCGACCGCGCTCGAAACACTGGACAATCGCCCCTTCACAGAAGAGAAAGTTCTAGGACACTGGTCCAGACGGGTTTCGGCACCAAAGGCCTTAAGGGCTTTGCTGAAGTTCTTAAGGGCCTGTGAATTGTGCGACCGCCTTTGACTATTGTTGCGCGTAACATCGCGTTACTGCGTGAATTTTTCTTGTTTGTTTTTAACCGTCGTCTTTCTCCTTTTATACTCTTTACCCCTTTCCTCAGCACAGGGTAGCCAGCCGGTATTTACACTGGCTAACGTCCCTGTCTTTCCTTCCCTTTTGTCTCCCTCTCGCGCATTACTGTATGTTAGCGCGTTTCTTACACTCTATTTTTTGTATATGTATTCACATACGTATTCTAATCATTGCATATTATAATCTTTGAGCGTACTCTACCGCCTTGCACAATGCCTCTAGGGGCCTGCAAGGTACCTTTCAATAAATAAATAATTAAGTAAATAAATAAATGAATGAATAAATAAAACTAATCAGCTTCTTTGGCACGTGAACGTCGCCGGCAGCTAAACATGTAAATAAAGAACTAAGTTAATTAATAAATAAACACGTTGAACATACTATTGAGGGACTACTCGTACCCATGAGCCCATGAGCCTACCCCTGAGCCATCAGTCAAGCGATAACGTGGTGTCATTAAAAATAACTGAATACCTAAACATCGTAGCCAGTATCTTTATATGACTTTTCTAAATTATGGGAAAGAATGCAATTATAGGCCTCTCTAACTTCAATGACTCCTCCATACAATACAATATACAACATCACGGCATAGCAGAAAGAATCGCTACACAGTAATATTACACTATCGAAGAAAACAGTCCAATGGAGAACACTATGTCACAGCCTATCACAAAAACGAAAAAAAAATAGCAACTGATTCTTGAAGCGAACTGCAAGTTCTGTGATATATGTATTTTTAGGGGTAACAAATGCTAAAATCAATTTTCAATGAATTCAACTCATGTTTCGCCGTGTACTACCTACGTAGTACACATCGAGACAGACCAACATCACGCTTAAAATGCTCTACACGGCTGATGTAAATGCACAAACCATATAAAAAGAGCTGCGTTTGCCTGATCCCGACTCCGTTCTCCAATATCTTAATTTCTATTCTTGCCTCGTTTCCTTCACTTTCCTTCTACTATGCGCCGGTAAGGGAAAATGCACATTGAAAGCTCGCGCTTCCTTAATCCTGTTAATCGCGTGGACAATCTTTCATTTACGCAACGTGGGAACGGCGGTCACACGGAGACCGCAACATTGACGATGTTATCACGCAAGCGGCCACAAAGGTGGGCCGTGCCGAAAGTGAGTGAGCCGGTTATGCCGTCACCTCAGAGCGTCAGCCATCGTCGCCACACGGAATGTAGTCGAGGTCTGCGTTATGTTCTCAAGTCTGGGTGTCCCCTGTTTTCCTCGATGTCACTGGACTTTGTGAATGTTTGCTCGTCGCCTATATGGGCGCGGCGTGTAAAAAAAAAAAGCTGGGAAACGAGAGAAAGAGATAGAAAAGTAAAGGTAGTGAGGTCCAACCAGGACGAGAACCGGCGCATTCAGCATGGTATAGCCGAAGGCTAGGGGGTCAAACCGGACTCCCTGCCTTTCCTTCAGGTGCCACCACAGTATTTTACGAACTAGGCTTCTTCGAATGGGATCCTGTACGAATGGCGGCATGGTTGGAGCGCGTTGCGCCATCCAGAGGGCGCTATAACGCCTTCATTCGTTCATTTAACGAAGTGAGAACTACGAAGAAGAAATGGTCAAAATACTAGTGTAGTAAGGATACATACTTCAATGCCTAATTAGCTCGAGCAGGCTCGGTGACTTTATCGCCATCCCGTTTGGAAGGGGACGCCAGAAGAAACCAACGATTTCCTCAGCGTCGCCGACACTGGCCGTTAGGAGCGCGAAGAAGATGAGACAAACGTTAACTCCAAGGACCCACGTTTCATGCTTCGTCTGAGCGCCACGCACCGAGCTGAAGCTGAGGCTGAACCCGAAGCTCGGACAATCACGTTTCTAACCACGATCGCAACCATGCTGAGTAATGGGGAACGTGCTCACGCAGGTGCTGCTTTGAGATCACGGAAACTCTTGCAGCGTGAAAAGCGACTGGACATGTCACGGCGAATGTTTATTGTGCTCCAGTCGTTTTGCTTCGACCGCTCACTAGGCTGCGTGTTCTGGCACTGCCCTTATTTGTGGAAAGATTTAACACAAGTTGCTTATACCTTCTTGAATTTGAGATAAAGCTCCCTCTATTCGTTTCACTATACTTGAGTATATTATCCCTGGTCTGAGTTTGTTTCTGCTACCATGTGCCATACTCCATTTACTCGCCTATCCTGATGCACATGTAAGAGTGTAATACCGAGACTATCGATGCCGCGAAACATGTTTTATTTCCAAGCTTTGTTGTCGAAGGAAGACCAGCTTTTCCTGCCGGGAACTTCACCATTTTTGCGTTCCGATCGCGCAGGCAATGCAGTCTGACACAGCGTCTCAAACAGTGGCGTAGGACTGCAGTTGGAGTGCACCGCTGTTATCAAACGTGCAAACGTGCAAATAGCGGTCAATGTGGCTTTCAGACGCCGTAAAGCGCCGATGAAAAAATGCACAATTACTTTTTGCTTGGCAGATCCCCTGTCGAATTCTAGGCATAGTGAACCTGAATTGTTCAACAAGGGCGCATTGACGTCAGCAATGGCAGACATTCAACTACACCATTACATGCCTGAGCTCTACGACAACTCTTATTGCACTAATTGCAATACTTCCCTTAACGTCTGTCATTTACTCTGGCAGTGCTCGCAAGCTCAAATAAACTCCGAACAGGACAAGCGCAAGTTTGAAAAAGCAATCCGGAGCGAAGAACTCGCTCCCCAACTCTGGACCGTCCAGCAGGTCCACGACGCCGCCAGGAAACTTAACCTACCGGTTCCGCCGTGGGAGACGCCCACTCCATGAGAGCCCAAAGCTCTCGTGGCCTGCAGGACCTCGGATGAAGTTGATTTCCTTCCTTCCTTCAGCTTGCTCGGCCCTAACCCGTGAATTCAGCAGTGAAATCACTAGTGATGTCGCCGGTCACAACATGGCCGAAAACCGAATCAATGAACCGATGAATATTAATTTCAAGTAATTTACATATGTATAACTTTACCGACTCTAACGACGTAAAGTCCTAAAATTTACATAACCAGCAAAGCAGTATCAAATATACTTTGCATTTACTCAGCTTGCAGTGTAGGTGTCGCTTCAGAAAATACTACAGTTCGGGAGTGCCCTCCTACTACCAAACTACAATGTTTTGCATTACTTAGCACTCAACTGGAACTGAGGCTGCAAAATATTTTCGGTTTCTTTTAAAGCGGTAACATTTTCTTGGTTCTTTCTTTGGCCGTAGTCTCCGGACTTGTTCCAGAGTTTACGGCCCCTTTTTTTCCAGAGCTCGATAACAGCGCCCTGAGAAGTGTCTTCTGACATTCTGCAGTATTTTGAGCACGCGCCGCAAAAATCGGCCAATCACCGCGAAGACTGCTTCGCGCCACGCAGAAAAGGGTCGCACGATTGCATTTCGCCAACAAAGCCGCCCCACGCTAGCCACGCATGAGCCATAGCCAAGTTGCGAAATGACGGAGCATCTGACGACAACGCGAGACCTGTCGGTCAATACTGCGGGTGTCTCTTGCTGAGAAGGTAGCAGGACCAGTCACATAGTCGTGGGCCGCCAATGCCACATACAGGTGCAAAGCAGATTGCTTCTGCCCAGAGGATCCCGACACACGGCGTAAATCTACACTGTGAACTGGCGTACTGGGTACCGTGCATGCAGACTGCGTGCCGACAGCGCGAGCAGCATGCGGAACGACCTGCCTTCGCCTTTCAGACAGTACTCAAAGGCCAAGATAAGAGAACAAGCCCTAACATACGGTTCACGTGTACGTGTCAGTGTAGCGCCGTAATAGGGTACTGAGCCATTTTCCTAAAGTGTGACTCCAACTGCCAATGAAATGCTGGTGACTCTATCGAATTTGGGCGAAGCTATCCCCTGGAAGAAAAAAAAATATTGCATTCTTTCTTCAGGTGTACCGCAAAAGTCTTGTGTGCATTGTCGATTGTGTTAAGGAGTACATTTATGCAGAGTGCAGAAGTATTATAACGCGTACACAAAAAACCTACAGGGTATCGTAAGCATGGTTGGTTAGACATTTGCACAGGGTATTTTAATCGCTCGTCGTTGCGGTGGTGGTGCCAGAAGGTTGTGATGCTGGTGCCAGAAGCTGCCGGCAGGCTTAGTCTGGCGAACTAGGGAAGGCCGTACCAGTCTCAAGCTGCGCGAAAAAAAGTATAAAGGTGACAGTACTAACACCTATGCGGGCAATTATTACTTAAAATGTAGCCTATGTGCAGCCATATGCGTGATGGTGGTGGAATGGCAGGCGTGAGACGAAGTGAATTAGTATGAACTTGTGAAACAATGATAACGTTGTGATAGGGTAGTAGTATAAAAGGGTGTCGGAACCAGATTATGGTTTCTGTGTCCCTTTGTCCTGCTTCGCTCTGCATCACTTAAAGTTATGGAAAACCAACTAGCCCAAACCACCACCCTTCCAAGTATCCACTCTACTAGTTCATATCACGATGCTATGAGTGACATCACTCAGGGCATTCAACTTGAATCTCATTCAGAACCTAAGACCAATTGACCCGAGCATACTAGATCTATCTGAGAATACCTGCGTGGCCGGCGAAGTTGCACACAAATGTTAGTTGAGGACTGTAAAGAGATGAGCTAACCCGACTTTGCTCATATTGATGAAAGATTTTTTTTAACTTTGCTGTTGCAGGTGTGCAGATGGATTCTGGTAAAATCAAGAAAACGATATGTCCTTGATCATAAACAGAAAAGAGACAAATTTTAAACGGATGAATCTCCGTTTCTTCCCGTGAAATATTTTATGCAGTAAAATATAAGTTGCAGTTTTTATATGTTTTTTAAGAATATATTTTGACAGTGTACAAGCGAGCACCAGATCAGGTCATGCGTGACAGTAACTCCTAAGTACTTGAACGCTTCCATAGTGCCAATGTGGATTTTAGTAATTGTGCAAGGGACGTGGAAACGATGCAGATTATACAAAATTGGCATTGCTTCACATTTGGTCGAGTTTAGGACATCAGCTAGGGGTCACAGCGCTCATTCATGCTGTTTGCGTCGTTCTCCAGCGATGCGGTCATTTATGTTAGTGATAGACCGGTTGACGACGCAGTCATCAGCAAGCATGCGAGTTTGAGAGGAAACATGAAATGGAAGAATCGTTTGAGTGTAACAAGAACTAGATGGATTTAATACAGAACCTTGGCGAACGTCAGATGTTATGAGAAGGTGATCTGAAGTAGTGTTGTTAATACTGACGCACTGTGCGCGGTTGCTAAGAAATGCTTTTATCCATATTAATGATCAACTTCAAAAAAATTCTGGATAGCGTAAACTGCCTTGTTTAAGGTATTGTACATATTGGGAAGCGTCGGTGCAAAATTTGGCGTTTGAAATACGAGCGGAAGTGTCCCAAAGAGGTTTTTGTTTGATTTTCGCTCTCCCGCAATTGAGAGTAGATGTAAGCATGAAAGGGCTACAGGAAAAGCAGAGTGGTTGGAGACGATACCAGCCACAATCTTAAAATGGTCATAGTGAATGTTCGCAACGGCACACCCCACCACACCACACAACAGCAAACAAACCTGTCTTGAACTGAACAGCATTGCAAGTGTCGCCTCGGCCAAACAGCCATCCACAGCGCTCCAGACGCTGCCGGCTTGGTCACGCAGCGTGGGATCATCTATCGAGCCGTGGAACTCACGGACCGTTGGCATTGAACAGGTAACCCTATCTCAGCGCCAAATGATGACAATCAAGTGTGTTGTGCACTGCATCTGCCTTTTGAACGTCGCAACAGGAAAATAAATATTTAACTTCAGCGTACTAGTAGTTACAGCTTGATGCATGAAGAAACATTAGGAAGAAGTGAGCAATGTTTTTTTAACTTGTTTGGGCAGTAACTAGCCTATGCAATGCGGTCTTGTACGAAGGGTTGGAGGCCATAGACCGCATTTGCTTAAGGTTTGATTGGTTGCCTAGGTGATCTCGTTTTCTCCTCGCAACTTGCCCGGATAGCGACTCTACCTTTTGACTCAAGGTCACTTGAAGGTCGCCGACAGCGAAAGCTAAAAGCATTTCATGCTTAAAATATGGTTGATCCCTCTTTCATAGAAATCGGTAGAAGACGAAGGTGAAACTTGTCTTCAGAGAAGCTGTTGCATGTTTATCGTACATGAAAAATTAGGTTGCAAGCAGGCATCAGTGGCTCCCTACCACTGCACAGCGATCCTTGACAATTGCCACTGAAGCAAAAAGGTGCCGAAGGACTCGCAACAGGGGAACGTCCCCCGGAGGCACTGCATTGCACGCACCGGAGCACTGCGCAATTACGTTATAAACCCCAGGTGCTCGCAAACCACACAATTAAAACCGAACGGGTTCTTAGTAAGTGGCTTCGTGAACTCACGGTCAGCTGCAGCGAAAGGCGCACGATTTGCGGGTCGGTGACCGTGTTGTAGGTTTGCTTGGCCCGCGGCGTCCTGCTGCCGAGTCGCTTCGGCGAAGGTGCGAGCATTTTGATCCGGCTCCGCAGTGTCCTGAGTAGCTAGCTTAGTTGGAACGCGCTCAGCTCCAGGAACGCGAGTGGCAGAGATCGCAGTGCGCGCCGCAAGCGCACGAAGGCATTCTGCTTCACGCTGGCGTGTATCCCACCGGACTAAAGCGAGATTCGCCCATCGACATGGTTGCCCTTCTGTGCCGCTTAGCGTAGCAGTTATGTTCGTTGGTGCCATCGTAAGCGAAGCAGCAGGCGGCGTGTAAGCACTGCTGACTCATGTTGCAGCGGCACTCCGTAGGCGACGAGGCGTCAGGGGCTAATCTGCCGCGAACAGGAAACCATGTGCGCAAACTGCGTCGTCACCTCGTCAGAAGGCCTACACCGCTTACACCAGGCTACACGGCATTGGAGCTTCCGCTGTGTTGAGACTAACGAAGTGCTCATTGTCGGCGCTCGTGTCACGATGCGGTACTTCGCTTCAGCGCTCCTAGATGGCGGCACCATTTCTGTCAAGAAAGCGTATTTGATGTGGTTGCGCCGACGTCATGTCCGTTGCAGGAAGTTGATCGTGGACTCCCGCGTAAAACACTTTCCTGTTAAAATTGCCGTTTTTGATACGAAAACTAATTAAAAACCGCTGCCATTACCGCTAGCAGGAAGTGAGGCATGCCCTTGAACACGCAGCAACTTGCTTCTAGGAACGATAAGGTGGCGCCCGTGGTGGCCCATCCCGCGCTGATAAAATGTTTCAGGTGGCTAACTGCACGGGCCTTTTATCGCAGCTTCCACCACCAGGAGCGCGCGTTGTCTGCTTAGGCACTCTTTAAAGGCTGCTAAAACTGAAGACTATAAAATTACGAGCCCTGTGTTTCTGTCAAGATATAGTACCGATCTCTAACAAATTTCGCCAGAGTGAAATTGGAATGCAGGTTATGAAGATAGACAATGAGTGTCACATGACAGACCTTTGCGAAAGGCATGCTGTGATGAATGGAAAACGTAATTGCTATCTAGGAAGTTCATCACGTGTTGACATGAGATGATGCCTGAGTTTTCACGTACGCTAGGCATGAAAATTGGACCATAGTTCTGGGGTGAATCACGGTTACCCGATTTGTAGATTAGAACGAGTTCACCCATTTTCCAAAGGTCTGGTCGGTTGCCGGATGATAGTGTTTATGAAAACAACTTAATTGGATAAATCACGTAGATAAGTATTCTCGTTTTTTAAAACATTTGATGTGGTTTCATCGACACTAGCTGGCGACGATAATTTGAGATCACCAATGAGTGCGAGTATTCAATCTGATGAATATGTAATCCCAGTTATGGAAGAGATGGCAGGTGAAGGAAAAAATGTTACCGGCCAAATTACGGCAGGAAGCAGTGAACTGACCCGGCAGGCTTCGTCAGCGAACGAAATCAAACAAACTACAAACAAACATGCAGTATATAGGCACCATGAAAAAAAATGCTTTCCGATTCATGAGTGTACCTGGAGCAGTAATAAAAATTTAGGTTTGCATGCTCCATTAATGTTTTGTACTGTACATCCCAACTCCGAGCTTTAAGACCTACACCAGACTACGTCATAGGTTTTATTGGCGTGGTATGTACACATTTGCGCAAAAGTACATTCGCTCTTGCACAGAATGTCAACGCCGCAAGCCTGATCCTTGCCGCCCTTCTGGACCAGTGCAACCTTTGCCATGCCCTTCACGGCCCTTTGACCGGGTTCGGATAGACTTATACGGACCTCTGCCATACACAGCTGCTGGTAATCGCTGGGTCATTGTAGCTGTAGACCACCTAACGAGGTATGCAGAAACGGCTGCTCTACCAGCCGCGACGGCTCGTGACGTTGCTTCCTTCCTGCTTCACCGCTTCGTTCTACGTCACGGCGCTCCCCGCGAGCTCCTGAGTGACCGAGGTCGCGTCTTTCTCGCCGATGTCATTTAAGAACTTCTCGCTGAATGCCGCGTCATTCATCGCTGTACTACCGCATATCACCCACAAACAGACGGATTGACAGAGCGCTTTAACTGAACTCTTGGCGACATGCTTTCGATGTATGTCGCCTCCAACCACACCAACTGGGACCTCATCCTTCCCTATGTCACGTACGCCTACAACAGGGCACCCCAGTCAACAACGAGCTTTTCTCCCTTCTTTCTTCTATATGGCCGCGAACCATCATTTCGCATCGACACTATTCTCCCTTACCGTCCCGACTTATCAGAGGGTACACCGGTTTCCGAAGCGGCGCGGTATGCAGAAGAATGTCGGCAACTAGCTCGCTCCCTTACAATGCGAGAACAAGCGCTACAGAAACTTCGTCATGACGACGGGCGCCCCCACCACCAGTTTTCGCCTGACGCTCTTCTTTGGTTGTGGGTGCCTCCTACTTCGACACAAGGTGTCTCCTCCAAGTTTGTATCCCGTTACCATGGACCTTACCGGGTTCTACGCCAAACTTCTCCGGTGAACTACGTTATCGAACCTCTGACGCCCCCTACGGACCTGCGCCACCGCGGCCGCGAAATTGCGCACGTAGATCGGCTCAAGCCGTATCACGAGCCCTTCGTCCTCACGACGCCTTAGGCCTCCTGTGCGGCTCCGTCTTCAGCGAGGGGGGAAGTTGTAAGGAAGAAGTGCGCCGTGCCGAGCTCCGCAGCCGGATCGCCAGCGCTACTGAAGTGGGGCTCGGGCTAGACGCTGTTCCTGGTTTGACTGGCTAAGCCTACTCTGTTGCGTCTTCTTGTCCGCGTCCATCGTGTCGTCCACAGCCGTGTCGGACTTCTTTGCCATATTACCATTACAGAGTAGTGGTAAAATACTTACATGAAATTTGCTACGGACGGCAAATTTTTCATTCCGTCAGCCAAGGACCCCGTATTCCAAAGCTTCAGCAAAGAATTACGTCATGTACCTGTGGACTCAGTAGGCTGGTCGCCTGAGTCAGCCACTCAGCGGTCGGTTTGAAACAGAATAATGTAGCAAGGGCAGGAGCAGCCGTCCCAGCCCTGTGGGTTTACGTAGAAAGAATACACTGAGTGTGTGCGGAGTATTGGCTACCACCACAGTAGCAAGTGGAAGGATCATCTCTGGCTCCACCGCGAAGGAAGTGGACGGGCACACGCTTATTTTCAGAGCAAGCTTATTTTCGCGCGACGAGCATGAGTCATGCATCACAATGAGGCATCTACAGCTACCTGCCAAAAAAAGAAACAGTTGAGGCCGTCCTCGAAGACCATAGAACTGACATCGCTTTATTTACTGAATCTTGGCTAACACCTGATATTAACGATTCAGAATTGCTCCACAGCAACCGGTCCTTTCATATCTACAGGCGAGATCGAGTAGATCGCCGGGGAGGCGGCATTCTTGCTCTTGTGAATTCAACTTATTCATCTACTTTACTCGAGATAAGCAGCCACAGCGAAATAATGTGTCTGAAAATTTGCCTTCCCTCTTGTACCAATATACTAATTGTATGTTATCGAGCACCTGACACGGATCATTCTTTTATTACGGACCTTCACTCTGTAGTTCAAGACTTGCAATCCCGATTTCCTCATGCCAATCTAATACTCTGCGGTGATTTTAACTACCCGGACATCGACTGGGAGGCTCTTACTGCGTCATCTCGCCAATCTAAAGATTTCCTTGAAATGGTCCTCACTTCAAACCTTTCCCAAGTAGTAAACAAGCCAACACGAGGCTCAAATATTCTTGACCTCATTCTTGTTTCCAGTCCTGAGCTAATCCAGTCCTTTTCATGTTGCAGTGGGCTGAGTGACCACAATCTTTTGTTCTTTAACCTGATGATTGAAATCTCCCCCCGTCAACCGTCCATCAAATACATCCGTGATTATAGTAAGGCTGACTTCGCGAGCATAAACTCCGACCTCGAACACTTTTTCACCACCTTTCAAGCGTCCATGGCTACCAGATCCGTGAACGAAAATTGGTGTCTTTTTAAGCACAAAATCTTATCGCTCATAGACGCCTACGTCCCAGTCATCTGCATTCGCGGGGATTCCACTAAGCCATGGTATTCTAACTCGCTGCGTAAGCTATCACGAAAAAAGAAGCGCCTCTTCCGTAATGCCAATAACTCTGAATCACCTGTAAAATGGGAAACATACTTCGGCATCCTTCGCGAATACACTAGATTATTGCGGTCATCCAAAAGAAAATTCTACAGTCACGATCTTCTAGAAATATTGCGTGTTAACCCCAAGAAATTTTGGAATTTGCTACAGCCCAACAAAAACAGCTCCTATAACATATCTTTAAAAAGACAAGACGGCACAGACGAGCGATCAGACGCGATGAATTCCTACTTCACCTCAGTTTTCACCCACGAGCCAGCGGATAAGAGCATTATTTTACCGAGCCTAAATTTTATTCCAATGCCACCCGTAACCATCACATCTGAGGGAATTTCAAAGCTCATTGATAACCTCAAGCCGTCCACTTCACCCGGACCTGATAACATTCCTGCTAAAATACTTAAAGGCACGAAACATTTCACAAGCCAAATCCTGCAACTCATCTTTACCCAGTCCCTCAATACCAGTCAAATTCCGGATGACTGGAAATCAAGCAAGGTTGTGCCAATTTTTAAGAGCGGCGACCGTGCTGACCCCTCTAATTATCGTCCCATTTCACTAACATGCATCTCATGTAAGCTCTTCGAACATATACTCTACTCCCATATTGCTAATCACCTCGATCACAATTCTTTCTTCTTTCCCAAGCAGCATGGTTTCAGGGCAGGCTTCTCGTGCGAAACCCAACTTTTCGAATTTACAACCGATCTTCACCTTAATTTAGATTCTTCATTCCAAACAGACGTCATCTACTTAGATTTTTCAAAAGCATTTGACCGCGTTCCTCACCAACGTCTATTGTGTAAACTTGCATGCTTGTCACTCCACCCTCTTGTCTTATCCTGGATTCGCTGTTTTTTAACTAACCGCTCACAGTTCACAGTCATCGCCAGCCATGCGTCTAAAACTACTGACGTTATCTCTGGTGTTCCCCAGGGTTCCGTCCTTGCTCCGCTTCTCTTCCTAATTTTCATCAACGACCTGCCATCTGGGATTTCGTCATCTGTCCGTCTTTTTGCGGACGATTGTGTCATATACCGCCGCATCTCCCACAATACCGACCAGGAATCCTTACAAGACGACCTAAACAACATCCAGAAATGGTGTTCTGACTGGCTTATGCAGCTTAATATTTCAAAATGTAAATGCATGCACATTACACGTAAACGTTCCACTACCCTTTTCCCGTACTCGCTGAACTCCACGGCGCTATCAGTAACAAACTCATACAGGTACCTAGGAGTCGTAATAACTAACAAGCTAACTTGGGTGGACCATATCACGAAGCTCTGTGCTAACACTTCCAGAACACTTGGTTTCATCCGAAGATCTCTGGCTATGTCCCCTCCATCCATCAGGCAACTAGCATACGAAACATACGTCCGCTCTAAAATGGAGTATGCCTCACCCATATGGAACCCTCACCAGGCTAACTTGATACAGTCGCTCGAAGCCATTCAGAACCGGGCAGCCCGCTTCATAACTTCCCAGTACTCACCTTGGGACAGTGTTACTGACATGAAATTGACTCTCGGACTCGAACCCCTAGCACTCCGCCGGAAACTGGCAATGCTCTGTCTGTTTCATAAATTATACTTTAACTTTCCTGCACTGCGCGAGAACTTACTACAAGCTCCGATACGCTCATCTCACCGTTTGTTTAACTCCCTTAGTATACAGCGTTTGCATGGTTCTTCCAATGCCTTCAACAAATCCTTCCTCCCCATCGCCATAAAAGAATGGAACAATCTTCCCGAAGCCGTGGTTTTAGAGTCAAATCCCTCCAAATTTAGACAATTAATATCAGACCATTTCAACTCAAAATAGCCACTTTTCCTCACGTTACCTCTCCCAGCAATCCGTCTTGCTTGTGTCATCGCCTATTTTTCCTTTTCTTTTTTTCTTCTTTTTTGCCACTTACGTTTAGCATGTTCCACATTTACGTGTACACTTTTCTTTCAATTTATTGCTATTCAGTTTGAGATATTTTCAATGTTTGGTTTATACCTGATGTTTTCTACAATTTATTATTTATCTTTCTGTTGCCTTTGTTTGCATTCTTTTTTTTTTGAGCTGATGTATGGCACTTTCACATCGCTGTTTCCCCCCCTTTATGTAATGTCCCCGAAGGGACCCTTAAGGGAATAATAAATGATGATGATGATGATGATCCTCACATCATCGCAAGCTGAGAACCAGAGAAACTGCTTTATTCCTAAATTTCGCTCTTGACGGTACGTCCTTCAAAACTCGCTTGGCGTGCGTGTAGATACAGAAGCGAAGTAGATACAGAGGGCGCAGCAGGCGGCACTAAAAGTCTGCATGGACGGCCCTTCACCGACAACCATGCATTTTGACGCCCGTAATAGCCTCCTTGTAGCGTCGTCGTTGCCTCGCCCGTGTGGACTACAATGCTGCGACTAGAGAGGCTTCGTCATTACCCATATTTACCGCACCTCGTCGACTACTCTTCAGAAGTCACGCGGTAAGACGGACGCAAAACGAAATGTCTGGCCATTTATCTACAGCGCGCCTATAATGCCACACGAGACACCTCAGTAACTGTGGCGTTTGTTCGTGTCATTCGTAATTGGAGGTACTGTCCGACTGTGACAAATTACTTCCGCATGTCCACAGAGCTTTTTCTTTCTCTCTTTCATTATTGTGCAAGAATGCTCCACTCACGGCTTTCTCCAACAGCAAGCCAGACGCACAAGTCAGCCTAGAGAAAGCCTAGTTTTCTTTCTTTTTAAATGGCTTTGTTTTAATGGTTCCCACATGGTATGACACAAGGGTTGCCCAATACCACTCTCCCTCCGGAAAAAAAAAGAGTGACGTAAAGGATTGTAGTGTAATGACGCAAACGAGCAGCCGCAGCGATTTATCGTAGCACCCACAATAACGTTTCAGCGCTATTTCACGTCCCTTCTGTACGGTGCGCGAACAGAAGAAATCCAGTGTTGAGAACGCACGTGGGAGCTTCACTAGGTCGACCGACGAATTCGTTCCCAGGCCTGCAACAGCGAGGTGTCGAAACAAGGTATGCGTGACATGGGTACAAGGGCACTGAGACCATGGTGGCAAGGCGGATCAGTCACAACCAATGCGCATAGCGTAGGCCAGAAACTGCGGGGTTGTCGCGCATTCTGATCACACTCCTCGTAGATGCTAGACAGCACGTTGCCCTGCAATCGCTGGCGCCGCTGGCCTTCACAAATTTCAGTAGCTTCCCCCCCCCCCCCCCCCCATATAACTCAATACCGAGCCTGCGCCGTAAAGAAGCACGCAAATGTGTCAGCGGATAGAAGACATGAATATCTGGCACCAGATATCTGGCATGAATATCGCAGTCTTGTCATGTTCGCCTGTGTTATTCTCCCTTCCTTTTCGAGGTTTTTCGCTTCGAAATGTACACGAGGGCAAAACTACCCACGATCTGCTGGTGTCCCACAGCGTGTGAACCGGATTAGCAGCAGTGGCAGGCGGACACTCGCGGATTTCCTTCGTTTCGATATTGTTTTTGTTTCAGCCGTGCTTCCTCGTTTGCTTTTCCTTTAATGGAGAGGGCGCGATAATAAGGCGTCCCAGCGTACATTGTTTTACATCAGTTGGAGGCGCTCACTTCGTGAGGACGCGCACACCTGGATAATGCCGTTTCGTAGTTGCATCTTCGCCCTTGTCTTACTGGTAGCATCACCGACAGGTGAGCTCTCTCTGTGCTCGGCGTCTTGTATTTCGTCCCATCTGATGTAAATTCATATGCCGTGTTGGTTTGCGCAATGTTTCCGCTGCCTCACCGATTTTCGGTGATGGAACGTACCGTACCGACAGAACACGTGAAAAAACACGAAAGACGCACTAGCACGAGGCTCTGGATTTATTAATGATTTTAACCACTTTTGGTTCTTTAACGCTTACCGCAATTGATGCAATACAGAATTTTTGCCCTCTGCCTCCCTTGCAACGCGACCGCCATGACTGGAAAATGATAGGACAACTTAACCGGTAGGCAGGTTAATTATGAACGTACAGGCCGCCTTTTCCTCCTCCCCCTACAGACCGTCTAGCGCCGAAAGTCTTCAGCTTTTTTCTGGGTTTTCTCGCTTCGACGATGTATTCCATGCCAGACTGAAGCCCACTCTTTTAACACTGTAGAATGTCCGAAAATGTGTCAGTTTACATATACCTGTGCGGTATATACCCATACAAAATATTTGGGGCAGTTAATTAAATGTGTGACCTATTAATATCTATAAAGCATGCGTACTTCTTGCGATGACGACATTACATAGTAAGTTAAGTAGTTTATAGTAGAGAGGCCAACGCCAAAAGCTTTGAGGCCACTCATGCAGTTACAATAATGTTATTGACAGCACCAAAGCTCGCCAATTACTAAGTTTTGAACGCGACGAAGAAATCATCTAGCGAGCGAATACGGGAGCCCCATCCTTAATTTTTCCATATTTATCCAATTTTCCAATTCCATTTTTCCAATTTTTCTTCGTACCATCTAAGCAATCCTACATGTGAAATCGACTTTTGCGAAAGAATATCGGGATAAATAAGAGCTTTACAAAAGCAGCCAACGTGAGGTCAGATCTTGCACTGCCAAAAAGAAACTGTTTCATCAAAGAATAGCCTGGCGTCTCTGCGTGGTGCGCATAATTAGCTGCACGGCGAACTAGCCCAGGACGTGATTGATACAAAAAGAAAACTCTACGTTAGAGTTGCTCGTAAGAGCAGATGACACTCAATATTGATCACAGACTTACTCGCTTTAGCGAAACTATTAACGCGTCAGAGAGGTCGGCGCGTTCCTCGAACTCTGACGGCGTCGAGAGCATCACTTTTTAAGGGTGACCATGATGCAAAGGGGGAAGGCAGCTGGGGAGGATCAGGTAACAGCAGATTTGTTGAAGGATGGTGGACAGATTGTTCTAGAGAAACTGGCCACCCTGTATACGCAATGCCTCATGACCTCGAGCTTACCAGAATCTTGGAAGAACGCTAAAATAATCCTAATCCATAAGAAAGGGGACGCCAAAGACTTGAAAAATTATAGACCGATCAGCTTACTGTCCGTTGCCTACAAAGTATTTACTAAGATAATTGCGAATAGAATCAGGAAAACCTTAGACTTCTGTCAACCAAAGGACCAGGCAGGATTCCGTAAAGGCTACTCAACAATAGACCATATTCACACTATCAATCAAGTGATAGAGAAATGTGCAGAATATAACCAACCCTTATATATAGCTTTCATTGATTACGAGAAAGCGTTTGATTCAGTCGAAACCTCAGCAGTCATGGAGGCATTACGGAACCAGGGTGTAGATGAGCCATATATAAAAATACTGGAAGATATCTAGAGCGGCTCCACAGCCACCGTAGTCCTCCATAAAGCAAGCAACAAAATCTCAATAAAGAAAGGCGTCAGGCAGGGAGATACGATATCTCCAATGCTATTCACAACGTGTTTACAGGAGGTATTCAGAGACCTGGATTGGGAAGAATTGGGGATAAAAGTTAATGGAGAATATCTTAGTAACTTGCGATTCGCTGATGATATTGCCTTGCTTAGTAACTCAGGGGACCAATTGCAATGCATGCTCACTGACCTGGAGAGGCAAAGCAGAAGAGTGGGTCTAAAAATTAATATGCAGAAAACTAAAGTAATGCTTAACAGTCTCGGGAGAGAACAGCAATTTACAATAGGCAGCGAGGCACTGGAAGTCGTAAGGGAATACATCTACTTAGGGCAGGTAGTGACGGCGGATCCGGATCATGAGACGGAAATAATCAGAAGAATAAGAATGGGCTGGAGTGCGTTTGGCAGGCATTCCCAAATCATGAACAGCAGGTTGCCGTTATCCCTCAAGAGAAAAGTATATAATAGCTGTGTCTTACCAGTACTCACCTACGGGGCAGAAACCTGGAGGCTTACGAAAAGGGTTCTACTCAAATTGAGGACGACACAACGAGCTATGGAAAGAAGAATGATAGGTGTAACGTTAAGGGATAAGAAAAGAGCAGATTGGGTGAGGGAACAAACGCGAGTTAATGACATCTTAGTTGAAATCAAGAAAAAGAAATGGGCATGGGCAGGACATGTAATGAGGAGGGAAGATAACCGATGGTCATTAAGGGTTACGGACTGGATCCCAAGGGAAGGGAAGCGTAGCAGGGGGCGGCAGAAAGTTGGGTGGGCGGATGAGATTAAGAAGTTTGCAGGGACGGCATGGCCACAATTAGTACATGACCGGGGTTGTTGGAGAAGTATGGGAGAGGCCTTTGCCCTGCAGTGGGCGTAACCAGGCTGATGATGATGATGATGATGATGATGTCTCACCCAGTTGTCTCAAGACTCCCATTTCCTGTTTCATCTGGGGCACTGCTTCGATGAAGCGTCATGAGATTCGGGTAGCGGGGACATTTGAGGACCATGGCTCTACAGCTGTCTGCCGTATGGGTTCTGCAAAATATCGAGTTCCGACACAGCGCAATGACGTGCCCTAGCTTCATGCATTAGCGCGGCATTGAAGTGGTCTTGTGATGAATGGTCGCATGGTATATGTAAAGTGGTCCATCTTGACGTGTAAAATAAGTGACTCTCACTGGAATATTTTCTTCACCAACGGGGCGTACCGTGGTGCTTTACCATGAGTGATGATGGCACCAACAGTGGCCGGCTTCATTAGAATGGACAAGTCAGTGCTGGGCATGAACTAACCGACCTCATAGATGACCACGGAAGTGAAACCACTGCCCAAAGAGATTCACGAGCGAACCTTCATGCCATCGAAGTTCGTAACTGCACTGAATATGCACAACGCGGCCTCACGTCCTAGCCCTCAACGGCTAGGATATTTAATGGGGTTGACCCTGATGTGCCTGGTAGGATTAGGTACCACCGCACCTAGAAACCCTTGGACTAATGGCCTGGTGAGTCGTCTCAAGTCATCGGTGGATAATTCTGGCACATAAATGATGGTGTTGGTTTCCGTACTCCTCATGGACCGTGTAGTCGACGTGCTTGAGGACAGGGACCCTGGTGTTTCCTCGCTCGACCTTGTGGTGTTGCACGAGCTCAAATTCGTCCTTACAGAAATACTCAATGCTGAGCGAGTAGGCCCGAGCGTCTTTGCTGTCGGTGTCACACTGCAGGCCAGTTCGTTTTTTGGAGGCGGCCGCCTCTGAAGTTGCTATCCCCGGAAGTGTCACGGATGGGTCCACTTGCATCCACGCGGCAAACCAGGCTGCTATCGAAACAAAAAATATACGCTTAAATTACGAGGGAACAGCTAAGCTAGAGAAAAGATTGCTCAGTTGTTGGTGTGACCTCAAAATATGGCTCGCCCCTACGAGCGGGATTGGCCACACTCGGTTGATTAAACGGTACACCCAACAAAATACCATAAGGGATAAAGGCAAACATTCAAAACGAATCTTTAGGCAACTAAATGACAGCGCAAACTTGGAGAGGGCCTATACATAAATATAGGGAATATAATGGGCTCCAACCAACGCTGTGAAGGTGGTTGGCCAGCGAAGCTGTAGCATCACGTGATCCGATTGAACATGGTGACGTAGCCTTGAACTGCGCCCTGCTGAGCCTTAGCATGACGCCATTGTGCATATGGACGTCCTTGCTCTCGTCACCGCTAATCGTATTCACGCTGCTCTCCGGGAGTCCTAACTATGCGCGAGCTTTCCATAGCGCTGTCAGAACAGAAACGAAATCAGTTTCTCGGCGGGCTTTTCTTTTACATACGAAAGTGTAGTTACGTCACTCCATGCTTCGTACGCTGCAGTTGCCGGGAAGCGGCAACTGCACATTATGCAACTGTAATGTTTACCTGGAAACGCTTGCGGCGAACACTATGCACGAAGGCGAGCTTTCTGGTTCTTTCTTTCTCGTTACCCCGCACGGCTGCCTCTGTCGCGGATGCTTGGAAGCGAGCGCCATCTGGTATTGCAGCAAAGAGCCAAGGGGTGCACGCGGCGCTTGCCTCCTGGTGTGATTGGTTGAGTTTTTGGGGCGAGGAGACGAAGAAATCTTGGGATCCAGTCATATACAGCTTCACTGTAAAACATAGTGCCTCGCAGACAATTCGTCTTCCTCTCTCGTTCCGAATGATTTTGTTACAGCGAAACCGCGATTTTTATGCAGAGGACCAATTTCTATACGAAGGCATCGAGCAAATGACTTTTTAGAATTTTGCAGTAATTCGGAAAACGATGCCTCGGCTTTAGACAGCCTAGAGCTTGGCGGTCTGAATGTAGGCTAAGTAATTTATTATCTTATCAGTATCTCACCACGCTTACTGGCGCGCTTTTAAAAGGGTGTGCACTACTACTGTATCACACCTCCCTCAACGAACGCAACGCTCTAGGTGCATCTGGTAACGCGTTCCTTTGTCTCATTACTGTCACTGTCACAGTGCGCCAGATAGCATTTTAATTGTATTCAGTCAGGGCACTCTCACTACAATGGGGGACCCATTATAATAATCATTACCCTATTATGACGTAACCCCTTATCTTATAGTTGGTAAATTGAGGCGGGGCGCTTTTTATTACATAGCATGTTAGATTCAGAAGATGTTTTCCTAGTCAATGGATAGAGACTAAGTGGGGAACACAGTAGAAGCGTAATAACGCGTCATTACTCATTGGGTTGCGGCCGCTACAGCAGGAGTAATGCGGCCGCTACAGGCCTCTACCTAAGACCTCCACTCCCTATCTATTGGGCTACTCGACGGCCGCTTCGCTCCCCTTGGCAGGAGTCCTCCATGTCAGGCGTGGTGGTGAAGCACAGGGTAAAAGAACAGGTACGCCAGAAGTCAAACGAGAAAAAAAAAATAAGTTGCAACTTGAAAAAACAATCGCAAGGACACCTAATCACTTCTCATGTGTTGTGAATGCGAAAACATTAATGTACAATTGAACCAACGTTGAATTGAACCTCGCGGAGCGGTTCTTCGAGCTATGGACTCCTCGTGGGCAAGCGAGCGTGTTGAGGCGCTTTCCGATTTGGCCTTGCCGAGGTGCAATTATACTCAGCTTCATACATAGCAGTCCACGTGGTGGAACCTATGCAAGAAATTTGATCGAAAAGAAGTTATCACTCCACACGCTCCGTCCAGGCTTCGCTGCACGCCAACAGCATTCGCTAGCGTGAGCATGCAAGTAAGGCTCCTCGCTATGGGTTGCAAATAAAAAAAAAACGAAAAAAAAGAACACAAATAAAGATGACCTAAAATAACGCATTAGCAGCCGTATACCCCAGTGTGTTTTTTTTTCGAAGGATGACAATTTGTGTCATTCAATACTGAGCCTATATTAAGAACAGTTGTGCTGCGGTCAAAAAACATCGAACTATAAATGGCTTGCACTGGCGTCAACACAAGGCGCCATGTTTGTCACCAAGCCCGATGAAAAGCTGCGTGCTTGACGTCACGTGAAAGCTGTCTATATCCAAGTGCGAACGAAGCCACAGCAAGAAGTCTCTCTAGCCTCCACAGCGTTGACTGCTATGTACGCAAGGAGTACAGAATGCAGGCGACAGTTCTCCCGGACAACGAACGCGAATAACACAGGCTTCCGGGAGTGAGAGGGAGGGTGACTTGACGTCGCGGTGATTCCCTCTGATCGCCAATGTGGTTGAAAAAAATTGCAATTAAAAAAAATATCTTGTTTGCTTTCGCCGGCTTGCCCTGCTGCGTCGAGGCGCGCTTGTGACGTAGCGTCGCAGCCAATGTGAATTTAGGTGCCGTTTAGCTGCTACAGACGCCAGACGCCGGCTTTCTTGCCCATTGAGCCATTTAACGCTTTCGCATGAATAAATTTCCCACAACACGATGTGAACGCAGGACTCCACAAAACACGATCCTGACGTTTTTCCTCGGAGCAATGAAAACAAACAGAGAGGTTCGCTATTACACAGGTTCTGCATCGGCTGCTATTGTCCGTCAAAATAGTCTCATGGCTGTAGTGAAGGGCCCCTTCACTATAGTCAATTCCTTCATTCAAAGCTTCCCAGTTTGCCGTACGTCTGACTCTGAACGACACACAACATGTATCGAGCAATGTAAGGTAACAATAATGCACTCCGTCACTTCCATATTTTCCGATTTGTTTGAAGTCAGAACATATTTGGTATTCGATTTGACATTCGAAATTCATTTTTCTATAATATTTTGGCCGTCGCATTTCGGAAATTTCTCTTTTCGGACACTCCTAAATTAGGTTCTAATGACTAATAATCTCCAACAGTCCCGCGTACTTTTTTGCGTGTGGGCGTGCGTTTACATTTTAGTAGGCATAATATTCTTTAGGAAATTTACACACTATAGTTGGGAAATTTACGCACTACACGATACGTTTGTTTGTCCGCATCTAATCTCTTTCGCATAACTAGTGACTCAGGTTGCATTTTAGCTTGCGAAACTAGGCAGGCGCTGGCTGCCGTCTTCCCGAGCAGACAGTAAGGGATACTAGGTATTTTTCGAATAGACAAGCTGCTGCTGTCTATTCCAAGTGGCTACTCCCACTTGGTATCTATTCATATAGAACAATTAAAGGCAACACCTCCAGCTCTTAATTAAGCACTTTGTAGTTGTACGTCGCAACACTGTCTCGTTCTGACAATCATAATGATCACAATACTGGTCATGTTAATTATCATACCGTATAAAACATATCATCAAGAATTACACATACATCATTAGATTGCTAACCTCAGATGCGTCACCTGTGATCTCCAAATAAGGAATGCGCCACAGTTACTTTTCGTCGTGTGCTTGTTCCTTTCTCTCATTTTTTTTGTCCCCCCTTCTACCTTCCCCAGAGCGGGATAGTAAACTGGATGTTTCTCTTCTAGTTAACCTCCAGGCTCTTCACATCTCATTCCTCTACGTTGTTCTTCCTAAATTGTTAATAGAGGGTAGGATGGTGTAGTTCAGACGAATCTATCATGGTCACGCTGAATAAAGCGCTCTAGATGGGAGGTAAGACACATTATCGCAGAATTTCCCCTTTAGATGAAAATGTGGGTGCTTAAAGGGACACTAAAGGCAAATACCAAGTCGACATGGACTGTTTAAATACCATTCCAGAAACCTCGCAACGCTTGTTTCGTGCCAAGGAAAGACTAAGTTTACGAGAAAATTGCATTTGAAGGCTCAGAATAACTTTTTCTAAATTCGAATCTCCCGCCACCCAGCGGAGGGAGTGGTGACCTAGCGGACTCCATCAGCACCCTTTGCTGCCGCCGGTGAGTAAAACAACGTCCGACAGACGGCGGCACCGAGCCAAGACGGAGCGGCGGATTCGCCGCTGCAGCTCTTTTTGGTCAAGTGGCGTAGAGCGTTCCAGCACCCAGAGACATCACGTGGAAGTTGAATTCTCCGCTACTTGCAGTTGGTGCGATCTCCGCGAGCCAGCAAAACCAGCGGAGCACTACGCGATTAGGAAAGTACTGAAACGCGAAAGCGTGGGCGGCGCGGAGTCGAGCGAAACGAAACCTCTTGACCGCCAGAATTAAAAATTGTGGGGTTTTACGTGCCAAAACCATTTTCCGATTATGAGGCACGCCGTAGTGGAGGACTCCGGAAATTTCCACCACCTGGGGATCTTTAACGTGCACCTAAATCTAAGCACACTGGTGTTTTCGCATTTCGCCCCCATCGAAATGCGGCCGCCGTGGCCGGGATTTGATCCCGCGACCTCGTGCTCAGCAGCCCAACACCATCGACCGCCCGAAATGTTGTCAACGGTACTTTCAATGAGTTCTTTTTTCTAAACATAAAATGGAACTGTATACGCAGCATTTTATTATATCTTATAATACAATACGAGGACGTTTTTTTGCAACGAGTAGTTCAGTACTAGCGACAATTTAACCGAGGAGTGCATTCGTCATCGGGCAAGTGCTTGAATGTTCCGGGGGGAGTCTGTAATCATGTCCGGCATTTGCCTCGATTTCTCGGTTATTAAGGCTCTGTTCGCGATAATACTTACGCCTTAGAGATTCTCGCCTACTAACCTATCACTTAAGTTTGAGTTAGTATTTGCCTGTAGTGTCCCTCTAAAGGCAACTTTGTTCGCGCATCCTGCTTCGTCACTTGCAGGTGCTAATCGGGCACAGCTCAGGGATGGCTGCAAGATTAAGGACCTGAAGAAGTGCGGCGATGACTACATTCCATACGCCAAGCGTGGACTTCTGCAAGTGCGCAACATAGGATTCCGGCAAGGGTGCAGGTGTGTACGTTCTTATATGAAAAAAAGGTGCGCCCCATACGAAATAATTCCGCATGAGCATAGGCGGAATATCCCATATGGATACCCCCGTGTTCTAAGATATCATATTGGCGCATGCCCTGTATGATATACGGGAACGTGCGGATTTTTTATGTGGGGATCTCCGTACGCTCATATACTTGATCTTGGGGTTATGGGGCCATAAGAATTCTTCTTCGTTTGATTTGGGCCAACGAACTGGTTTTATAATATCCTCATGTGTTGATATGCGACTACTGTATATGGGACGTATAGACTTTCGACGGGGTTGTCACTAGTAAAGCTCTAATTAAAGTTCGCAAAAGCAGACTAGGAGATGGTATCTTCCGGACTATAGTCCGGCCCCCGTACATAGCCTGCAGGAGCCATTTCGGTTTAATTTACATAACTGTGTTGTTCTTCATTGTTGAGTTAGAGTTGCAGATTTCATAGTATCATTTTTTGAAGTTAGGAAATATTTGACGATTTGTAACGACACGTCGATCACCCAAATAAAGATATCTTTATATTTTAAAGTTTTTTTAATACAACAAACTTCATCAAGTTCTATGCAGTGTTGCCGAGAAACATGATTTCTACCTTACATTGCATTTATATAGGAGCCCCTTAGCTAAAGCTTTCTTTAACTTCCCTGCCTTTCCTCTCTCTCTCTCTCTCTCTCACTTTGAGGACCCATTGTCACTGTGTCATTCACTTCCCCGCGTAATTACCTATCCTTTGCTGTCAGGATTGCCAAAGAACAGATCATCTGCAGCATACAATTCATGAAGAACTGCACGCAAGGTCCATCCGAAGCTGCGGCGCTGGTGGTGCTGCAGGCGTTGGAAGAAAACATCGAAGACGTCTGCACCGTGGGTTCAAAACCATACAAAAGTGCGTCTCTCGCGTATGCTATTGCGAACATGCATGGTTAAATTCCTACAACGATTCGTCAAGCAGTAGATAACAAAACTTAAGCAGTGTTTGCGCTAATAGGGTTGGATTGAGTGGAAAAGTTTGTACGCAAGGCAGGCCTCGTGAAACAACAACGCCATAACGAAAAACATGACAGCAGACTCGTACGACCTTGCAGAATCCCAACCCGATTCCTAGTAAGACTGTTTCGTTCGAGCAGTTGTCAGAACTTCAGTTGTGTGTAAGTATATACAGGGTGTCCCAACTATCATGCACCAAAATCTAAAGATATGCAAATGCCACGCAGCTGGACAGAACCAAGGTAGCTCTGTTTGCTGTCGCTTGGAGATGAATTGTTTTTTTTTTCATTCAGCTTAATTGCGTAAGTAGTCCTAATTAATTACTCAAGTTCCCAAATATTATAATTAGATGAAGAGTGTAAACGACAGCATTGTACAGCAACATGAAAAGCTACCGATACAGCTTTCTGTTGCCCAATACGTGCTACATAAGTGCTTTTCCGAGCGTGAAAGAAGCCCGCAAATACTCGCAAAGCGCCTCGAGCGAGCAGTCACACTTTGAAACACTTGCTCCAGAAATGCCTTGCAACGTATGTTTTATACATACGCACTTAACCTCACACACACATTTACCATAGTGGACCGCCTTGTTTTTGCTAACTTTGTTCTTGTTGGTAGCTATGGTAAATGTTGCTTCGCTTGCAAAATCTAGTCATAACACACTGTGGAGAGGCTTCAATGCGCATTTTATTGCGCAAGCTTTCACCGATTCAAGAACTTTGAATTTTGGCCTACACGGAACCAATAAGCTGCCCCTTATTTTTGCGAAATATAAACTTCGTATAATAGAGGGTGCCCACTAGTCACTGGAGCCCAGAACGGCCATATAACGCTTTCAAGAACATGAAAAAGGAATGTTTTACAAAGACTCTATTTAATGCACATGCATCCAAGTTGCACAAAAACTTTTCATGGCGTTCCTCCAGTTGGCTGCATTTGATCTCGGTGGTGTGTCTAGCTATACTTTGCGGCGTTCGTGAAGCATACTCATAAAGCCCCAGAGCACATAAATACATAAATAATTTCAAAGGTACCAATTAGGCCTCACGCTTTGAACTTTGTGCACAAATAACTTATAACTAACTCCATGCTTGCGCTAAATATAAGCTTTGTCTAACGTAAGGTAACTCAGGACGGTGAAACAGCGTAAAAGGGCCATATAACGCTTGGAACACATCATGAAGGAATGCTTCACAAAAACTGCATTTGTCCCACATTTTCTTAAGTACCCTCACATTTTGCCATAGCTTTCCCCACATGTTTTCAAAATTTTATGTTGGTGGCCGTTGCAGTCGCGCCAGGACAGCGGGCTAATTTCTTTTTTTTTGCCGCGCAGAAAACACACTCATAACCCTCGGGAGGTCTTAAATACGCAATTTATTGCAAAAGCGACAATTAAGCTACCCACTCTGAATTTTAGCTGCACATTACACATAACGTGCCTCTTAAGTTCGCCATATATAAACAAGGTGCTTTCTCAAGTTCACCGAGGACACCAGAAAAACCAACTACGGAGCTCGTATGACGCATAAAAATAAGGAAATAACCAGGGTTATTCAATTATTTGCTAAGTTCCAAATTGCGTAAAGAACGTGAAAGTATAACCCCACATTAAGCTTAACATTGAGGTTGATGGTTGTGTGTCGTCCAGGTAATTTAGGAGTGTGAGAAACATTGCGTATAATGCCAGTATGACACATTAGAACGCTTAAATATGTCACTTTCAGTAAAGGCTGGGATAAACTGCACACATTATGCCTTTATCTTTCGTCAATCAAAACATACTTACTACTTCATCAAAATATAAACAGCATGCCTCACATAGCACATCGAGAAGATCAGGAAAAAGCAACGACATGGCCGGTATATCGCATAGAATTTGGGAGAAGGGTATTTAGTAAATATATTTAGAACACACAATCAACGTACAGACTTCGTACTTTAGGTATGCTGCACCAATAATCTGATGCTTATTAAATTGTGCCGTTCTTGGCCCGCGCAGGTGAACAGAGAAACATTATACGCGTTCCATAGAACGTCTCTAAACGGGTCGAAATGAAAGGAGTAGCAATTTTTTTATTTAATCCCTAATACACAAACAAAATTAAAGATTCCCTACCTGTCGTCCTTAACGTTAGCTACAGTTTCTCAGAATACATGCTTCTTGAGTGATTGAGGTTCTTTTTTTTTGCCAGAAAACTATCGAAACAGCCATAGGAAGTTTTTTGAGGGTTTCTAGTCGCACTAACACCTGCGCTGCAAAACTTTCAAAAGAAATCGTTCGTTGTCACACTAGCCGTCATCATCGTTAGTTGTCATCCTCGGTTTCGTTTACCTAGAACGATGCGCAAATGCTATAGATGCAGTTTCAAAGTGCGTCTTAGCTTGATAACGATGCAGCGATAGAGGTGAAATCTATGATACCATTTGGGTGCTAGAACACTGTAGGGATAATGAATTAAGAGAACGCTCAATTTGAACAAATCGAACTGTATAGTCCGCTTCCGAGGTAAATTCCCGTTCATACTTTTGCGCTTTTCTTTGCGTAATCACTTCATTGCATTTATTTACATGGCCTCTTATAGGGTACCAGAAATCCATCAAGTGTATGGAATCTGTTGGCCATGGGATGCACAAGTGCATGACACACTTCCACGAGCATCTAGAACGGGCTGTGGTTAAGGCAGCTGTCAAAGACGTTATTCACCACAGCTGCTGGTGAGTACAATGTCTGCTGCATTTTGCGATTGTGACTGCTTGCAAGTTCTTAGAGCAAATTTTACGTGCTCAATAACAGTGCTTACTTTATCTTCTCACTCATCACGTTCTAAAGCTCAATTTTACTTGCTTTCGTGTCCTTACAATCTGCTTGACACTTGTCATGCCGGATCAAGAAAGCCTATGCAAGTAAAAGTGTTTCAATTCTTGTAGGACTTTGCTCCTCAACCGGCATTCATGAGAAGTGTTCAATTTACTTAAAAGCATTACCTATTTAAAGGCCTTCAGTAAACTGACGCCAGTAATAGAGCACAGCTAACATGCATGGTTTTTTGCAGGAACTGCGAAGATGTTGTCACTTATAGAAAGTTTCGACTTGACGAGTTATTTTGATTCCTGCATTCGACGCTTTCGCTTCATTGTAATTCGTTCAGGCTCAAGCCAAGTTATTGAGATGCTATCCACTAGTTGCATGAATCAGACACAGGTCTCAAAACATTTAGTTCGAGACACTGATGGATTCCTTCGCAAAATTTGCTAGAGCATTGTGTAGCGCTGTGATTGCTCAGATACCGTAATGGTGATGGATAGTATATGGACTTGGGTAACCTTCGAGCCAGTCCCTTCAAGCGCTCTTCTGGCGCCATTAGTAAGGATAGAGTTCTAAACCTAGCAATTTGATGATTCTCTGCGAACATGCATAATGGCGGCGAATTGTTCCATTTATTAGAAGTATTTGCGAACTTGCGACACCGTTTGGGCAAATCTTGCACAGACCTGCTGCGGAGTTTAGTCTCAAATCTCACTGGTCATTATGCCTACGCTTGCTGAACCACAATTCTTGCTGCTCCCGTAGGGTCTAGCACCAGTGGGCCACCTAGTAAATTTTGTAGAAAATGCTATGCGTGGCATAATGTCTTCTTGCGACATCTACTTGACCCAGTACTAACAGTTCGCGCCTCTCGTCTAAGTTTACCAGGTGCTCGATGCTTTCCTCGCACCCACAGGAGTCGCACATCGGGCTCTCTGCCATTCCCAAACGATAGGAGTATGCGTTCTGGAACGCCACTCCCAGCCACAAGCGGCACAGCAGGGTTGTTTCGCCGCGGGAAAGGCTAGATGGCAGTTGTAGCCGCAGCGTGGGGTTCAGTTTATGTAATCGGCAATTGAAGGCACTTCAGAAATCTTGCGACTTCTTGCGCGCAAGAAGGCGAAGTTCCCTGACAGCGCCCGACTTCACCAAAGGTGCTGGACGCGTCTGCGTATCTTCGTGGGCAGACCGGGCAGCCTTGTCAGCTAGGTTGTTGCTGACGATGTCAGTGAGCAGGAATCCATTGAAATATAATGTGGTGCCCTCTTTCAAGAGCATGGTGGTGCACTTCGCTGATGTCTGATGTCATCTGCTCGAATTGGCTGCCCGTCTGGCTCGTCACTGCCTGTCACTGGCACGAAAAGCGATTCGCGCACTAGTGCAATACTTGAAGTGCATCGGTTTAAGAGACCGTTTATAGTGTCCCTGTGTATAGTGTCCCTCCCACACGCACTCAGTGCTTATTCTCTTCCTTTTTTCCTCTTTCTATTCCCGTTCCCCCCACCCCCAGTGTAGGGCAGCAACCTGGATGCTCTTCTGGTTGACCTCTCTGCCTTTCCTATCCTTGTTTTTTCTTCCCTCTCTCTCTTCCTGCGCTTGAGTGACCGCGTAGCGTTGTTATTGGCCAGAGGAATGCACCAGCCTTCTCGCCACGTCGGTGAAAAGTGTGAGAATGTTTTTTTCTTTCTTCGCGAGCCTTCCCAAAATTTTCTGACCATGACTGCTGGGTGCTGCCAAATCGCTCACACTTGAAAAAAAAAACAACAACAAGTAATTGCTTGCCCGATGTCGGATCGAACGTCGGTTAGTTTCAGAGACGAACAAGTGACGATCGAACCAGAGACGTCGCATGCGCGCGGGCACATGGGCGTCAGAGTACAAACTTTGGAAGGAGGTTCAGCTTCCCCAAACAAGACGTGAATTAGACGTAAACTTGCAGAGCGAGTTGGGGATGAAAATGGTGTGTATAAATCCATAGAATTGATTCTAAGGCCCGCAGTGCGTGAAACGACACCGTGTGGGCCTTCGAGCAGAGGCACAGTGTCTCACCGACAGTTGTTCGAAGCGCCAGCTGCCGTGAGAGAAGGCAAGAACTCGACTCTTACCATCGGTAGCGATACCACTGGCACCGCAAAGTGGTACGGCGCAATGGTATTACTGGTACCGATTCCATCGGGAGAACCCGTACTAAATTTATCTTCGGAGTCTGAGGGCACATTTAGACTGCACTTTCTCCGGCATCGGCCAACGAAATAGGCTAGGAACATGCCCGATACGGAAAAGTGGTCGTAACTATGAATGAAAGGCATTCTCTTTAAAAATACAAATTCATTGCGATTCTTGCTCAAGCCACTTTGGTTCATGGCTACAGTAATTTGTGGCTTTAGCTTGTTTTCTGGCATAACGCTAAAAGGCTCAGGCCGATGTGATCACGGGTGGTTGCCAGAACCAGCATGTTCGCGATATGAAAGGCTAGTCTGTTATCTATCTGTGTGACGTCTTGGCCTGGAGCAGGTCTAGAGGGGCGACGCAGTGCTCCTACTCAACTTCACTTACACAGTTTTCCTCAGCGCGAAGGCGCATCTACCACTTTTATTCCAACAGAAACTATATGAGCACTCCAGAAACATTCCTGCCGTCGCCGTCGGCCGCGCTGTGATGTGCCGTATAAAGTCCAAGGTTGATAAAATCGTCGTCGCGCGCCGCATGCTGCATGGACGAGTGAAAGCGCGTGATAGTGAACGCGGCTATCGCGGCTCAATCTTGCGCACGCAAGGGAGGGAAGCGCGAAAAAAGCGTGCCGCCTAGGCTCCGAGGGAGGGTAGGGAGGGGGCCGCGTTTCATGCCGGGCGGCCCGGGCGGCCGCGCCCGCCCCTCTGGGCCGCCGTATTTTGAAAGACATCTGCGACGGCAACACAGTACGCCACGCCCTGTTTCCGCGGCTGCAATGCAAATATTCTCCCAGTGCTGCCACTTTTTTTCGAGAGAGAGAACGACTAGGCCGGCGGGCAGGCGGGAGGAAGGGGGATGTATCTCGCCGTTTAAGTGGGTCAATCTCGGTGTTAGTGCAAACTAAAAATACATGTGACAAGGCCGACTCCATTTACCACTGGAATGACTAGTTATGTGCCACTCATATTTAGTTTGATTTAAGTCTTGTGTGCTGCCATTACAAACATTCTGTCTCATATATAAAGAAATATACACCCTACAGCTTATATTGTCTGCTTAGCAAACATTTCAATTGCTCATGCAACCGTTCTATACACATCAGGAATGCTTCACATTGGGAAGAGGTCAACTATAGTTTAGTCTGCTCATTTTTTTTCTCCACAGTATCTATAACGACTTATTGGACTGCTGCTCCAAGGCCCTTGCACCCTGCGAGAGAGTTCATGCCAAAGACTTCGTTGTGGGGATCCTGGAGGACATCTTCGGCGAGATAGTCCACCTCGTATGCGGCCAGTACATCAAGAGCACGGATGCCTGCAGTGCTCTGCCACCTTTGGCTAGCTTGGACGAGGATGACGAAAGGTTCAGCACTTACATAGAGCTCATCATGGAAGCAGCCGCTACCTATGGCCACAAGAACTAGCGCCTTGGTCTCTCCGTGGCCTTTGTGGCGCCAATTTATTAGCCACCTTTCTTTTCACATCTTCACTAAGTTCTTTCCATTTCATTGGAACTCAGGAGAAAAAGACGAAAGAAAAAAGATGTTTTTCAGGAATACTTTTGTTGACAGTCACGTCTAGCGTTCATGTGTTACCGCAATGATGACTTTATAGGTGGTGTTAAACTACACGTCGCGGCGGCGATTGTCTACGAGTAACAGAAAGAGATCTTGAAGGCTGTGCGGTGCCAGGCTGCATGTGCCGGGAACAATTGCAGGGCGAGAAACACATGATGGCTGCAATCAATTACACGTTATGGATTCTAGCAACCACATTGTGCATGGAAGTACCTTGTGAAACTGCTGTGACCACGAAAATGTCAAGTTTAGTACTTTTGTTAACCGTGATACCCCCGCAGTGGCATTGAAAAGCAAAAGGCTTTTTTGTAAATTTGCTTGGTAGGGATTCTGCGCCAATTAGCACTTTTTTAGCTGCGTTCTTTCAGGAAACGTTATAGGTATTCGCAATCATGGATTGGGACGTCTGAAGCCGCGAAGCTAGGAAATGACACCAAAGAGTTCAGCAATGTATGCATGTTCACAGAAGCGTACTCTGTTCGTATTTCCTGCTTATACTGCTGGAAGTGTGTGCTTCATGCTGCGCAGTGCGCATTTATCAGATGCTTCAGCTTCTCAAATATAATGCTTAGAGATGTGGGTGCTAAGTCTTATAAGTTGATATAAAGATGCTTTCACTGCAGCATATCGAGATAAAGCGAAAGAGAAATCATGTGTGAGCAATCAGGGGCTGTAACAAAATGTAGCTCTGGTTCGGTGCCCTGCACCGGGTGAAGAGGCAAAGAGACAACAACAACGGAGCGCTGACGAGCTCGAAAAAACGCAACGATCGTATGCACTACAAGACTAGCACACATTGCTCCAAAAGAAATACATCACTTAGGTTCATAGACCTCAGAAACTGGAGGCGTAGAGGGACGGCATTCTGCGTGGACTTGATTTGGGAGCAGTGAAGTTAAATTTTTGCTCCTTTTAGTCAACCAGTTTTCAGTTGGTCAAACATATGGCATATCTCATGCCTCTCCGCGCAATGGGATGGAGAGACACTGAGGAGGGGCGCAGAGGTTTCGTCAACGCAGCACGTGTCACTGCATGGCGTGCAACGTGTCGTCATGTGAAGTGTTGTGGGAGAAGAACAGGGTAACTTTGCTAAGCTGACGTAATATTACTTGTCCTCACTAAATAACACTTTTGAGTTTCGTAATGAGGTATCCCACTTCATAGAGCGTGATGGTTTTGAAACTGGAATATGTCTATGGATTCTGTTGCTTATTAAGAAAAGTTTTGCGTTTGAAGTATGCAATAAAGTACTTTCTTTTTGTATTCTCGAGTAACAATGTTTGCCTACGGGCGCTGATTAAGCTTGCGCAGCCATAACCTATTCATTCAGAAGCGATGATGACTCGTGATGTTTGGATAAGACCTCCAATCCCAATATTTACCAGATACCTTGCCCGTTGAACATTAACTCTCATTGATAATTTTTATGCACGCCATGTGAATAGAACCATACTGTCTCTTGACGACAATTTGCGCGTTTCTTTTATTATTGCGAAACGTGGTACGTCACTATCGAGAAAGTTTCCCAGAATAATTAGTAGAGAGAAATGTTGTGTAGCCATCGTTCAGAGAACATGAGAATTTTATTGATTCGGGTGATTTGCCGCAAGGCATCAGCACTGAAAAGATAAAGAAAAGGATATTAAACGAACACTAGAGGCAAATATTAAGTCAAGCTAAAGTGATAGATTAATGCTCGTGTACGCCTAAGGCGTCAATATAATCGCGAAGAAAGTTCTAGTAATCGATAAATTGAGGTAAATGCAGGACACTATCTGCGTCTTACTAGGGACATTATAGCACAAGCCCGCTGACGAAATCACTCCTTATTTTATTTCTGTCGCTAGGACGCAACTTCTCGCGTTAAAAGATAATTGCATTGCATCATGCGACGGAAGAATATGCCGCTTGCCAAGTCCTATTCGATGTTTAGAAAGAGCAACTCATTAACGTTACCCTTGACAACTACGCGGCAGGCAGAAAGGTTTCGTTTTTGCTCGACTCTGCGCCAACCGCGTCTTCGCGTTTCAATAGCTTCAATATCGCGTAGCGCTGCGCTGATTTTGCTGGCTCGCAAAACTCTCCCAAAATGCAAGTAGCATAGAATGTCACGCCTATGTGATGTGGCGGGATTCCGAACGGTCCACGTCAATTAAGCAAAAGCAGCTGCAACGGCGAATCCAACGTTCTGTCTTGGCTCGGTTTCACGCGCGCGCACGCACGCACGCACGCACACGCACACATACAAATACACACACAAACCATAGCGCCGTCTGTTGGTCGAAGTTTTACCCACAGACGGCTGTAAAGGGCGCTGAAAGCGTATGCGACGTCACCACTCCCACGCTCGAGGGCAGGCGATTTGAATTGCACTAAAGCTATCCGCACGCTTCTGACGCAATTTTCTCTTGAAGTCTTTCCTTGGCACCAAACAAGTACTGCGAGGTTTCTGGCATGGTACTTTAATAGTCCACGTTGATTTAACATTTGTCTTTAGTGTCGCTTTGAATAAATGCATACTTTCCCATGTGATGTAGATATTTGGTCAATGAGATGGTACATGTGTTGGTTGTTCTCCAACGTGCAAAGTCATCTAGGACATTCGGTATTTGTTTGGTCTCCCTCATTATCATATGCCTAACATCCTGAGTACATGTGTACAGCCACAGAAGTTGACTAACGCCCACCGTAGAGGCAAGTAACGCGCACTGACGACTTGTTCTAGGGTTGTCACCCAGAAATAACGTGTACTACGTCAATCATTCATTGCTGTGGGGATAATTTTGACTCTGTTGTGTATGGCGCTGCGCCGCAAGGGTGGTGCACATATGAACACTAACACGAAAAACAAGAGACGAACAGGGACTTGGCGCAAGGTCAGTGCACCTTTTCAGCGGAACCACTGGCCATAGTCTAAATCTACGCCATAACATCGGATAATTCATGCCCCACTGGTGATTCTCAAGGCACAATCCTACAGCGTGTACTAAATTCTCTACGCCTACGTCTGCTGTGGACGTGTGTACCACCTGTGCAGCATGGCCATACACCACACAGTCATGCCAAACAAACTATACCCCGTCGATGCAGTGCTAAATAGGCGTGAGCTTGTTGAACAAGCACGTGCAAACTGTTATTAGTTGGTGCGTTGCAGTTCTAGTGCTAGAAAAATTCTTTAGATCAGGTGAAAGGTTTAAATTCGCATATATTTTGACCGGTAATTTATTTTCAACGCTTAAATAAATCGCGACACATTCGAACGTGCCTGAACGCTAAATCAAGATAATGTGGATTCAGCACTCACCATATGCAATACCGCGCCATTAGACCGAAAATTTTACAGCGTAAGTACTCAAGGGCTCATTGCAATAGCCGTTTCGGTTGGCGATAGTGTTTGCCGCTGCCGGTGGCCGGTCCGTAGCAGATATCGCCGGCAGTGAGAAAAAAGAAACTCGTTGTTCTCGTAAGGATCGAACCCGGACCCGCTGCGAGGGAGTCAGCTACTCTACCAGTGAGCCACTAGATCTTTTTTTTCGCAATTGTAAGGAATTTTGCGTAGTGTTATGCGAAAATTAGTTACATTACATTTAGGCTCGCATGAAAAAAAAATGCACACATGCTACGCAGTCCAATGAAAGTTCGCGGATTGGGCAATAAAGACAAGCGTCCAGATTTGAAATCCATGCAGAAAGGGGGTCAGAGCTTGCAACCACACCACCGCACTTGAGCAGCCTCTTCTCGAAACTCAGACCTTGTCGAGTGAGGTAGCTCGGCATATAGAAAGCCAATAGCATAGAAAGGTAATACGAGGGGAAGAATGCAAACAACAAAAATTGGCAAAGCTTTTAAACCATGACGCATGTACTATGATAAACGTGTACGAAGGAATCCGAAATACAACGCCACTCAGATACATCGTGAACGCTCCCATCAATAGATAGCGATACATATACAAGCTCGTTATCAGAAAGGTGCAAAGACATGTTCAAGCAAGCGTGGACCAAGCCCAGAATTTATTCCACTTCTATTATTTCACTCATTCTGTACAGCTTTGTGCAGGAACTGAACGAAGCACTTGCTGGCTGAAGCGCCAGTGAAATGCGCACTATAGACTAACTTCCTTGCACATAAAATATAACCGAACGCTATACACATGAATGAGGAAACGGTTGAATATTCCCTTACCTGGCAAACGCCGCTTCAGCAACCGAAATGATACAGTAAAAAAGGAATCAGGTACCTGCTGTCATTAGGAAAAACAAACGTTGCCTGCACAATTGGAACCTACTTGTTTTGGCATTTGCGAAGCTACTGTTTGCCAGAGAGCATTCGTATCACTATGGCTAGTAATAACGCAAACAAATCTGCATTATAATACGCTCTGGTGTAGTCTGATTTACAAAAGTTACAAACTAAGAGCGATGCGTATATTTACTATATATTAGTTTTCGTTCTCACAGTATTTCTACCAAAAATAGCAAATTATTACTTTCATACATGTTCCTTGAGGTGCTTCCTTGAAATCTTACATACAAATTCTCGAAGCCTATATGAGATATTATTACTACTTTATATACATTCATTACTCCAGTGATTAGGCTATAATTTTATGTTAACCGGCATGCACTGCGGCTACTAAGTCTTGAAATGAAACATTTCAACATAAACGGATCGAAAACGAGCGTATTTATAACGGTAAGCTAAGAGTTAAGTCTGCGAGAGACATCATCCACGTCACGTAAAACAACTACAGTTTTCTTCTCTCCAGTCCTCCCTCTCGACCTGCACTGCTCCTTACGGCTACGTTCCTTCGCCACCTTCAGCAAACCTCCTGCCACAAACAGCATAAGGCATTCAGAGAAACCTGCATTCTAGAGCCGGGACATTAGTGCGCGAAAGCTTCATCCACCTTGTCGTGGCGCGACTAGCACAAATTGCTTTGCAATACTAAGTGCGCAGTCGCATTCTCAACCGGCTTGGAGAGCCTCGACGAGAAGGACAGCAAGCTTTCTCAGCGCGGCTCTCATGCAACAAGGATGCCGTCCCGTTAGGAACAGTCTCAAGTCAAGGAATCTAAAAAGAATGATTCTCAGGAAGCTCATTCGTAACACCAAGATCGGGGCTCACCCTCTAGCGCTTACGTATTGTGCTCGCAGGCTACAGTATATTCCGTTTATAAGACACGAAAATCATCTGCGTACTGGAAGATACTTACGACATTGGTTCTCTGCAACTGTGTAGCAATATTCCTGTCAACCTGTTCCAAGAACCGGTCACTGAGAATTGGCGCGGTTCAGGACCTACAGATCCTCTGACATTGCAAATACGCACCACCATCTCCGACAGAAGAAGTAGAGCTTAAGTACAGCGAGAGCAGATAAAAAGAACAAAAAAAAACTGGCGACTGCCAATCCAGACCAGCCAGAGCAGGTAGCAGGACCAAACGAGTCTGTTACATCATCAACCCACACCTACAGTTTCATTTGGCGCATGAAATGAAAGGGGATCTTTAAAACGTCGATTCAAAACACGGGAATAGACTGCCCAAAATTTCCTTTAAATATTGTTACGGTGGCAACAAAGACAAGGTTGTCGACGTTGAAGATGACGAAGTGACAACAGCCTCTCGGGATCCTCGGCTGCTGTGTATATTCACCCTGTAAATACGCCGTCTGAATAGTTTTATACCTGTGACATTTTGGTGGACGTGCGGGGTACGCGTCTTCGCCACGGAGCTCCGCAGCGGGCGTCTCACCCAGCCTGCGACTATGCTTCCAGTGGAAGGCGCATCTGCAGCAGCAATGCCAACTACACATACCCAGTACGTTGCTCTACCTCAGCCGCAAGACCCCGGCAAGTTCAACGGCCTTGATGGTGTTGACGTGGAAGAATGGTTGAGGATGTATGAGCGCGTCAGCAAGGTGAGCAGGTGGAATCCGACCATAATGCTGGCCAATGTTCTACCTCGACGGAACACAGCGAACGTGGTTTTACACACACGAGGAGGATCTAACCAGCTGGGACTTTTTCAAATAAAAGCTGTCTGACGTTTTTGGTAATCCGACCGGTCGACAACTAGCTGCCAAGCAACAACTCGCCACGCGTGCCCCAACTGCTGCCGAGTCATGTCTCCTACATTCAGGGCGTCCTAGCCCCTTGTCATAAAATCGACACGTCCATGCCAGAGGCGGACAAGGTTGGACACATTATCAAAGGCATTGCGGACGACGCATTCAACCTTCTGGTCTTCAGAAACTTATCGACTGTCGACGCCATCATGAAGAAATGCCGCCGTTTCGAGCAGGCGAAGAGTCGCCGTATATACAATCATTGTACACGGCTTCCAAATACTGCAGCGACCTCTTCCTGTACCGAACCCACCGACCAATCTAGCTCGCTACTATGAAGCGAAAACGTGACCCGAATTGTACGCCGCGAACTCGAAGCAGCGTTTCTTGCCTCGCGTCAACAGACATCTTGGTACAACACTGCTGAGACGATATCGCTGATCCAGTCCGTCGTTCGCTAGGAAATCGCTAATATGGGTCTTCCCAGCGCGTGGTCCTTGAGTCGCCCTGACACCCGCCCTGCTCCTATGGCTCGGTCCTATCGTAGTCCACCTCACAGTGTCCGTTATCCCTATACTAACAGGAATTCCTCGGACTGGCCTACACCTGCCAACAGGCCGATCTGTTTCTGCTGCGGCCGAATCGGTCACGTTTCCCATTCCTGCCGGAGCCGTTGGCCGTTCCCTCCTCGAAACACCTTCAGGAATTCAAGTTCGCCCCAAAGTTCCTCCCCGCGGCGTTTCTACGACGCTTCCGACGCCACTACCTCGAATTGCCGCTACGTTCGCTTGCCGTCGCCACAACGCCGCCAGCCACGTACGCTCCAACTTAACCGCTCGCCGTCGCCGACCTATCGAGGACCATCCCAGCAGAAAAACTAGGCAATGCGGCACCTCGAGGTGTTGCTGCAATGTCGGATTCGCCGCAAAATCCTCTTTTGACGCTATTTATCAAGACGTAACCTTCTTGACGTTCAAGATGATGGAAAACCCCTCACAGCCCTCATAGATACCGGACCACACATATCGATTATGACCAGCCGCCTACGCCACCATTTAAATAAAATTGTTGCGCCTGCCGTTACTCGGTTCGTACGAATCGCTGACGGTAGCACGGTGACCGCGGTCAGAATGTGTACTGCATGTGCGAGCATTTCCGGCCCCCATACTGTCGTCCTTTTCACCGTGCTTGATCAATGGCCCCATAACCTCATCCTAGGCCTAGACTTCCTCTCCGCCCATTCAGCACTCATCGATTGTTCGTCGCGTACTATGCGTCTTGAACTGCCCCTACTTGACGTTCCTTCAACACCACAGGACATTCGCCTGAGACCTACTCATTTTGTTCACATTCCACCACAGGTCTTGACATACATCGAAATGTCGCCTTCTACGCCACTTCCCGATGCTGATTACATCTCCGCTCCCATAACTGCCATTGTTTTCATTCACAGCGTTACTGTTCCGCATACAATACTTAGGGTCACATACAGTCGCGCGTACCTCCCTGTGGTGAAATTCGGCCTCGCTAAGCAAATTGTGCCTAAAGATATCACCGTGGCTACAATCACAGCCTTAGAAGTTAGTTGAGTTGAGACTTTTGCCGTCGACGCTTCCTGTGAGCCTTTCCAGTCTGCCGAATGTACTGACGACATTACGAAAATGATCACCCCGAATCTCACTCTTGCGGAGACTGAACAGCTGTGCAGTCTATTACTTTCCTACAAAGATATATTCGACCTGAACAACCGACCCTTAGGCCAGACGTCACTTGTCAAACATCGTATACATACAGGCGATAATCCACCCATCCATCGGCGACCCCACTGAGTTTGAGCTTCGGAGCGTCACGTCATCAAAACGGAATTAGACAAGATGCTAGCGAAAGACATCATTGAGCCATCGTCAAGTCCCTAGGCGTCCCCTGTCGTGCAGGTAAAAAGAAGGACGGCTCATGGAGATTCTGCGTTGATTACCACCACCTCAACCGCATCACGAAGGACGTCTACCCACTACCTCGTATCGATGACGCCCTCTATTGCCTATACGGGGCACAGTATTTTTCGTCCATAGACCTACGGTCCGGATATTGGCAAATCACTGTCGATGATCTAGATTGTAAAAAGACCGCCTTTATAACGCCTGATGATCTTTACCACTTCAAAATGCCTTTTGGGTTATGCTACGCTCCGGCTAGCTTTGAGCGTATGATGGACTCATTACTCCAAGGATTCAAGAGGTCGACCTGTTTCTACTACCTAGATGATGTTATTGTGTTCTCGCCCTCATTCAGCACACACATTGAGCGCCTTTCAGCTGTACTTGCCGTCTTTCGCAAGGCAGGTCTACAGCTCAACTCCAAGAAATGTAACTTCGGCCATCGTGAGATTACTGTTTTTGGACAAATCGTCAATGCGACTGGCATCCTATCAAACCCAGAGAAAATTCGCGCCATGAAAGAGTTCCCTGTTCCACGGACTGCAAAAGATGTCCGAAGTTTCGTGGGCCTTTGCTCTTACTTCCGCCGCTTTGTTAAAAATTTTGCCACCATCGCACGCCCTCTCACAGATCTCCTGAAGAAAAGTGTGCCGTTTTCACATGGGATCCACAATGCTCACCACCCCACCGATTCTAGGACACTTCGATACTTTAGCCCCTACAGAGGTGCGCACCGATGCCAGTGGCTACGGAATGCCGTGTCTTAGCACAAGTTCAACACGGCCATGAACGTGTCCTCGCGTACGCTAGCCGTCTTTTGTCACCTGCGGAGCGGAACTACTCTATTACCGAGCGCGAATGTTTGGCAGTTGTCTGGGCAGTAGTGAAATTCCGCCCCTATTTATACAGCAGGCCTTTTTCCATTGAAACAGATCACTACGCTCTCTGTTGGCTTTCGTCTTTAAAAGATGCCACAAGGGAGGCTTGGACGATGGGCTTTGCGGCTACAAGAGTATTCCTATTCGGTGGTGTAGAGGTCTCCTCGCCTATACAAGGACGCCGACTGCTTCTCCCGTTACCCTGTACACACGCCAGCCAACGCCGACATGGACGCCTCCACAAGTGTTCTTTCTGTTTCCTAGCTTTTGGACATGGCCAACAAGCAACGCCATGACGCTACTTTGAGGACCCTCATTGGCCACATGGAATCTGCTCCCATTGATCCATCGTTACGGTGGTTCGTTATCAATGACGGCATATTGTAGCGACGCAGTTTTCATCCGGATGGTCCTCCCCTTCTCCTTGCCGTCCCTCAACACCTCCGATCAACCGTGCTTCAGGAGCTTCATGACGCCCCAAATGCCGGACGCCTTGGGTTTGCTCGCACTTACGACCGCGTGCGCCGCCGCTTCTACTGGCCGGGCCTCGCACGTTCCGTACGGCGCTATGTAGCTGCTTGCAAGCCCTAGCTGTCAACTTGGCAAAAAGCCAGCGACGCTTCCTGCCGTGCGCTTGCAGTCGATCGACATTCCACCCGAGCCATTATTTCGCGTGGGCTTGGATCTCCTTGGCCTTTCCCCGAGTCCAGCTCCGGCAACAGGTGGATCGCTATTGCTACTCATTACGGGACGCGCTATGCCATCACTCGAGTACTTCCCACGAGCTGCGCAACCGACGTCGCAGATTTCCAACTCCGGGATATCATTTTAGTACATGCGACCCGCGACAGCTACTTACTGACCGCGGCCGCACTTCCCTGTCCAAATTCATCGCCGATATCCTAAAGTTCATGTTCTACCAAGCACAAACTGGCTACCTCCTATCATCCCCAGTTACTGAGTGACTTGATCGGACCATTACTGACATGCTATCAAAGTACGTTTCACCCGACCAGAAGGACTGGGATGTGGCCCTCCTTTATGTCACGTTCACCTAAAATTCATCACGCCGCGATACTGCTGGGTATTCCCCCTTTTACTTACTCTTCAGTCGTGACCCTGTATTACCAGTGGACACTTCACTCCCCTTGACTACCTTTCGAGCTTCGAGGTTCGATTCGAGGTTCGAGTATGCCCGCGACGCCATCGCCCACGCTGACCATGTGCTCCAGCTTTCCCGTACTCGTCTGTTGGCATCGCAGGAATCTCAACGGCACGCTTACAATCGCCGCCATCGTGGCACCTGTTTTTCACCAGGCTCTCTCGTGCTACTTTGGTCCCCTTGCCGCCGAGTGGGGCTCTCTGAGAAACTCCTTCTGTGCTACAAAAGCCCTTACCGTGTTCTGCGTCAAGTGACCAATGTCACGAGATAATCTCCGAGACCTCCATTATGCCACCCGGTTCCACATCACCTGACGTCGTACATGTCTCTCGGCTTAAGCCTTACTATGCCGTCACCGACGGCCCTGTCTGAAGCACCAGGACGGTGCTTTCTCTGACGGGGGTCGTGTTACGGTGGCAAAATAAGACAAGGTCGTCGACGTTGAAGACGACGAAGTGTCAACAGCCTCTCGGGATCCTTGGCTGCTGTCTATATTCACCCTGTAAATACACCGTGTAAATATGTTTACACCTGTGAGAGTATTGATAACCTTATCAGCTTTTTATTCACGAAGGAATCACCCAGGTCCAACGGCCTAACTTTTTCTTTTGCAAGAATTTTTATTGCAGCACGTTCTAAAATAATGGCCCGTAAACAGCATCGATCCTTGGGGGTCTTCGAGGAAAAGAACATATCCAAGCAGCAATTCTCGCTCGTTACAATGCTGCGAGCCAAACCTTCCAATCGTATGCCTCCGCACAGTTCTGAGCTGAAATTTTCACTTCAAACAAGGACACGTCATTCCGACGACCAAATGAAGAATCAATAGATTTGCCCGGTTTTTCTTCCGAACAGTTTAAAGGCATCGTCATAAATTCGCGCTCCTTAACAGACGTGGGCAAGCTTAAGTCATTTTCGTGGAGGAAATGCCTGATGCGACGTGCTGGTGTGACGATGCAGTATTGCCTAGCCCGTGGCAGCATGCCTGGTACGGTCATTGTCATCTACACGGGATGAACAGCGATGAAGATTTGTTATTAATGATATGCTTCGCAGGTCTGAAAAGCGAACAGAATCTGGAAGGCCTTCGTGGTTGAGAGGAGTGAGGGGGCGCAATAAGCGCCAGCTCTCTGGAAAGGACCTAAATGTGGCACAAGCGGTTGAGACCGGCCATCAGCTAAGAACTCGAAGAAGAGTAGCTTTGGCGTGGCAGGTGTCAAAGTATGGATACCAGTCAGGAATTTTCCCTCAGAGGCCCACGATCTCTTGAAGCCAGGCGCTACTGGATCTAATCAGAACGAATTTGTTCGAAATATGTTGAATCGTGAATCCTTCCAATCACACTTCTATCAACCATTGAAGTTTTTTCTTTGAAAAATTTATTACAAGACAGCAGCCTTTGAACTCATGCATTTCTTGTTGGAATGCTTGACCTCTGTTAGAGGTCAAGCATTCTAACAGCAAGTTAGACGTGCAAGAAGGTAGTACTGTCGCATGCAGTTATGTTTATGAGAGAAACCTACAGTGACATGTCAACCCGCTGACACAGGGAGCTACCTTACATTCCTCCACCTACGTTACATAGCACATCTTTCTTTCCAGTTCAACACCTACGCCGCTGACACATCCTCGGTCATTGCCTCGCCCACCCGCCTTACCCTCTCTCCCCTTTAGAATAACCGTACCTATATACACTGTGACGAGGAGAGCATATGTCGCCTTGAAGAGAACAAGTCCACTTGTCAAAACGTTGGCTCCTGCTTTCACTTTGTTTTCGTTTTGCTGATTGTGTCGAATTTTAATTTCCCGCATTACCCGTGTTTCCCCTGGATGTTTATAAACAGTTATTTGAGAGCGAGAGAGAGCAGGACAGACGTTTATAATTGTAAAAAAGGTTACGCGAATATGAAAGCCAACTCCAAGAACGTAACGATCAAAATATTTTACGAACGAGTGGACACAATACCCCCACCACTACCGAACAGTATGAAAATTGTTGTGCTTGAGTTAGCACCAGACTACGGCAACTGAGCCAGTCACACACAATTGCAGTGATCCGGGATGAACCGATAACGAAGATGACAATGATGGAGACGAAGAGGAGAACGAAGGCATGGAAGACGGTAATGGCAGATTACTAGTATAATTAAACTGTTGAATACTTTTCTCGTGTGTGGAAACTTTATATATAGCGCAGCCGACGACAGGATCCAGATGTGGATGATATTCTGCCTCGCGAGGCGGGGCGGCCACCCCCCTCATCACAGGCTATGCTTTGGAAGATGAGGACTGAGAAGAAGTGACTATACAAGGCCTACTGGAAACCATCATCGACAAAGCTATGACACCCGTAAGCGACTTCACCTAAAGAGGTCCTGGGGAAATCGACATGGAACTCGCACAACATGAATCTATAAGGCAACAAATTGGAAAGAAGTGTCACGCTCAAAGCGATACAGATCGGAACACACTGCCGCATCTTGAAGGCATATTAGATGCGATAGCACAACTAACGCAAGCACAAATGCAGCACATGGAACATCAAGGAATTTTGAGTATATACTTGCCACTGGCTCGATACACCAATAGACAGTAAAGCCGGAAATCTTTGATGGTAGCACAGCTGGTGCCGCTCTCTGGCTGGATGTTTTACAGCACGCGTGCGAGCAGAACAACTGGTCAAGTGACTCCGATCGGGTACTTAACATGGGCCCGCACATCTGTGGCAACGCTAAAAAGTGATATGACCTGCGCATCAGAGAATGTATGAAACAAACATGGGAAACGTGGAAAAAATGTTTTATTCAGGTATTTCAATTGAACCCAGTCCACCTGTGGGATAAAGCATTTCTTTACAAGCAGACAGACAGCAATTTTCTGGACTATTACTTTTAGAAGAGGCGTCTACTGCGATTGGTGCATACCACGCTTCCAGATTCCTGTGTCGTATCGCTAGGGATACAAGGGACGACAAAATATTGCCAGAGAGAAGTTCAGGTCCAGGCACCATCCACTTACGTGGAGCTACTCTACTGTTTAAAGTATGTGTCCTTCGATTCTTCACCCCAACTTCCGTCAATACGCGAGCTGCAACCCAAACTGGAGAGGAAAGGGACACAGAACAGAAGATTACTCTGCCAACATGAGTTGACACATCCCTAGTTAAGTGGAATCCGGTAAGAACGTGCTCGGGAAATCCGCGAACGTCAGGACATGTGAGACGCAGGAGACAATATTCCTTGTGGAATCGAACATTTTGTTGGCCCCAACGACCGTCAATAATAAAGAGATGCCCGTGGACATCGATACAGGTGCCTCGGTCAGTCTGATATTTGAGAAAAGAGTTGATAAAGACGACTTTTTTGCCGGAAGAGTGTTCATAGTTCAAAGTTACGACGGAAACTGTTGAGAGTTAGCAAAATAGACGGATGCAAAAGGTAAATTGAGGGATCTTGAACTCACTGCGAGGAGCCTTGTCATGTCAGGACTGGAGTTCGATTTTCTGGTATCCCGGCCTGATATGAAACTATTCAAGATCAGCATTCTTTAGAGCGACATCATCACCAGCGAAAGTTCCAGTCTCATTCAGTCACTAGAAAGGACAGTCACAAGCACTGACCTGGTTTCGTTGAAATTTCCAGAACTATTGTGTGGTGGCACCTACCCTGCTGTGAGGACTGCAATTGAAGGGCCTTGTGAACTTCTAGACAAAAGCGTTTTGAGGAAGAATGCTTATGAGCTAAGCCAGGCAAATAAAGTATGGCTTAAACAGGTGCTACAAGAAATGTTGAATTCTGGTTTCATCAAACCTTCTACCTCTCCGTCTGCCTCACCAATTGCCATAGTCCTAAAAGGCTTGTTCCCTTTACTGATGCCATGAGTTAACAAGAGCGGTAAGTGTGAGTGGTTTTCCAGGATTTACCTATGTAAAGGGTATTGGCAAATACCACTTAAAGAGGAAACCAAGATGTTCAGTGTGTTTATTACACCTTTCGACACCTAGGAATACATGCGGCTGCGATTTGGGTGGAAAAAGTCGGTGCCCTTCCACTCTGTGAAGAAGGATGACTAGCGAAGCTTTGTATGTGGGCCCCTTAATGGCGAACTGCACTTGCGCCATGGGTCGTCCGGGTATTGCAGTATCTTGGGATCGGCGCACGTATGGGGAGTGCTTAAAGGCTGCTTCACCTCCGCCGCGGGTCGGCTTGGCATTGCACTATCTTCGGGATTTTGTGTCTACACACGGACATTATCCTGGGAGAACTAGCCCTTAACTGCTTCGCTGTAAAAGTCAGGTGCGTGGTTCCAGAAAATGATGAACTCTGTGATGAAAGAATTCATTGGTCAGTCTTGTAGTGTGTATGTCGACGACCTACTCGTCTATCGAAGATCAAGAGATGACCGTATTAGTCATCGATCAATGGTTCTTGGTGCATTGAGCCAAAGCCACCTAGAAAAAAATATAAGGCCTCCGCACGCCGGTGTGACGTCACGCTAGTCGGATGGGCGGACAGTCGACGCCGTCGGCGTCTCCGCGCCAAGGTTCGTTGCGCTTGCAGGGTGTCTCTTTGCGCGTCGTGGATACTATGGCTACGGAAAATTAGTGCTGTCCGTAAAGTGATAGCAACCTATAAATGCATATGTTTCGGTTCCAAAGCAAGACACGTATAGCTGACGCAAAAAATAGGGGGTAGCCGCCGGTTCACCGCAGTCAACACCACCATAAAAAGCAACATTCTTTCAAACCTTCCTTAGATTGCTTGACTGGCAACATTGGTTTTTGCGTGTATCGCAACATGACCTGCTTTATCGTCCTTGTGATGTTTGGTCGGGGCTAAGACAAGAAAACTTCATGTTGCTTAGTCACTTTAACCTTAGACGGAAAGAAAGAAAGGGGAAAACTGCATATTGAACACACATAATATACTTTATTCACAAATGGTAAGAACTGCATTCAGAAACAAAAATTTTACATCTTGCATATACAATTATCATCCTCACTCTTGCATTGCGTAAAATAGTCCTCGCTAGACACACGAATATGGAGGTTCATGTTATTAGTGAAAATTTTATCATTATAGGGTCACGCACAACTAATTGTCAAATAGAAAAAACTTCCGTCTTTGTTGTACCATTTCTTGTGTTTCCTTTATTTCCACCCGCCTGGCTTGCATGCCTTTTTGGTCTTCATAAAATGCTGAGGTAATGGTGAAAAGTAAGTCAAAAACGAAAGGTCTGCTCTCATTCCTGAAGCAAAACAACCAATTAATGGATTGCGGTAGTATGGAGAGTTCCAATCATAAACATGTAGCACAATACACTCAAACACTAACATTTGATTTGGCCAAAATGCAGGGTTTATATTTTGATAATATAGGCAAATAAGTCCTAGCTACGCCACAGGTTTCTTTTTACAAGGGTTCTGCCAATACAAACACACGTAGATCTTCAATAAAACAGAGCTTCATGAATAAAAATAAATAATGAGAAACATATATCAGGCCTTCAAGGTCTGCAATTTTCGGTCGTTCTTAGCGTTGCGTAATTTGTCATTTTCTGTGCGGCACAAGTTGTTCAGCAGTGTATTCGCTGCAGCACTTAAAACATGCCCCATTACCGCCTGTGTAGTATAACCGAAATCACACACATCTACATCTTGAAAGTCATGAAGGGTAGCGAACACAAGGCCGACAAGAGTATCTTTCTGCCTAGGAAGGCTGAAAAATCGTACGGCACATTCTAGTGTCCTGAGCTTGTCCAATATAATTTCAGTAAAGTGTACAACATTAACTACAACTGCTCGTGAAAACTTCAGGCCACCCCTCGTCACCTTCGTGATTAATGCAGTCTCATGATCATCTAGATCGACGTCTTGCATCACAAGGCTTTTACCACAAGATTCCCACCCAGGCGATCTTGGAAGTTGTTTTTGTTTATGAGTTGCCTTCCGGGATTATTCGCTCACGGCCAACGCCGCCGACACCGTCTTTTCCACGAGACGAGCTCCTTAACGCTGTCGCGTTAAAAGAACGGCGACAAAGGTCACCAGTCCACGATGCCCGATATTGAACCAGGAGACGTGGTCCTGGTCTGAAAGGGGTTGGGCTTAATAAAGTGCCCCTTTACAGGCCATATTCAGTTTAGAATAGCAAAGCACCAAGGGATTCTGAAAACCGTGCATTATTAAAGGCTCCGAGGAAAAACAGAACGGGGCATCGATCGCTAATATTCTTTAGTATTATCCAGCAGAGATAAAAATAGAAGCTCGGGAGGATCTAGTGATCCAGAATGAATAACAAAGACGAAAAAGATGGAGAAGAGGAGAACGAAGGCAAGGAAGACCGTAATGGCAGCTGACTAGCATAATTAAACTAATGAAGGCTTTTACTGTGTGAGTGAGTGAGTGAAGTAACTTTATTTTAGTCCAGAGAAGACGCAGGGAAGACCCCGCGCCACCCGGCTAGTCCCACGTAGGGACCGCCAAGCCCAGCTTGACGGCCCGATCGCGGGCACTCTGGACGGCCAGGGTTTGGTCGTTGAGTTCGGGGCTGCCCAAGAGCGCAGCCCACCTATCTTCGCTGAAGGAGGAGCCGATGGCTTCACACTCCCACAACACATGGTCCAATGTTGCCCTTAGTCCACAGGCAGGGCAGTCCGCACTGGGATATCTTTCAGGGTATATGGCATGAAGAACCGCGAGGTTAGGGTATGCACGGGCTTGTAGAAGTCGAAGGGTAACCGCCCGCGCCCTACATAAGGCGGGGTGCGGGAGGGGGAAGACCCGTCGTGACAGATAGTAGTGCGTGGTGATCTCATTGAACGTAAGCAAGGGTTCCCCGCGGGGCTGGGCGACTGCTGAGGCGGCGCGGTCAGTGAGTCCTCGCGCGGCCTCGTGTGCGCCCTCGTTAGGGTTAGAGGGAGAACCCTCAATCGACCCCAAGTGAGCGGGAAACCAAATGAGAGAATGCGGAGAGATACTTTTGGCGCTTTGGAGAATGCGGAGGGCCTGGGGGGAGACCATACCGGTTTGGTAGGCCTTAATGGCTGCCTTGGAATCACTATATATTGCCTCTCTGCGACCATCGAGCACAGCCAGCGCGATTGCAACCTGTTCGGCTACCACGGGCCTCGAAGTGCGTACCGTAGCGCAGCAAGTGAGCCTTGAATTGGAGTCTACGATGGAGACTGCGAACGCCTCTTGTTGGACATATGCCGCGGCATCCACGAAGCTTGCCTCAATGCGGTTATTGCGGACATGCTCGAGTAGAGCTGTACCCCTGGCCCGACGTCTGCCGACGTTGTTTGCGGGGTGCATATTGCGGGGAAGGGGCGCGATGTGCAGGTGAGACCTGATGTCGCCGGGAATCCGCACGGCGTCGGGGCACTGGTCGACAGGATTGAGGCCCATCTCGCCGAGTAACTTGCGGCCCGTCGGGGTGCCGGATAGCCTGAGCAGCTGTGAGTACTCTTGTGCCTCGATAATTTCTTCGAGCGTGTTGTGGACTCCGAGCTTCAACAGGTTTTCGGTGTGAGTGCTTGCAGGTAAGCCGAGGGCGAGCTTAAAGACCTTTCTGATGAGTGAATTGAGCTTGTTCTTCTCTGCAACATGCCAATTATGCATGGCCGCCGAGTATGAAAGGTGGCAGAGAACAAAAGCATGTATAATGCGGATGAGGTTGTCTTCCTTGATTCCCCTGTGCCTGTTGGCGATCCTCCGAATGAGGCCGAGAGCACTCTTACTGTGTGTATGAACTTTATAATAATGAAAAACCTCCCTCAAGCGGAACAAGAATCCGTGTTTGCTTGAAAGTTTCTTGTTATACTTACCCCAAATGGCACACTATTCAAATTTACTTTGACAACACTTGCTTCCTACCGTCATATCCTTCACGATATTCCGCTACTTTTACACTGCACGCTGAAACTGGCTTGTCAATGTTAATATATTATGCCTATTCGTTCGTTTGCTTAATTGTGTCGTAAACCTACAGGCACCGAACCACTTGAGATTAAGAGAAAGAAGTGAGGTGAGCCATTCCTAGTATTGCACACAATAGATACCGGTGGTGGTTTTATGAAGAGACAGAATGAAAGTTATGTGGAGAAAAGACGCGGAATGGACGGTGCATAAAGGTAGCAAGGCATCAGATAGCTGGGAACCCGCAGGTACAGGCTGGAGTCGAGTGACCCACGCGAGGTGTGAGTGGAGATCACCGGGAGAGGCCTTCCTCCTGCGCCTGTCTGCCATTAAGCTGACGAAGATGATGACTCTACCGCGACAGCATTGCCACATTGGCTGGCCGTCCCCATCTGCTGCGTAGTAGCCAGCTTTCTCTTTTTCTTCATTTTTTCGTCACCAGGATTGTCGCTTGGCACAACGTGGGAATTAAATTACGCTTAAGCGCCGAGACTGACTTTCTGCAGATAGCGCAGCAGCGGCTAATGAAATGCATTCTTCGTAGCCGTCATGTTCTGGCTTCTCAAGTTCGCAATCGGTTCTTTGTATATGTCGCCGTAAGGGACAATACGGATACTTCTGCCAAACTTGGCACAACGAGCGTTTGTCGTCCTGCCTTTGTGTGTCAACACCACTAAAAGGACCGCTTCTGGGAATAGCGTCTTCTCTTAACCTTGGCACGTGCAGCTCCGGCTCACACGAAAGAGGAAATACAAGTATCGCTCTCCAATCTATCGGCTGCATGTTTTTATTGCAACATCAGTGAACGCCGGCAGGCCATGCGAAGTCTGGTTGCAGGTCAGCCGTCATCTTTCTCTTGAAACGGGCCCAAGTAATGTTTGGTGTAGGCTTTGAGGAAACGGTCCACCGTTGGTGTATGTATTCAGCCATCTGTGATCCGCGGGTCACTGTCGGTTCGCTCCGTAAACACGTGTTGTGCGAATTAGACTCCGGACTCTGAGTGCCGCGTCATGCACGGCGACCGTCGTAAATGCGCCGCTTCATGCGCGCTTTGCCTGGTGGCGTTAAATTTCATGTTTTTTTTACGGCCTTCTTTTTTACCGTCCGTCGCGTTGAGCCCCGGAACCCGCCGTAAACGGTCGCACGACTGCGTTCGAGTCAGAAGTGAAAGGCGAAAGTAAACTTTTCGAAATCGTGCTTATTATCCATTCGCGATGATTGACAATCGAAGCGAATAGCCGAATGCTTTCGGAAAGCTATTCGATTTATCAAATCAGTGATGCACCTGACGGAGTCCTTTCTTTTGCAGTAACGACATTTAGGTAGCCTTTGTTGTTTTATTGTGCAATTCAGTGTGGAATTCAGCTAATGAAACAGTAGCGGTGGTATATGTGGCTATACATATAAGCCGATATTCATATTCGCATTGCCTCAAGTGGCGGAAGCACAGGCGCGCAGGGCGACTGTCATCCTCCTCTCCCGCCAGCAGCCAGAAGGTGGCCGGGTACGAGGAAGGCAATCCTCCCCGGTCACTCCACCGCAGCATGTAAACTTTCTTACAACCCACAGCTATCGCACCCGCCGCGGTTGCTCAGCGGCTTTGGTATTGCGCTGCTAAGCACGAGGTCGGGGCATCGAATCCTGGCCGCGGCAGCCGCATTTCGATGGGGGCGAAATGCGAAAAAGCCCGTGTCCCCGTGCTTCGGGAGCACGTTGAAGATCCCCAGCTGGTCAAAGCTAATACAGAGTACCCCACTGCGGCCCACGGTGGCCTGTCTCATAATCCAAGCGTGGTTTTGGCACGTCAAAGCCCGGAAATGATTCAAAGCTCTCGCGGGAGAGCACGTGTCTTTCAAGCAAATAAACTAGTCGCCGCTCGGCGATCGACGCACCCATCAACTACGTTGTGATGGAGAGTATACGCGCCCTTTACTTGCGATGCGCCGTTGTATCGACAGTGTAAGTGCTACCACCGCGATAAGGAGGAAAGAGCGAATGAAACATATTTGCTTTACTTGAGGTGAACGGTAGAAAAAATAAAGCTGCGGAGGTGTCTTGACAGTCGCTGTGTACAGACGCATCTGTGGATATCTTAAGATAATCTGAAAATATTTCTAACATGTGCAACTCAGCTGATTGGAATATTGCCGAAACAGGCATATCAGGCTTTCGCGTTGTGTCAGAGATTGTGAGACAAATGGGGAATACGTGTTTGACGATATATTTCGAAGGCGGAGGCGTAACTGAAGCAGAATGTTCAGAAATACCAGTAATGTTTACAAGCAATACCGCCATTTTTTTCCCATGCGAGAAAACGGTCATTGAATCAGACGACGAAGGAGCTGTTGACCATTCGATGAGCGGTGCAGACGCTCAATATGACGTAGAGCTCTCTGGTCTGCTTGAAACCTCAGGGATAACTGATGCGCTTCAGTGAGCAATGTAACAGATTGCGCCTCACGACGTAATCGAAGCATTAGTTATGAAATGAGGACGAACGCAGCCCGGCCACTGACCGGTTAATTTGCATGTCGCTTCACACTTTGCCATTGATTGCGCCCAACGAGAGCACTTTTCAAGTCTCATTTGCGAGAGCGCCTCACAGCGTCTTAGCGAAACGAGTAGCGTATGTAATGCTTACAACGTGGCGATCCCGCGCCGAAAAAGATGCGCATGACGGTGTCGCGAAGACAATGTAACGCGGCCTTCTTTGCTGTCTTTCGGGGAATTTTGTGGGGTCCCTGACGCGGGGCAAACCTTTGTACACAAATGACCTCGACGGCGCCGCGGACAGTGCTGCCGCGCGGCCGCCGCCCCCGCCGCACCTGACGTCACACCTGCACATGTCGCGTCGTCTTCTCACGCTCGGCTGTCAAAGGCCAATTAGTTATGGTCAGAGTGCTTTTGTGTACGGAGTGTTGACGCGACCATTTCTTGACCCCTTGAACTCTGCCGCTTATTGGATGATGTCGGCTTGCCTGATTGGTCGGAGTAACGAAGTAGCCCATTGGTGGAGAAAAGTGTCTCTTGGATGCTGGGGAAACTTATTTAAGGAATAGTTTGGGGTAGTTTAGAGTGAGCAAGTAGACAACAGCAGACGGCGTCCACCATTTATGCGGCGGCTGCCAACTCTTTGGTAAGCCTCCGCAAGGTTCACCCAGGCATCGACGTAGTTTCAGCTCCACTCCAAGAGTTAGTGGATATCCTCACCCCAGGACTCCCCCCACATTGCCAAAGGTACGACCTGTCGATTCACAGGCCAAACTGGAAGCTCATTACGGCCGGTTTCCTCGACGCCAGGCGAGCCACCTTTATGTACCGCCTGGCGCGAGGGTGCCTGCCGTTGAGCTACAGGCCCTTCACAGCCATCCCGGCTCGTGGAGTGTGTCCTTTCTGTGGCGCTCGTGAGGACTCAGTTCATATCTTTACGCAGTGTTTGCTTCCTGCAGCTCTTCTCCAAAGAGTTGCTAGTCTATTTAGGCTCCCAGGCGTTCCTTATGAGACAGTCCGATTTTTGCACCCTTTGCCCAATCAAGCGATCAACCAGTTCGTGCTTCTCCTCGCCGAGTGCTCATACCAAGTTTGGCTGGCACGCTCCGATGCAATTTTCGGGGGTCGTGCACCGGGCCTTCACGAAGTGCTTGCGAAAGCACGGAAGGAGGTCTGGTTCCACCTCACCCGGGAGCGGCACCGCTTGGGCGAGAAGAAGTTTCTCGAAGTGTGGGCTCGTCCTGCCGTGATTTTTGACGAGTCAGGTGGAAAGCTATCCATTAAGTTATGATGCATGCTCCAAAGGTCGCACGACTCGGCCGTGTGCGCCAGTCGATCTACGGGGTTTTGTTTGGCTCAGTGGAACCCAGAGCTGGAACCGGTGGTGGTGCACCCTCAAGTGGTCGCGCTGCTCCGCGGACGGCTTTGGTGGTCTCCATGGTTGTATGCCTTGACCTCTTTTGCGTCAGGGCAGTCCGAGGGTCAGTCAGGCTTGTGCCCTGCAAGACCGACATGGCTGTTTGTGTGTTGAGTGCAGTCCCTCAGTTGGACTGCACCACAGCAGCCCCCTTGTCCGGGAAGGACCGTTGGCCCGAACCAAGTCCCCCCACCCAGTCAGCCCGGGTTGTGGGGGAGTACCGGGGTCAATGTATCGAATGATGCTGGGTTGATGAGTACATGAAAGCTCTGGGACGCGGCGCCTCTGGTTGCCAAGTCCTCTTCCCATCTGACAACGGTACCAGGCCGGTCAGGCAGGCCGACGACGACGGGTATGACATCGTTTTGCTTGTAGATATCTTGTACAGTTTAAACTTAAGGTAAATACCAAGAGAATAAATCTAGTTGTTCAAATGCTACTCTCGTCGTCGTACCTGCGGATTTGGACTTGCCCCTGCCAGAGCTCATCCCCATTCATCTTCCGTCTCCCTGGTGAGTTGATGCGTCAGATATCTAACGGCTGCGTCACTTCGCTACAACGGGAACACGCGTGATGTGACGCAACGGCGCCCCTGCTTCGAAGTCGACTCTCCGAGCGGTCGCAGTCTCGCGCCTCCGCTAACCGCACACTACTTCCTAGCACGCATGCGCATTTTTCACTCGGAATTGCCGTATAAACAGGATCGTCGCCTTCCTTTACTATCTCGTTTTTCCTTCTCACTCCCTTCCTCTTCTCGCGCGCCTCCTAAGCGGAAATACTGTCAATGCCTGAAAGCCTCTGGCGTCCCATAATAGCAGAGGGGTCGCTGATACAGGCCTTGAAACGACATTGACCTTCTCTCGGCATTCCTTTCTCAGCGCTCTTTTTTTCTCTGTCTGTGTGTGTTTATCGTGTAGACTATGCGATAACTTTCCGGAGACATGTGACGGCCGGTCATTTGGCATCGAAAACTGCACGAGGCCGCAGCTGTCCCGTCATGGGTTCAGGTCGTGGTTACAGCCTTTTCATTCTTCTTGCGACGCCACTGCTTGGTGAGTTTTCTTTGTCGAGTGCACGGCGGATTCCTTCATTGAATTTCGGTGCCTAAACGTTGTTGCAATTCATCAGTGGCTGCGACGTTTCTCTGCCGAGCACGAAGTCGCGGGTTCGATCCACGCCCGCCACGGCTGCATTTCGATAGAGGCGAGTTGAATTAAGGTAAAAGACAGCGGGCGTGCTACTTATATTTAGATGCACGTTGAAAAAAAAAAGATACTTGGAGAAAATAATCGGAAGCCTTTAATTACGGCGTCTCTTAAAGCCCCTCTGCCCCTTTGGGACGTTAGATAGCCCGAATAGATTGTTCTTCCTGGCTATTATGTTGTCTTGCTCAACAGCAGTTTCATTATTTTCTTCCATATTTACACACCTTTTACTCACTGTAACGGCTAAAGCTTGAATTTCCAGGAATATTTATGTTCCAGAGTACGTGCTGATGATGTCAACAACAGTCCTTTGAATTTATGTAGTGCCCCTGTTGGTATTCATCACTGTTTCGCTCCATCATGATGTCGTCGTCGGTGGTCTCCGCTACAGAATGGACGAATCTTGAATTCTCTTTGTAGAAAACCTTAGTAGCTTTTTCCTGGCCTTTCAGAAAAGGAAGAAGTGTCCAACCAATTCTTCAAGTAAAAGCCATCGTAAGAAGCTCTGATACATCGTGCGCTAATAAACCTGCGTTAAAGAGATTTTCTGCGCTTTCTTCCATCGCCCTTTCGATACACTGTTGGTGTGGTGTCGGTGCGTGGTTGTCTTTTCGATATTTTAGCTGCAAGCCGCGGTGTGGTAATTGCCTCCACGTACACCTTTCTGCGTTACCGGCAGGTGATTCCCTGAACTTAAATCAACAGTTCAATTTGAACTACTTGGAATGGATCAACGGTACAAAAGAAAACTATGATCTAGGACAATTTAAAAAGGAGCGGAGCACACGAGTGCTGTCTCGAAACTCAAATTTCATTCAGATTTATCAAGGATTTGCCCACATACAACAAAAACAAACAATACATGAAAAAAACCACAGCGCGGCAAAAGGCATGCAAAGTCACACGTGACAGACTCAAGCTGTACATTCCGATTATAGCGGGTTATCAAGGCACACATATTATGTATGATGTGTATGATGTAAGGTTGGTAATTATTGGATGACGCATTCACCATTCTGTCTTTATGAACAAAAATTATTGGTTAGCTAACGTTTAGTTTGGTCCCTATAGCTGCTCCTATATAAATTTGTGCTGCTGCTGAACCCTGGCGTGCAGACTCATTTGTTAGAGTGTGAAGACACGGGCAAGTTAGAGGTTTCTTTTGAGGAAACGCAGTACACCGTCATGAGCTCACGCTAACACAACTTCTTGTTTGGCTGGTGCGCACCTTCATTAAAGTCGGCGTTTGTCACATGCGATTTTACTAGTCCTCTCTATCCATTGCGGTTCTTTTTTTTTGCTTCCAGTTCTTTTTTTCACTTCAGTTTTTTTTCGCTCCTGTATACTCATAGATTCTGAGTAGATTCAAATACAATATCAGTTCTGAGACAGTTCTCGGTTGCAGCGGGAGCCCAATCAATGTCGCTGAAGTCTTCATCGGCGTTGATCAGTCGAAGCTTATTCGTTAAAAGCAGGCTTTGATATCTATGAGCATTGCTTCAAATAAGACCGCAGAAGAAGAACCACGTGCATAATCACTCACGATTCGGTGAAAAATAACAGGTGACCGCCTATACTGTGATAAAAATGTCATTCCTTCTCAAAGAAATTCGCAAGAAAATAGAAAAAAATTAAAGACAGAAAAAGAACCACCCAGTCTTTGTGCTTATGTCGAGGACTGGATAAGACAAAGAGGCAGGAAGCGCTTACATGGCACTGTATACTTTATTTCAACAGATTTTAAGCCATCGGCCTTCTACGATCGCGGCAGTCTAGAGCCCGCACTGAACCACCTCCTTCCTTTTTCTAGCATATTCAATTGAACCCGACAAGTGGAAAGACACATCGTTGTTTTTTTGGCAATGAATGGTTGATTATTCTTTCCCTTTCTCCGGTGACCCACTCGTAAAAAGCCCGCAAGACAAGCAGGAAAAGGGACGCTGATGACTCAGTAAAGGTCATATAAATGCTATGGCGTGCAAAATATGGAAAACAGAACGGAAAATGTATTACTTGAATGTATATGTAAAACCACTACCCTCCTTAATTTACAGTTAACCTTGAAATAGATTTTCCCGCCTTGCGGTAATAGATAGTGTTTGCACAGGGTAATTACAAAGTTTGAAGTATGCTATGAGTGCACAATCGCGCCACCTTGTTGGTGACTGCATGTCGGCTGGACACCTTGGTTGCCCTAACTATATGTAAGATGCCACAAGCATGCGTCGAATAAATGGAAATTAGAGGCTTCATGTTCCCAGAACTTCAGGAACATGCGCATGAGTTAGGTAACGCAAATAACACACAACAAACACCGAAGGTGGCTGCTTACTAATGGAAACAGACTGGCTGTTTACAGCGATCCGCTTGCGGAGCGTAATAGAGATGGCGCTACACGACGCTAAGATGGTGCTAAGTCATACGACGCCTTCTGGGTGAAATCAAATACCTGAATCGCCGCGAAAGGGGAATGTGCGTGTGCTAACTTTGTTGACTGTATAGGGTAATTCAATGGGCATATTCAACAGTTTCGCATGGTAAACGTGAAAAAGTTACTCCGACAGCATAAGGAATGACCCCACATAACCGATAAGGGGAAGGTGAGTTGGTTTATTCTGCGGACACTGCTTTTTACAAAATAAATGTTTTATCTGTCCAATGGAGATTTGTACAGATTGACTACTCAATTAAAAAAAAACATTCATATCAATGCGACACTTACGAGCGCGAAGGAGGTGAGAACGATTGAGCGTCTTTTCATGCACGTTTATTGCCGCAGCATGGTTGTGCTTCTTGACGACGATTTCATCTCCCGTAATACGTATTTTATCAACAGGAGGAGACCGCTTATCATAACACGTATTTCCGCGCAATCACAATACACTGCGATCGCAGTGATGATTCGGCCAAGGAAAATGATTCTGCGGCCGTTGGTGTCATCCGCGTAGAATGGAAACTCGCTCGAAACAGTGACCAGATTTCATGAAAGCACATTAGCCTTACTATGTTGTTACAAGTACAGAAATGAAAGAAGAAATGCTTATTTTCATAACTGGCTGCAGCGTACCTATAAGTGGACAAACATATATGTATATATATAGCTCAGGAAGAGGACTTTAGTGTTGAAGATATCAATGACAATCTTATGGGCATCATTAAGGAATGTGCAATAGAAGTTGGTGGTAGCTCCGTTAGGCAGGATGCCAGTAAGCTATCGCAGGAGACGAACGATCTGATCAAGAAACGCCAATGTCTGAAAGCCTCTAACCCTACAGCTAGAATAGAACTGGCAGAACTTTAGAAGTTAATCAACAAGCGTAAGAAAGCTGACATACGGAAGTATAATATGGATAGAATTGAACATGCTCTCACTAACGGATGAAGCCTAAAAGCAGTAAAGAAGAAACTAGGAATAGGCAAGGATGCGTATGCGTTAAGAGACAAAGCCGGCAATATCATTACTAATATGGATGAGATCGTTCAAGTGGCTCAGGAGTTCTATAGAGATTTATAGAGTCCAGCGGCACCCACGACGATAATGGAAGAGAGAGTAGTCTACAGGAATTTGAAATCCCACATGTAACGCCTGAAGAAGCAACGAAAGCCTTGGGAGCTATGCAAAGGGAGAAGGCAGCTGGGAGGATCAGGTAACAGCAGATTTGTTGAAGGATGGTTGGCAGATTGTTCTATAAGAACTGGTCACCCTGTGTACGCAATGCCTCATGACTTCGAGCATACCGGAATCTTGGAAGAACGCTAACATAATCCTAATCCATAAGAAAGGGGACGCCAAAGACTTGAAAAATGATAGACCGATCAGCTTACTGTCCGTTGCATACAAAGTATTTACTAAGGTAATCGCAAATAGAATCAGGAACACCTTAGACTTCCGTCAACCAAAGGACCAGGAAGGATTCCTTAAAGGCTACTCAACAATAAACCATATTCACACTATCAATCAGGTGATAGAGAAATGTGCGGAACATAGTGAACCCTTATATATAGCTTTCATTGATTACGAGAAAGCGTTTGATTCTGTCGAAACCGCAGAAGTCATGGAGGCATTACGGAATCAGGGTGTAGACGAGCCATATGTAAAAATACTGAAAGATATATAAGCGGCTCCACAGTCAGCGTAGTCCTCCATAAAGAAAGCAACAAAATCTCAATAAAGAAAAGCGTCAGGCAGAAAGATGCGATCTCTCCAATGCTATTCCCAGCGTGTTTACAGGAGGTATTCGGAGACCTGGATTGGGAAGAATTGGGGATAAGAGGTAATGGAGAATACCTTAATAACTTGCGATTCGCTTATGATATTGCCTTGCTTGTAACTCAGGGGACCGACTTCAATGCATGCTCACTGACCTGGAGAGGCAAAGCAAGCAGAAGGGTGGGTCTAAAAAGTAATCTGCAGAAAACTAAAGTAATGGTTAACAATCTCGGAAGAGAACAACAGTTTACGATAGGTAGCGAGGCACTAGAAGTGGTAAGAAAATACATCTACTTAGGGCAGGTAGTGACTGCGGATCCGGATCATGAGACTGAAATAATCAGAAGTGATCAGTGATCAGGGGCGCGTTTGGCAGGCATTTTTAGATCATGAACAGCAGGTTGCCATTATCCCTCAAGAGAAAAGTGTATAACAGCTGTGTCTTACCAGTACTCACGTACGGGGCAGAAACCTGTAGGCTTACGAAAGGGGTTCTACTTAAATTGGGAAAGACGCAACGAGCTATGGAAAGAAGAATCATGGGTGTAACGTTAAGGGATAAGGAAAGAGCAGACTGGGTGAGGGAACAAACGCGAGGTAATGACATCTTTGTTGAAATCAAGAAAACGAAATGGGTGGGGGGGGGCATGGGCCGGACATGTAATGAGGAGGGAAGATAACCGATGGTCATTAAGGGTTACGGACTGGATTCCAAGGGAAGGAAGCGTAGCAGGGGGCGGCAGAAAGTTGGGTGGGCGGATGAGATTAAGAACTTTGCAGGGACGACATGGCCACAATTAGCACATGACCGAGGTAGTTGGAGAAGTATGGGAGAGGCCTTTGCCCTGCAGTGGGCGTAGCCAGGCAGATGATTATATATATATATATATATATATATATATATATATATATATATATATATATATATATATGAAGTTCTGACATTTTATTGCTTATGTAACTGTAGGCACTTTCAGTCTTTGCATGTTCAAAAGGATTTGTGGTCACTACAGGTCGTGAAAAGAACAGAAGTACATTTCATTGGCACTGAAGACAGTGTTATCGACAGATTGCTTGCACATCATCTATGCCACAATGAATATACACAGTTCGGAAGTGGTGAAAGGTATGTGCTGCTACGTGAAAACAGTGCAGTTGGGTATCGCTTCATCGCAGAACGCACATCTGTCGGCTTGGTGTTTTCGGTCACCGCGATTAGGCTAACGAAAGGCCATCTGTATATTATTACCAGTACTTCCCTTCCGCTTGCTTTTTTCGGTGAAAACCGCTGCATTCGTGGCAAATAATAATGCATCGAGACAACAACAAGATGTTATCTCTTCATTTACTGAGCACGTCACCGTTATCGGGAAGGGGAAGCCAGACGGCGCTGATTGGTTGCGCGGTCACGCGTCAAAGATAGTCGCGCCCACGAAGTGGCTCTATATTAGGGTGACATAGAAGCTGGTGCAGTTAGAGTCAATTGTGATCGCCTCCGTTCAACAGCGGGCAAGACGGAATTCTCAGATATGATAATTATGATCCTGACTCGCGGCCTGCGCTTGACCCTATATTTCCTCGCAGGCACGTGCCAACTACGGCTAAAGGCCGGCTGCAAAGTGGAGACCCTGCACGCGTGTGACGAAGACTACATTCCGTACACCAAAGGCCCGTACCTGTACGAGCCGGGCAATGAGTTCGACGACGCATGCAAGTGAGTGAAGCGTATCTGTTCACTGAGAGGAACTTGAGGCCGTATTGACCAGGCGTGTTGATGGTAAGAGCTGTTTGTGATTGGTCAACCCCCTTTTCAAACGCGGCGCCTGTTAGCGTCGACTGGCAAATCCATTTACGAGCTGTTCAGCGTGCGAATGGCGTTGCAACATGGTTGTATTGAGTGGTGACGCAAAAAATTCAGAGCTTTTTCTGAGAGTAAAAATTCATTGTCGCCACGGCGGCCGCATTTCGATGGGGACGAAATGCGAAAACACCTGTGTACTTAGATTTAGGTGCACGTTAAAGAACCCCAGGTGGTCGAAATTTCCGGAGTCCTCCACTACGGCGTGCCACATAATCAGAAAGTGGCTTTGGTACGTAAAACCCCATAATTTATTTTTACAAATTCATTGTCACAGTAGCGTCAAACGAGCCCAAAGTATGCTTTCTTTTGCACAAATATGGTAACAGCGGGTGGCTGATAACTCAACAATGATTCTGCCGAGTGCGAGTGGTTAGGAAGCATTATTTATTATTGTGAAAATGTTGAGAGTACTGAGCCTTCATGTGACGCGTCTTTCAGAGCAGTTTAGATGCATTTTATCTTTTATACCCTTCTTTACGGGGCGAAGGGGCAGGATTTGCTTCCTTGCTTCCCTCAACATGTCTTAAAATAAGCGCTGAAGCCACAAGAGCTGCTGCAGTAGCAGCCAAGATGACCATAACAACAGATAATCAATCAATCAATCAATCAATCAATCAATCAATCAATCAATCAATCAATCAATCAATCAATCAATCAATCAATCAATCAATTATCATGCCCAGGTATAACCAAAAGGTCTAGTGCTGGCGCACACCCACATTTCAGAAAGCGCGACGGGAATATAATTGAAAAAAAGAAACATTGAACAAAAAAGAATAATCTTTATAAGAAGAGTGTACATACAAGAAGGCGCAAGGTGAATACAAAAAAGAAAAAAAAGGAGAGGATGGGCAGTTGAACAATGCGTGAAACTATGACACAACTACGCAAAGCTAGCATAAGTAAAATGACAGTGATTTATGAAAAATATCGAGATCATGAAAACAAGCGTTATGAAGACTATTTCTGTGGACAGTCGACTGTTGGTGATGACAAGCAGGAACATGGAAAGGGCTATGTTCTCTGGTGATCTAATAAAGTAATAAAACCAAGAATAATAACTAATCAAAAGTTTATTATAGTGTCAGGGAATAGCCATGGAGCATTCGTACTAGTGCACTTCAAAAGTAGTGCGCAATACAAAATGTCCACATATGTGGCAGACACAACATATATACACGGAAAAACAAATTTGTAAACAGAAAACGAAGAGGCGGGCGTAAAATCATAAAATCATACAATCATACGACATAATTATGTACATTTATACAGAAGAAATGAACTATGAAATATATCAGTACAGACAGTATACCTGTTACATGTTCTTTAGAGTGGAGCCATATGACAGTCTTTACTGCAATAAGGCCGTTCAGAAAACGTGTATTGCTTCGTGGTGTACATTTTTGGCGCGGACAATTGCACGTGCTTGAGAAGTTTTGAGCAATGTGTAATGCCATGGACTGGCCTCATAAAGGAACAAAAGGTCTGACTTATTGCATCTTGATTTTAGAGTTTGAGTTGAGGTAAATTTGCGAGGGCTGGACTCTGGTCGCCAGAACAGCAAAGGCGGTGTCTGAAAATAGATATCAGTTTATTTCGGACGCGTTGAATGAGGTCAGAATCAGATTTGGAAGTTCGAACCCAGAATTCAGAGACATAATCTAGCAGGGGAAGGCACAAAGTACAATACAATTTCAAAAAGGCAACAGGAGTGTGGAAGTCATGCGACATAGGACAAGCAATACCAAGAGCACGAAGAGAGCGTTGTTTCTCATATTTAGGATGTGAAGAGAAACTTAGCGCTTGTCCAAATAAACACCAAAATTTTTCACTTCGTCGACTCTGGGCAGTGGAGCATCCCGGAGATTGTACGGAAATTGCACATGGCATATTTTCTGGGCACATAGTTTTCGAAGCATTTAAGACTAGTTTGTAGTATCTAGGTAAGTTTCACAGTGAAAAAAGAATGTCTTTTTGGAGGTCAATGCAGTCCTAAACACTGTTAAAAGATATAAATAGCTTGAAGTCGTTAACACATAGAAGGAATGAAGAGTGTAGAACTGCTGACGAAATGTCATTTATGAACAGTAGGAATAGAAGAGGGCCAAGAACAAGTCCTTGAGGAACTCTGCTAGGCACCTTCTAGCTATAGAATTTTGTCCATTAAAGCCAACAAGGCACTATCTATTGCTTAGGCAATTTGATACCCAGACAGTGAGGGAAGAAGGTATGTATATTCGAGTGAGATTTATTATAAGGACATCATGGCAAACTGCAGCAAATGCTTTGCTCATGTCAAAGAGCGTCTAATTGCCCCCTATTATGCACCACACTGAGAGCATGGGTCGTAATTCTGACAAAGGTCGTTGTTGTGGAGCGCCTCGCTACAAATATATGTTGTTAATATATTAAAATGTTTTAGCACTAAAAGGAAGCAAAAAATTAATACAGATTCGAACACTTTTGACGCAGCGCAGAGCATAGATGTAGGCCGGTAGTTGGCAACTGCATTTCTAGGACCCGATTTGTGCACTGGCACTACACGTGCTACCTTTCAAGCGCAAGGGAAGGTACTAGACTTTAGGGAACATTAGGGAACTTTTGAAGATGCCTGTGAGAGCAGGGGGAAGTACGTCTCCATCCGTCTTAAGGAGTGCGGGAGGGATATACCTTCAGCACCACATGATAGGGAATGTTTGGGGCGCTTCATACACTTGCAAAAACGTCATCGTTTGGTATCGCATTGAATCATACGAACACCTATTTGTGACGTATAAACCAGCGCCACTACGCCAAGTACTCAATCGCTCTCTAAAATTTACCCGGCTATCGTCGCAGCTGTTGTTTCTGTCATCCTTCTCCAATCCGCTACAGTCACTGATACCCTGCAGAGAAAGAGGCAAATAAGCTAGTTTCAGATGCTACACCTGAGCTGTCAATGCTATAGCATTATAAGGACCAAGGATCCCGCGATTTTGATTGCAATGCCTCTAAGATAGCCCGCATTACAAATGAAACAAAAACGTTCGGAGCACATCAAAACGTGAAGTGTCAAAAAGACCGGCCCACTGAGTAAAATATTTGAGCACACTGTATTCAGTATCGGCCTGATTAAATCGTCGCGACAGGGGACACGTCAGACTATGGCGAATTAATCAGAGTAGGTTTCACTTCAAAGGGGGACCTCGTTGATGTCAATATAGCGAGAATAAGATCTAATAGGTTAAAGTTACGGCCATTTAAATCGCCTAAAGAGCAGCCACCCTATCCATAAGTGCATCTTACCTTGAAGTCAATGATTGACTCGGTTTAAATAAGGCCTGTCATGAACGTGCCGAAGGAAATGCAATGATATTCTCGGGCACGTTCTCGCAGGCGTAATCTAGATCAAGTCAAGCATGGGCTTCAAGTTAAGATGCAGTTATGAATGTAGGGGCAAGAGTCCGCAGGGCAAACATTCGAATAAAAAACACACAAGAAAAAGGAAGAAGAGTCAAAGAAATGTTCAAAAGAAAAACAAGTGATCAGTGGTCTTTTAATGCGATAGTAAATATATGGAAGCTCCAAGTGAATTTTTGCCGTTGTCGTCACCGTCGCCGTGGAGCTCCACATATATTTATGTACATCTATGCTATGTATGCTTAACCATGCCTACATATGGAAGTTCATTGCTGCTCAATTATTCAGTAAAGTTTCTCATACAACACCTTACATATACGTACTTGGCAACATTATTCCCCCGAATTTCGAGAATGGCAGCCCGCAAGGAAATGTCACGGCACATAGCAACCACAACGCAGGCTTGTTACCTTGAATCTTCTCAAACTATTAAATATTAGAAGTACGAAACAGCGCCAGTGCTCAAACTTTAGATTCATGTAATGTTACTGGTGCAGCTCTTTACGGGCAGCGTAGTGGCGCCTGCCCGATGTCATTACGGGCTCTACCTGGTTTGTTAAAGCTTTCACGGCTGCCAGAAATTTTGGAACACCAACGTATGTTGCGTTCGCGCTAGCAGGACGCGCCTATAGTTAGCACAACGTCCGAGAATTTGAAGCGAGACGCTAGACCTTTCTATCTCAGTGAGTGCTTCGTCCTTTTTTTTTTTTGATGTTCAGGATAAACGTATTCGCGAGCTGAAACCAAGCCTCACAAACCATGTGTATATGACAAATTCCATTCTACGGAGCATGCAAACAAGTCTTTCTATAAAGACATATCCAGACTGTGTTTGAATTGATTATTTAAAAAAAATTAATGAGTTTTCTTCCCGTGCCTGTGTCCCTTGCTCATGCCGTCGAGCGAGAATTTTTCGTTTCTGTGCATTCCCCCCCTCCTCCCTCGCTTTGTCGCTGTTCTTCCTCCAAAATTCTTTCCTGAGCAGGCGAAAAACGCGCGACTCAATCGGAAACTCCGCATTCCTCTCAACAAAGCTTTTTCTTTCTTTTTCTTTCTCTTCGAATCGGGCCACATATTTTAACTGATGCGACATCCCGCTACATTCAAGTAAAGGAATAGTAGAGGCATTCCGTGCACCCCTACGCAAAGTTCAGCGAGGGAAGTAAATGCTAAACTTTGTGCTTGCATTGCGCCAGACTAGAAACTGGAGTTGGGAGTACGCGCACGCTATGCGTCACAGTGAAAAGGCGGATTTGTTTCGGGTACCTGAGTGGAGTTCATCAATACATTTATTTTTGGCCCATGCGAACCATGACAGCAGCGACGCCGCCAATTCGTGGCGTTAGCTTCTGCAGCCTGTCCGTTGTCTAACAAGCTTGTCGCGTTCATGTAAGCAACGGCGGTTCAACAAGGGGTGTTTTGAGCTGAATCAAAAAAGCTGTCAGTTTGTGCTAGTTGCTACTGCGTTTTTGGTGTATTTCGAAGCAGGACACAGAAAGGTACATGCTGAATCGATTGGATGTATCTCAAATTTTTAGCTGTTATACAGGCCCTAATGTGCATCGTATAAAAATTCAGCAGTGAAGTCAACATTACTAACACGTTTCGTAAAGTTATACACGATGTCAGGTTGTGCTATTTACATATTTTTCACTTCCACCCTTTCTCTGAGGTATTTTGGTTTCTTCTTCTCTTGCATTGCAGAGTAACATCTAGGAGAATAATTAATAATAATAATATTTGGGGTTTTAAGTGCCAAAACCACTTTCTGATTTTGAGGCACGCCGTAGTGGAGGACTCCGGAAATTTTGAGCACCTGGGGTTCTTTAACGTGCACCTAAATCTAAGCACACGGTTGGTTTCGCATTTCGCCCCCATCGAATAGGAGAATAATTGTATACCGGTAAACAGCTCTCCATTTAAATAAAGGGCTATATGGGTGTATTCTCAAGATATAGCATCATCCAGTTTTGAAAGCTCATTTCGTTACGACCCCATCTTATCATTCAGTCCAATTAGGTCGTCACCACAAGGTACACATTACTATTTGTGGCACTAACACTTTTCTTTTTTTCGTCACATGCACGTCCAATGAGTGGAACCAAATTCGCTCCGCTATCGTTTTCATTTCGGACCACGATTTTTTTTTTTTTTGCGCAACCATACACAATCACTTATTTGCTTGCGAGTTCGAATGAATTTTTTTTTTAAATTGGGGTTTTACGTGCCAAAACCACTTTCTGATTATGAGGCACGCCGTAGTGGAGGACTCCGGAAATTTTGACCACCTGGGGTTCTTTAACGTTTTGAATGAATTGTTTTTGTGTGTCAGTGTGTGTGTTAATTCTTTTAGTGTACGCTGTTTTTCGCGTTGTAGCTTAACGCCAACTTTTTGATGTGTCAGCCTAACATTGCTTCCTCATATGCATTGTAGATGTTATTAAATTTGACATTTTGTATTGTTATTTCATGTACGCCGCTCCCCTCTGTAAAGATTTGTGCGCTTGAGGGTAAAATAAATAAATAAGTAAGTAAGTAGATAAGTAAATGAGTAACTAAATAAATAAATAAATCCCTCAACATATATTTGTCCCCTTCGTTGAGTGCGCTGGCGTACAGTCCAACAGGAGCCGATGCTTCGATGACGAGATTTGTCATCGCCGCAACGTAGCAGAATACCTTTGTCGAAACGTTGTTTTCAGCCTGTGGTACACTGTGATTCGCAACTGCTGATCACTTGGTCTCAATCTTCCTGTGAGGCACTCTTTTTTGGGATTCTTTGCGTACATAAGATCTCGTTCCTCTGTCACTCTTTTTTTGGGATTCTTTGTGTACATAAGACCTCGTTCGCCTGTCTTGTCACTTTGTTTTTTTTTGTGACGTTCAGCATCTCCTACATTTGGTAGTGAAGAGTGAACTCGACAGCTGAAAGCATATCCCAAGCCATACGGTATCGTTAGCCTTTTTTCTTCGCTGAGGAAGGAAGAGATTAGACAGAATCGTAGAGATCAATATTAGCATTGGCTACATTTTGTGACGTCAGAGAGCTCATGCCTCAAGTGACTAGCGCAAGAGTGGACACGGTACACTAAAAAGCGACAAGGACAAGCGCATTTGTTGCACTTGTGCACATGCACGTGCTGCTTGTTGCACATGCTGTTTGTGTTCCATGCGGACAAGTGCAACACATGCGCTTGTCCTCGTCACTTTTTAGTCTCCCGTGTCAACTCTAGCGCTAGTCACTTCAGCATGGAATACCAACTAGCCCGGTCTCCCACCCTGCTCATGCCTCAGACGACAGCCCTGTTATCTGCCTCACTCCCGCCGCATCCCCGTTAGTCGATGTTGATACTGACATTGATAACTCCGTGTGGTGCACTTGTAGGACTTACAAGGTGCAGATCGCTTGTGCGCTGAAGTTCGTCAATGAATGCACGGAGGGCCTCGCCCGTGCCGCGGCACTGGTAGCAGTGGAGGCGCTGGAAGAGCACTTCGAGGCTATCTGCAACGTGGGCTCGGATCCCTACAAAGGTGTGTCTCTCGCTCTGGACCCCTCCTTTCTCTCTCTCTCTCTCTCTCTCTCTCTCTCTCTCGCTTTCTTTATATTGAGTACGTACAGCGCTCAGCGATGCAAACGCGACAAGCAACACGCATGGCGGCCGGCGCTTTTCACGCCAGCGGTGAGCACTATATCAACGCAGGGGGGGCATCATCAGGCGCAAAGGCCCTCGATAACAATGCATACCATAATACCTCAGCACGGCGTCCTCAGCAGCCACAGGTGGTGCAAAAAGCACGTGGCACGCAATGCGATCGACCCGACTATAGTGTTTGAGTCGCATGAGTGCTGCACAGCAACACCGCATGCGCATCTCTAATAAATGTCACTTCTGGCAATGAATATCCGCATTCTATTCAAGCGTAAACCGCGTTACTTTGTCTGTCAGCGGAAGCCAGTCATTCAGTCGAAAGCTCCGTTAACAATAACGGCACAGCGGGAGACCACTCAATGATTAATCGAACATTAACGTTCGTCGACCGGTCGCACAGCGTCTAGCATATCGTTACACGGTCGTGATTTCGAGTGTACTAAATTTGCAGACATTACAGCTCATAGACATAAGAGCGAAGCGCGCCTCATGATTGAAGCACGACCTGTCATTATTAGCGGTAGCACGTGCATCAGCCAGCTCACGAATGTTACCTTGCACAAGGAGGAATAGTCCTGTCTATAAGCAGTTATCTTTGGCGAGTAGCTGTACGTGTCCGTGATACATGGGTAGGCGCTGCCTTTTTATGAGCATACGCGCATAAGTTTTGTGCTTTCTTTCTTATCTGAACCTGCATGATCTTTCGGATAACAACCGGTGTTTGTTTTGTTAAATAATCTTTTCAATTCAATTCAATTAAACAATTAACCTTAGATTTAGGTGCGAGTTCAAGAACTCCAAGTGGTCCAGATTTCCGGAGCCCTCCCCCTTATGGCGTGTCTCATAATCAGAAAGGGGTTTTGGCTCGTAATACCCCATAATAAAAGAAACGATAACTAGTTTTTGGAGAAATCGGTGACAAATCGTTTGTATATCTATCTTGATAACATTTAAAATGTTGCTAACTTGTCCAAAATGGAAAAGAATTATGTGTTCGCAACATTAAAACGTGCACGATGACCATAAGTAATAGCCCGCCTGCCAACGCCGCATGGCATGCCGAAGTTGCACATCACGTCATAAGCGCGAACGAGCCCTTTTCGCACTACTTAATTTGTAAATGGGACGACTGAACGCTCTCTCGCTCGCTGTCTGCATGACGGATCGTTATGGATGTAGTTGGCGATGTAAGCAACGATGTAAATTAAATATTTTGCTGAAAGTATGGCGGTCATGATTGAAACTGTATCCTTGGTACGGTGTACGGACGGATTTAGATAGCCTAATTGGCTCAAGGCTGGCACCTTGCAGTTATTCGGCACCACTCTTATGTATGCAATAAATCTACCTTGTGGATCTTTCATTCAGCAGAGAGACATGTTTGAATCAGCGACACTTATGTGCCCAGCGCTACGAAGATAATTTTACATTACCTGCAGTTTTTTGGCTTCACTAAGATATTGCAGTTCACTTTGATATTCAAAGTGAAGTTTAGTGTGCCTGTGTGTGTGTTCATTTGATTGTGTGTCTGTGTGCGCGTGTCAATGTATGTGTGTGTGTGTTCACACATGTGTGTGTCATTTCATAGCCGATTTTCTTCGTTTCTGGTTGGCTAGTATAATTTTAGGGATACCTACGTAGATTTCTTGCACGATCTTAAATCACAAACTCAATCTATATCGCCTATGATAAAATAGCCCGCAAAAGCCCCAATGCTTCGTTTTCTTTTGTACAGCGCAGGGTACCTTCCACATTAGCCAAAATGCAATGAAATAAAGCTCAACGCGCGAAGTTCAGATCAGTATAGCTGTAGTTTACGCTCCTATGTATGAGAAATAGAAGCTCTTCTGGCCATCGTGAGGTTGCGTACGAGATGCTTTGGAATGTTGGAGCATCGGATCATGCAGCGTATACAATCGCGCCTAGGAATGTGACACTTCCGATAACTTGGAAGACCTGTAATGCTGTGCCTTTCCAGAATCCTGGGAAGTCTGTGAGCTTGCTGTTACATTTCAGGCGAATCATTTTTGTGTAGCGTGCATTGGCGAAGTTATGCAGAGAACGGCGCAATTGAGTCTTCAGCGGCTGCTGCAAACAAGTAAGGCGTCGGGAACACAAATGTCGGGCTGTCAGCCGAGCCGGATCTCTATGCTACTTGCTGACGTACAGGAAGCATGAGAAGCCATCAGGGATGACGCCAATGCCGGTCTTTCTAGGTATTCGACGGTTGTTTGACACTGCTCGTTATATGAAGGCTTTGCATGGCCGTCACAGTCTCCAGAGGGCTATCTAAGGTACTACAGTTGGAAGCCTCTTATTTTTTAACCATGAAGCTATGTACGACACCAAAACTAGGAGTCGTAAGCGTGTGCACGATTTGATTGTCCGTGCTTCCTGTTTCCGGGTTGCCGGTATCCGTGTCGTACATTGCGCAACAAGAATAACCACTGTCGAAAAACAGGAAGCCGGCTGTACCGCTGCATTCTGGAATTTCTCTCTCATGAGCATGTTTTTATCTTGACCAGAGATGACCAGAGCACGCACTATGAGTATGAATATGATGGGCCGCAAGCCAGTGTCTTTTAGACCAGTTCTACTTATTGCCAGATTTTCAAGCTGGCAGATTTGTACACTACAGCGCGAATCTCAGTCAACACGGATGATATCAGGTTCTAGGCATTGTTGTTCAGTTGCCGCCATATTTATCAGTTTGTACAAGAAGGAATCGACATTCCTGCTTGGTTTTATTAGAATCTGGCATTGCTGTTCTGGAGTTTCACACATGCTCTTGGAGCAAAAGAAAGACAACAAAGTAGGGCAAACAATCACAAGGGCATATAATGAACACTACATACACTAATGCACGCCGAAGTGCTATCCACAGAACATGCCGATGGGTGCGCGACAAATCTAGGAAGCCCGACTCACCGCCGACTCAACGGTGGCGTGTTCGAACCATCGTGTTCGTCCATTCCTGTGTCCTCTTCCTAGGCCTCGCGAGACGATCGCTCAGAAGCATGGGTCGGCGCAGGCACGGAACGTCGCGCCACTTGCCGATCCCGAGTCAAAGACGTAGATCCTACTCCCTGTCGCTCCCCACTATCCCCGCCATTGGGTGGCGCTAGCAGCGCAACACTCGCGCCGTCTCTCATAATGCGCCGCAACCACACCGACCGCTGCCGGCGCTTAACTACGGGGAGAAGGCGCATTACATGAGACGCGAGAGCCATGCGAGGAAAACATCAGGGGGCGCACGCGAGCCGAGCGTCCCCGCAAATGTTGATGCCGAGAAGTTACCAGTGCTTGCCTACCCGAGCAGACGTCTTGATAGTCTGCTGCTTACAGTGAAACAGATTGCAGGACCTAGGGCGCTACAACGTAAAACTATTCCAAACTTTTCTATTCCAATTCTGCTATCAGCCCTCCGCGATTGGTCAAAAACTTTTTTCGACCACCCCCCACTTCACCTGTCTGTCACGCGACGTCGCGAAAACCGCAATACCTCCCCATCTGATATGATGTGTATACACTGATTATGCATGATTTGACAGAAAAAAGAAAAACAGTTATTTCTGATTCGACCCATTTTCGCCATCAGCCCTCGGCTATTGGTAAAAAGTTTTCGGGCTGCACCCACTTCACCTGCCTGTCACTCGTCGTCAAAAAACCACACAAGCTCACCGCGTCAAAGTGACGTGTACGCGATAAAGATGCATTAATATGCCGAACAAGACTGAATTTTTTTCGAAATAGCCGCAGGCTGCCCCGTTCTGAAAGGAATAAAAGATGGCTGCCGCCAATCGCTGAGACGCTGGCTACTCGCACCTGCCGGACAGCATGGGTGTATTTGCGTATAATAAAACATCTTGCGTGACCGTGTAACGTTTTCAAGCACTTTCGGCGCGTTTACTACCTCATTCTGCCAACTCTTCTTTGCTGAGGGTCAGTTTTAGCGTCATTCTTAAGCTTCCGTTGCATGCCGCCGCGATTTTCGTCCAGCCACCACAAGCTGAGTAAGGGAAAGCCGACCAATCGCAGACGTCGGCACCACCCTCTTCATCTGGTTATCAATTTTCAGTGCACTGGCTCTGCCCCAGTGAATCCCTCTCCACTTGAGCGTTCTCTTCGCCTCTTGTCAGCCAATTATATACGACAAGCCGCTCAGTCTAGGCAATGTTATTCGTTTTTCGAGCAAACAAAAGTGACCTCCTATGAACGAGGAGAGCGTTTGATTGGTCTGTTCAGACAACCCTGTGGGTGACCGCCCGGTGCTTGCGTCGGTGGTTACGCAAATTTGACGTCAGCGAATTGGAATAGAAACATATTGGAATGGTTTTACGTTATAGGGTCCCTAATATCATTTAACTGGTTTCTCGCTATTATAATATATCAAACACTTTCTTTGGCCACTCCCACATTGTTTTTTGAAAAGCGTGGGAGGGGCACAACAAATGTTTTTTGATGCAGTGCAGCCGCGAAATGAGGGGCACAACAGCATAGACCATGACACTTCCCATCGTTTGTTGGTCGAGTCAACATTTACTCGTTGCTTTGCCATTTATGCATGAAATATGCAATTATAACGACGGGAAAACTTCACAAAAATATTGGCCAGCTGTCCTAGAACATGTCTTGGTTTGCCGTTTGCAATACAAATCACTCCGGTATTAGCGATAGCAAGAAAACCTAAACTTCATTCCACTTTGGAGTAGAGGCTCCACAAAAGGTTCGTCTTCGAAACAAGTTGTTAACATAAGTGGACAGATTTGCGACGTAGCACGCGCACATCAGGTCATTTTGTTTGTTTCCTCATCCTCTATGCCTTGAGTATCAACAGCCTACTTGGCGATTTCCTAAGCTGCGAACATTTACAAGAGATTATCTCTTTATCCCTTGGAAGGAAAATGCCTAACACTTCTTCAAATGAACCGTCAGCAGGACTTTGCATTTGTTTTCATACAAGGGTCACCAACAGATGATTTCTTGACGGCGCTATTTATCGTCTCTCTGAGTGATGTGAGCCACAGTTACCGAATGTTCGCCAGATGGCATCCGCGGCAGCCGAAATCGTCGCTTTTCTGCAAGCTGCGAAGTTAGTGGTGAAAAGTGTTTCCGTTAGCAGATGAATAGTCTGCTCTCAGTTAGGTCGCCTCTGTAAATGCTAAGTACAACGCACATACTACCATAATAGTTGTTTATTACCTCACTAAATCTCAAAAAATCTCTTTGCCTAGCCACCAAGTCACTTTTTAGTGGATTTGATGTTAGGTAGGTACTGAAGGGAGTCAGGGAGCTGACAGATTGACCGAAGCGGCACATACACGTTGTATGCGTTGACCCCTGTGTGTTAATCAACATCAGAGTAAAAGCACTTTTTATGCAGACTGTGATGCATTGCAGTTCCAAGGCGAGTCAAAATCATCTCTGCTATTCAGGATTCAGTCTCTTTGGCGCTCAAGGAAATAACGTATCGATACCTCTTGTAACACGCTTATTTATCGCCTGCGCTTAGAAGTGTCCTACCCAACTTCATGCGCAGGATTACGAAGAGACTATGAGATGCTTGCATGCACTGTAATATAACAAATGCGTCTGTGGAATTTCCTGCAATATGGCCGGCTGCGAGGTTCCCCACGTAGCTGTGTGAACCGGCTGGGCAAGGTTATTGAAGTCGAGCCACGCGTGGAAAAAATACATAGTGTGACAGTATTTTGTTACTTTCTAATAGACAGCGACATTACACACTCTGCTTCCGTGACAATTGTTTATGCACGCTTTCATATCTGACTTACTTCGTGGACGATCAAGCGAATGTGCACTGATATTTCCTACTTTATTTTGTGGAATGTACTGTAATGTCTTACAAGTAGCATACGTAACTCTACTTTAATCCTTGCGGTTGCAATGTTCTCTTTTTTGGTTGTCACGTAGTGGCTGTACAATTAGCGACTATTCTGGCAACGAGTGATATAGCTGCAAGTTAATTAGTTTGTGGCCGATCCATCTGAACTCTCACTATACATACAGTACAGCTGGCTATGCGGGATGCGCGATGGCTATGCGCCATTTATTTTATGGTCATGTCTTTCACCATTTTTTTATCTGCGTTTGTTTCTTTCCCTTTTTATTCATTTTGACATTCCTAAGTCACTGTAGTTTAATGTTGACGACTGGATAGCTCGTTCTTTCCAGGGTTATGTGCCTAGAGTGAAATTATTCAGTGAATAAAATCAAAAGTTCGCAAAAACTAAGCATTTTAAGCTGTATGATTTTTATTTTATTCAGCTGCGCTCTTATATTTACAGTAGATGAAGTTACGTAACTTCATAGTTCTTCTGATTCCGTTTTTTCTTCACTTCGGCCATGCTAGCCTAGATTTTATGTATGTATTAAGTTTGATTTTCCTGGCATCTGGCTGCCGAGCTGTTTTCCCATGTCTTTCTTTTTTCTGTCGCATACTCTTGAGAACATGCATGCCGTTTGTGTTTTTTTTCTGTAGCAGGCAGTAACAGCACTAGTTAGTAGGCCACTACTATACATTAAACAAGGTAACCATCTATGAGGGCTCAAATTACCATAATTGTAGCTAACAAGCATGCACCTCTCGAATAATTGTAAGAGCAGCGCGGGCTTGGATATTCTGATTACTTCTTAGTAGGTGAACAGCTTGTATTCATGTTATTAACAGTTGCCAAGGTGATACGCACTTAACCACAATTACATGTGTCACGTTACACATGTTGTTAAATGACGCCTGGCGCCGCTATTATCCATGCTTAAATATAGTTCATTTTACACGAGATAATTACAAATTTGGGCTTGACCAAAGATATCTAAAACCTGCAAATCCACACTGATGCTATTGATATCTTTATGAGTGCTGGTTATCCTTATGATGTCGGTGCTAGGAAATTTACGTGTCCAGAGTGTACGTCTACTTGTATTACTACACTTACAATGTTAGTATTAATATCTATAACAAGTAAAATAGAGACGCCACATACATTTGTATCTATAAATAAGCAAAGCCCTGGTAACTACGTAAGTGCCTAAGTAATTTGGTTTTCTTTGTTTTATTCACTTTTCACACCAGAGTACCAAAGAGACATCAAATGCATGAATGCTCATGGTGAAAAAATCCACAAGTGCTTCAAGGCCTTCCACAGTCTTCTGGAACGGGCCATCATCAAGGGTCCAGCCAGTGAAGTTATTCGTTACGCGTGCTGGTCAGAATTTTTTTCATCCACTAAATGCAATTGCTTTGAATAGCTTGGAGTGAGATTTCCCGTTGGTACGCCGACACAAGCTCTGTTGACGCCAAAATGCTTTGAGTTGTTTATTTTCAGCTTACGCGCGACATGTTCGTGAGTGTTTGTTCAATTTGCGACGAAATTACTCACTCTGATTTAGATGTTGGAAAAACCTCATCGCAGAAGACAGGCTGGGACGTTTCACGTACGTCATTTTTACGCTTCAAGATGAAAAGCTGCAATTGAAAGTTGAGCGCAGAAAACGCTGAACTAGCGAAGAAAAACAGCGAATTGTTCTGAACAATCTGCGGAATCTATCTGTCACCCCTTTTGTTCAATTTGGCTATGAAATATCTACCAGGCCTTCTCTCCGAAATCCCGGGTATCAAACACACATTGTATGCGGATGATATAACTGTCTGGTGCAACTCTGGGAGTGACGCCGAGATCGAGGAGCGTCTTCAAGCAGCAGCGGACACGGTGGACCAGTACGCCAGGGAAAGAGGCCTCCAGTGTGCGCCGGAAAAGTCCGAGTTGCTCATCCTGAAGAACCCGAGGACACCCCTGGCACAGAACATCACGGTGTATATAGACAACCACTCAGTACCGAAACCCACGAAGATCAAGATCCTAGGGCTGTATATCCCGCAGGGGCGACAGAATACCAGCACTATGAAGAAGCTTACAACATCCACCGAGCAAATCCTCCGGATGATGCATCGTATCAGAAATAAGCACCATGGCATGAAGGAAAGGGACTCCATCCGCTTGGTGCAGGCTTTCGTGATTTCTCGGATACTGTACGGGACGGCATTCCTTAACCTCTCCAAGTCGGAAATTGAAAAGTTGGAGGCACTGATCCGGAAGGCCTACAAGACGGCACTGGGGCTACCAAACTCCACGCCAACGGCAAAGCTCATGGCTCTAGGAGTACATAATACCCTCAAAGAGATGTGGGAAGCACAATACCTCTCACAACTCAATAGGCTCGCACTCACAAAACCAGGTAGAGATCTCCTCGAAAAGATCCATATTAATCTGCCCTATACGATAGACCAAAGGGAAGAGGTACCACGTGATGTGAGGAGACGCATCAACGTGTACCCCATTCCGCGGAACATGCATCCCGCATATAACATCGAAAGGAGAAAAGCAAGAGGGGAAGCCCTGCAGAAGAAATGGGACGAGCGACCTAACACCTTCTATGTGGACGCCGCAGGGCCAAAGAATGGAGTGATGACTATTGTGGTCTCAACGCCTTCAGGATTGATGGTGAATTTGCCTCGATGAAAACATCCAACCCCACTCACGCAGAGGAAGCAGCTATTGCATTAGCTATAGCATCTAACCCCAACGCCGATGTGCTCACTGACTCCCAGAACGCCTGTCGCAACTTCAATAATGGATTAATTCACAGGTCAGAGTTGTCATTGCTGACTAAGCATCCACCCAGCCAAGCCTCAGTCATCTGGTTTCCCGGTCACCTGGAACTACCAGGAGGAAACGAAGCCGCTCACAGGCATGCCCGAGCTCTTCTATACCGGGCGTCTCCCCCTGATGACCGTGAAGAGTGCTGGGACCTAACTGCTTTAGCAGTGTATGCTGACCATCTCGCACCATACAGAACAGCCAGGAAGGAGTACCCAACACCACATAAATCCCTCGATAAGTTGGAAGAGAACACTCTTAGGAGACTCCAAACTAATACATACCCAACGCCAGCTAAGTTACACCAGTGGTACCCTACACTGTACTCCCCGCAATGCCCACACTGTGGAGAGGTAGCTAACCTCTACCACATGGTGTGGGCTTGCCAATTTAATCCCATAGTTGACCCCATTCCAAATCCCTCAAAAGAGCAGTGGGAGGCTATTCTGCTCAGCGATGATCCTGACCGTCAGCACTGGCTGGTGGGGAGGGCCAGCGCAGCAGTAGTAACCAGTGGGCTACCGGAATAGGCGGCCCACCCACGAGTTCTACGAATATCCTACAAATAAAGATGTTTTCAATCAATATCTGTAAAAATTAAGTACCGCCCAGGTGAATGTTCCACCGGCTAGCTCAATTGATACAAAAGCTGCTTTTGCTGATGGTTTTCAATATATTAATATACCGTGGGTTAAGCGGCAAATATACCTAAATAGCTGACGGGGCAAACGAAATATCCGGCTGGAACGACACCAAAGATTGCTTTAGAAGCGCTACAAATACCAGCCGAAAAAATTCAGCAGTAATCAAACTGAGGACACACTGAAATTTGGGGAAAGAGAGATCCAGAAGGCTCCAGGCCTTCTTTTGGGCCCTATAAAGATTTCGTAGGGCCCAAAAGATACCCCCGTGATGAACTTTAAAAAAAGCTATTTGGTATGCTATAGGTGCAGCTTGAGAACGTGGGATACCACGAGCTATTATTTGCGGTAATTTTTTTACCTCTAAGCCATAAAGCATGCAGTACACTCAACTCCTTTCTAGACTATTCGTCAAGTCAGCTCAAGGCGATAGTTTAGTTTCGTATTTACTGATGCAGCGAAACGTCACTATTGAGGCATGATTCGCTCCAAAACTTTTTGGCTGTTGTGTATAATATTTCTGCAAAGAAAAAAGCATACGCACCAAAGTTTGTCCCTGTTGTGCTTTAGGAAAGAGATTCACAGCCATACAGGTCTTTCAGCGTCGGTTTCCGCTTACGTGCCGACTTTTGGTCCAGCGTTGCCCATTCTCCGTAGAAAACATTTTTTTGCGCCTTTTTGCACTTATTTCCCGCAGAATCTCATAATCTCTTTATTTCTCTCTCTTTTCCTGTTTCTTTTTGGTGCCTTTACTATAAAATGAAATGACATTGTCTAATGTTCTTCCCCTATTTTTGTACACAAGTCCTCGTTTTTTTTTTGGTGAATGTGATTTATCAATCAATGCGTTCATTTTCCGATCTATGTTTCTCTGTTGTAAGCACTCCAGAAGGTGCACGGATGAAGGTGATGAATCTCAGAATCAAGTTATTTCTCCCTTGCTTTTCGTTTCTTTTTTGTGCCGGCCCTTACTTTAAAATGACATTATATCGGCTAATCTTCTCCGCATATGTTTGTACGTAAGTCTATGCCATTCCTTTTTTTTTCAGTGAGTGTGATTTATCAATCAATGTTTTCGTGTTGCTCTCTCAGTTTCACTGATGTTACCAGTCAAGACAGTGCACTGATGAAGTATGATGAACCATTACTTTAGTCGCCTTCTTCTCGATTTTCTCATCGTCTTGAATTTCCATCTCCCGACTTTCCCGTGTTTTACTTTAGCTCATGCAAGTGCTCATAAGCAAACGCGACTCGCTGATGTCGCGTGAGAAAACGATGGTCGCCAACAGTGGCACATGTTCACTTTGGACAAAAAAATTCGCAGTTCTGTCCGAAAGGCGAAGCACCGCTTGCGATAGCAAATTAATAGATAGCTATACGAACTAAACATACTAGCTTTATCAGCCGTATAAACTTATAAACGTTCACTTACTAACTAAATCAAGAATGATAGGATGTGTGAGCGTGGCTAAACGAGGACGTATAAAGAAACAGACATACAGCGACAGCGCTGTGTTTGTGTGTTGGCTTCTTTTCACGTTTTTGTTCAGTCGCGCTAACACATTGTATCATAGATTGAAAACAACTAGCCCGTCAACGTGGTTCAACTAAATTAACCAGCACGGTCTCATGCGCACACAAGTAAACCTGAACACATCTCGCTCGATGGCAGCGGAAACTGCCTGCGAAAACGCTGGAGTTATGAATGGCAGCAGCAGCTGCGAGCCAATTGACCTCCGTCCATCGGTCGCTTCGACGCGAACGAAACGTTGAAAGCACAGCACATACGAAGCTACCGGCACTACGCATACTCTGCAAAACATTGTAGATCGCTTTGAAGCTGAGGCCCGCGCGGGCGCGCTCTTTGGCCACGTCGCAGATCGTTTTCAATACACACGAGCGCTGGCAAACCGTCCCAAAGGCATGCGCCAAAGGCGTCTACTATGGAGTCCGCGGCTCGCGTAGCCAACGCCGCAGTAGACACCGCGGTTGTCTCCACTCTGTACGGAGCGGCGAGCGAGGAGGACATCGAGGCACCCTAGCAGCCTCCGGAGAAGATCGCCCCTCCTCCCTCGCCCGAACGCCCTGCCTGATGCGCCACAGGAGAAGGCAGGCATCCGGGCTACGTTCCTCGCTCGCGCACGCGAGATTGAACCGCGTTCGTCGGCTCACCTTCACGCGCTTTCATTCATACGGAACCTCACGGCGACGCCGACGGCAGAAATGCGCCTGGAGTGCCCGTAGAATTGCTATCGCAATAGAAATCCCCACCGAAGCACTTCGTACAAAAGGTTAACCAGAGAAGCTGAAACGTGCGGCCCCGGTATTTATCACTGGGTCGGTCCCGACAGTTTATTAACCGACGACTTGGTAGGTTGCCGGATCCTCGTTACGCAGTTGCTGCTTGCGCTCTGCTGCCCGAGCCTGTTCTTGTGCTGGGGTTACAGCATCGGCGCAGCGAAGACGAGCTCGTTCCCGGTTCTGCTCGCGGCGTTGCTGATGGAAAGTTGCCTGTTCTTCAGGACTACGTATGACGCGTGTTCTACCCATTTCGGAGCCGGAGAGAAACTGCTGCGCGCGCACTCGGCCACAACGGAGAGCAACGGAGTCACTACTGGCGTAGCCAATCACGGGTCTCTCTTTCTCTTTTTTTTTCGCGCATGCGCATGAGGCGGTGGCGGAGGAGTTTTCGGCGTGCAGGCTACAGACAGACGGACGAATCGGCTAGCCATATACAGCTTAGCTGTATGCGAGTCGCTTTGGAGGGGAGGTGCAAGGGGGGATGGCGACTTTATTGTTGATTCACGCGACTGCAGTTCCGAAACTACCGAAGCATATAGCGGCGCAGGACAAGAACGTTTGTATACGCTGGAACTTGTTTTACGTGGCGAGGACAGTGCGGGCAGATTTGAGCGGCATCAATCGCAAACATTGTGGTATGACGACGGGCAGCTAAAACTTCCCGGTGTAAACATCAGTCGCCATGAGAGGCTTCTTGGCCGCGAGTAGCGATCGGTTGCGCCAGCTGTCTTTCGCCCGTGCGAATGCACCCTAAGGTGCTGTAAAAATGAATGACGATACAATCAGCAGACTTCAGCAATTCATGCGGCTTTCAACTCATTTACTGGGCCGTGCAGCAGGCTCTCTCAGTGGACATGGTTGTCTTGCTTAATTGAGTGCCTGCTTGCCTAAACGAAATATCGACGCTTCCTTCTCTAAACAACTTCTCTGATAGCGGCCTCGTGGACTGCCTTGAGTGTCAGCTCCTTGCGGAGCATTCCGCTTATTAAGGTTATGTGTTAGTTTGGAAGTTTTAATACCAGTGGTTTGCTCTACTTTCAATTCATTAATTTCATGAGAAAGTTTGATTCTCACAATAGCTAAGAGTTGTGTTTGACTCTTCCAATACGGTGGGATCATTGTACCAAATAAGTAGACAGTGCTTCCGGTGCTTACGCTCGTGATGACAGTACTAGCGTGATTATGAATGGATTATGAAAAGATTATGAATAGTTATGAATTCTTATGTGTTATAGTTCCTTCAGTGCTGCTTGTTGTTCTCGTCCTGTTTTTTCCTTCCTTTCCATTTTTCTGAGCAGTGTTTCGTACATTGGGATAGCCAACCCATCTCGTTTTTCTGAACCTAATACAAGAAAACTTGAAAAATTATTTGCCTCTTATTGAAATCGATCAAACACAATGTCTACCTGAGACCCGTCGCGGTGGCTTAGCGGCTATGGTGTTGCGCTGCAAAGCACGAGCTCGTGGGATCAAATCCTGGCCCCAGTAGCCGCATTTCAATGGGCGGTAAATGCGAGAACGCCTGTGTCCCGCGCATTGGCGGCACGTTAAAGAGCCCCAGGTGGTCCGTATTATTCCGGAGTCCCCCACTACGGCGTGCCTCATACTGAGATCGTGCTTTTGGCTCGTAAACCCCTGAAGAAGAAAAGAAAGTGTCTTACTCAGCGAGTTGAAGGTGAAAATGGGCCACTGTTACTGCGCGTGGTACTTCTTCACTTCTGCCCCCCCCTCCCTCACGTGGAGAGAACAGAAGAAGCGTTGGAAACGCCAAAATTTATTGACTGCACTAGCTTCGTGATTGACAGGCACTTGCGCACTGCACATACCTAAGAGTACGGCGCACATTTTAGACTGCAACGCATCAGGGTTGACCCTAATTATTAAACTGCACATAGCAATTGAAATGGCCCACTCTTTTAGCCTGCACTATCGCCCAGGTCGGCCCACGAGAGAGGCAAGAAACACACAAACCCGATACAGAAAAAGGACTGGTTTCTCAAAGGAGGTATTTTCTTGAGAATATAACAGTTCACACCTTCAACATCATTTTCACCGCTACATTAGTGCTTGTTTTGTCCTATAGCATAAACGAACACACGCAACCCCTCCTAATATCTTCATGGCCCTCAGCAACTCACCATAAAATTTCGGAGAGCGGTAATTACGCCACAGCTCAGCGCTTAGCACGCTCGGCATGGGTTGAATTACCCAGTGGTTGTAGTGGATGAACTTTTATTTTATTGATCATACGCTGGGGGATTAAGCAAAGGATGAGGAGACAACCGGCTGACAAGGGTAAAAGAGAAAGCACAGTAGATCCCCTTTGGAGGTTTTAACTCTAACTTGGTGGTTTCATGTGTAACCGCGTAATATAACTGCCTGCTAAAATTCCCCCAATAAATTTCCTAAAGTGAAAAGCCCTATATTTAGAAAGATCAGGGTTCGAATTCCGAAAGCGTTTTCTTCTTAAGTGCCCTTTGCCATTTGATGACGGTTTTCATTAATGATATATAGAACATCAGGGTTGGTTCGGAGTTCCCTTTCGAAACAATTCTTACGTAAGAGTTTTTTTTTGCGAATGCACGCTGGGACTTTTATGCGCAGACCTTGAGATCATTGCGCGTTTCAGTCAGAATATGTCACGTGCGAAGCACCGTGAGCACTTTTCCCTGACGAGTTTTCACACATGCTCGCATCGCTTCATGATCTGCGCGAGTTCTAACTATAAATACCTTGGCTTAATAGCATTTTTTTTGTGAATATATTTAATTGAGTATGAAGAAACAGCCCCATAGTTAGTAGGGTAGAAACAAACCCTAATGTGAAAATATCTGAAGTTAAAAAAGATTTTAAATATAATCATGCAACAATATTCTCGCGTATAAGTGTCCAATGTCCTCCTGGTATTTTTTTTTCTAAAGATGCCTGACCAAGGATGAGTACACGCAGTTTTTTTTTCCAGCCGCATAGTGGAAATTCTGGATGGAAACAATTAAGTGTTGTGGTGGTAATAGTGGAATTGCTTGGGTACCGTCATGGCTTTAGTACCATCATCAGCCATTGTGGTCTACTTGAATGATCTCCAAATGTGGAAAAAATGCATTTCTAGGCATCCCCCCTCAGGTAAACACCTTGAAGAACACTTAGGTACTGCATGATGCGTTTTCTACAAGCAATGATAAGTTCGGGGCATGGGCGGTGCTACCACACTTCACCCCAACATACTCTTGCAAACCACAACTAGAAGAAAGTGATAATTTGTCATGAATATCTGAAGCAGCAGGAGCTTGCTGTGAAGAATTTTCGCCAAGGGAAGCTCCAGCTTATCTTGGTGCATTACTTCTTACAGCTGAATAATTTACTCTAGGTTACGCTGTTTTCTACAAAAGAAGTTGGTTTCTGTTAATGTAAAACGCTGCTTATTCTGTCATTATATCTTCATCTATTCCTGCTTACGGCAATTATGAAGGGCTAGCAGCATTCTGCAGATAAATAAATCGTCGTCAAATAAAGTGTTACCATACCAATGAAAGCACGAACCCAGAAATTAAATAAGTTCGTCAATCAACTTCGTATAAGATTGCAAGCAACGTTTTTAAACAAGGAACACATCATCATCAGCCTGGTTACGCCCACTGCAGGGCAAAGGCCTCTCCCATACTTATCCAACTACACCGGTCGTGTACGGTCAGGTGCAGCGGTGGCGTAGAGGTAGAGCATCCGCCTGGCGTGCAAGAGGCCCGTGGTTCGAATACCGGTGCCGCGCAATTTTCCAGCGGAAAAAAAGAAAATCCGCGTGTCCATAAATTTGCATGAACATGCAGTGCGGCCTCATCCCTATGACCAGAACCGGTAACGCACTCCCTCATCAGAGCACCCTGGTGCAGTATTGGCCACAACCTCCTATATGAATACAAGGAACACCTACTACATCTGAAATGCTTATCACACATTAATCCTGTCCTCGAATGCAAACTTCTTCAATTGTATTCCTTTTGTTCACTTCAGTGTTCCCATTATGTGTTAATTTATTTGTGCTAGCTCTTGTCAGACACCGTAAAGCTAAAACTACTATCTTCAATTAAAGGCGTGCGTCATTTACCCTGTGTCTAATATTCATAGAATACTGAGCTTTCTAATTTTCCGAAACAAGATAAGCGTATCCCGCGTGTGTTTGCTTTTCATTGTGGGGACCAGGAGCAGAGGCTAGCCGAATCAACCGAACCATATTTGCACCATTACGCGAAGCGTCTGCGAGCGGACCTCAATTTCCATTCGTACAATACGGAAATGTTGACCATGAGGTCGAACATTTGTCGCTTGCTCTTCTCGATCAGGCATTAATTGATATGTTGTACCGCAATTCTCTTGCATCGCAGCTCACACTATGATGCGGTCGACTGCGTATCCAATGCCCTGGCATCATGCGAAAGCGTCGGCTCCAAGGATTTCATGATCGGAGTCATCCAGCAGATGTTCGGTGAAACGCTCAACCTGGTCTGCGGCCGCATCACGAAGGGTTCGGAAGGCTGCAGGTCCTTGCCGCAGCTGCCAGAGCTTGGTGTCAAGGATCGGCGGATTGGCAACCTCGTCGAGCTACTCTTGGAAGCAGCTGGCAGCATTGGACGCAAAAGCTAGCCCCCTTACACAACACACATACAAAACAAACGCTCATACACGTCGATTTCGAACGTCAGTGCTAACGCTAGAGGTCCAACCTTTTTTTTTTTTTTTATTGAAGTGAATATTAGGAGAGGTTGGCGCCTTTATGGTGGCACCGGCTGCTCCTTGTCACTTCGCAAAGGAAACAAATTTGCGTAAAAAGGGAGAATAGCGACACGAAATATGGCACTCAGTAGAACACTGGATGAATAAAAAACGTACAGTCCAATAGTACATCAGTCGCAAAGTTCTGTGCATTAGTTCAGTCCACTTACGCACATATAAAGTCAGATATTTTATACAGCCAAAACGCACAACACACGTAATGAATTGCAAGTACAGAACAGAATTATACATACTGCGTAAAAGTTGCGATCACCACATAAACCAATTATGAATCACGGACAACGCTTGTGTTGCTCATTTAGCGTATTCGGATGATCTGATACCTAATATTTTCCCAAAATGTGGGTGTCCTCTAAAAACTTTTTCAGAGCAAGAAGCACTCTTTTTTGACCTTGTTTAGAAAAGCTGTTCTTACTCATTTAATAAAGGAAACATTCTGATTCTGTGAACGTGTGAACGCATTCCACGTGTGGCAAGGCTACTACACTTTGATCTTAGCGAAAATGATGTCAAAGACGTCTGCTTTGAAAGTTCCACGGGCGTTAGAGCCACGAGAATCTCGGAAAGTCTGCCACACTGACTGCTGATCAAACAAAAGTAGCCCTGGCCAGCAGGAACGAGGAGGACATGCCAACTTCTTGTTTCGTTACGCGAGCGGTCATAAAACACTAGAAGATTCAAGATGACGTAGTCTTCTCGTCACACCGAGGCTGCGGACCACAACGTGGAAATGGAAACGAATAATATTATCCTTCTATATTAGCAATGAGAGCATTTCGGAAGCAAACGAGACGGAATATGTAGGCGTAGAAGGGTCTTCTGACCTAACAAGGAATGCTCACATGGGCGCTATAACGGTAAAAGCCAAAGTCACCTTGAATTTCATCAGAAGAAATTTTAAACATTCTCCTCAAGTAGTAAATGATATTCTTTACAAAGTTGACATTCGACCGATACTTGAATATGCGTCCATAATTTGGGACCCGCATCTTAGGAAAGCTCGGTGGAACAAATACGCAACCACGCAGCCTGGTTTACGGCTAAAATATGAAGGCTTTCAAGCAGCGATACTCAGATAAAGAAGCAGCTTAATTGACCTGACCTGTCCACAAGACGTGCGTTTGATTGGCTTTCTTGTGGGCATACTTTTAAATTTCAGCGCGATCCACAGAGATCACTATTCTCACACTCCAACGTATGTCTCCCTACGCCGCGCCTACCCAATAAAAATAAAGGCAATAGGTTCACGTACCTCTGCTTATCAAAACTCATTTTTCCGTGTACAGTAAATGAGTGCAATAAATTACCCATCAAAGTCATTGAAGCTACACATGGCTCATTTTTGTGATGTTCTCAATTGTCCTCTGCAGTTACTGTCATAACAGTGCATTTCTGTACTTTATTTTCAGTGTTGTTTATGTACATAGTGTACTGTTTTTTATGTACAAATTGTCTGTAATTTCTCATTCTTTTTCCATCCTTATATTTCCTTTCTGTTTCTTTACAGTGGTCCGTAATATTCAGATGGCGTATTACGTTCCACAAAGAATGTGTTTAGGTCTGTACCACTTTGTTGGTACAGTGGTGTCTGTCTCACTTGGTGCAGACAAAATGCTGTTATTGTTGTGATGCCCCCTACTGTGATGCCTTCGGTTGAAGTGTAAATAAATAAATAAATAAATAAATAAATAAATAAATAAATAAATAAATAAATAAATGAATAAATAAATTCGTTACACGCCTGCGTGGCACGCCCAGCAATGTCACAGCATAAGCTGGAGGAGTGGCTCCTACTAGTTTCATTTTCGGCAGCGCGCACTAGAGGGTCTTTGCGATGAAGACTCTTTGCGTCGTTTTCATAAGAACTATTTGGACGACCCGCCCGACGTCGACGGCGAGAAACGGCTTGTGCTGCTTTCTGCACAGCTCTCATCCGCAAAATAGTCAAAAGGGCTCTCGGGCTACCCATCAGAACACATACCGAGGATGTCCTCAAGCTGAGGCTACATAACACCGCCGAGGAGATTACCGAAGCCCAAGAACGCGCACAACTCATTCGCGTGACCACCACAGCAGTAGGTAAACGCATGCTCGAAGCGCTGGGTTACCACCCTGCGGGATTCCCGATGGTGAATATCCCGATTTCTAGGTGCATTCTAGACAAATTCGACGTGACGCCGTGCTTCAAAAACGTTCATCCAGTCCACAACGAGGGAAGACGCAAGGCCAGAGCAGCAGCTATCCTCAGACAGGTCAAGCGACAGGACATTGAAGCAAGCTTCGTCGACGCCGTCTTCGGGGTATTTACCATTTTCGGGGTTGACTCCAGCTGCAAGATGTAGAATAGCGCCTCGATTCACACTTCAGACCCTGAAGACGCCGAGCAAGCCGCCATCTCACCCGCCCCGCTAGAAGCAATCATCGGTCCGAGATCTATAGAAATTCCAAAGCGGCAGTTTACCCCGACGTATATCGCGACGACGAATGCACGTCCTGCGGGCAGACCTCCACTTCAGCACACATGCTCTGGGAGTGCGGGTCGAGATACACCAAGTTGAGCAAGGAAGAGTGGGACTCGCTTCTGCGCAGCGGCGCTCTAGACAAGCAAATCCTGGCTGTCCGGCGTGTCCGCAACGGGTCTGGTGGGCTAGACCTGTCGGTCCCGACGTAGGGCTAGCCGGGTGCGCGACGAGTTCGGGTACTCGCCGAACTTCCAATAAAGTTGTTTCACTCACTCACTCACTCACTCACTCACTCACTCACTCACTCACTCACTCACTCACTCACTCACTCACTCACTCACTCACTCACTCACTCACTCACTCACTCACTCACTCACTCACTCACTCACTCACTCACTCACTCACTCACTTCTCTTACTCACTCACTCTGCATAGCGGTCTCGCCTTCCGGTCTGCAGATGCGTGGCTGCAGCCAGGAAACATCGGGCTCAGCAGACCGCTATGCAGAGAGCAGGACAGGCCGCGGCTCGCTGTCGACGCCGGGCGGACAGCTCAGATCGTTTTCGTGAAAACGACGCGGAACGACTTCGCCACGAAGACCCTGTAGTGCATGGTGAGGAAACTGGAGCATCTACGCAACCGTTCCTCCAGCTTAGGCTTTGACTGCACTGCGGGTGCCGCGCAGTCCTGTGAGATTTTTCTTGTCTTTTTTACCGTTCTCAAAATTATATAATGGTCGAAAATGCGTGCCAAATATGAATAATTGGTTACAAACAAGAATTAGTGATGAACAATAATTTATAGTGTAGGCATCAGCAAGGTCTTTTGAAATCGTGCGGCCGAAGCTATTTGTAAGTTCCCTGTAACAGCCATCGATCCTATGCTGGCCGAATAGCTGTGGTATGCTAAAGGGAACAAATGGGGAATGCGAGAAGACACATTAGGACATCGTGAGTGCCCCCGTCGCGTCTCAAGGCACCAGGCAAGCAGCTCGAGGACCAACGAGGTGGTCAGCAGACCGCTGTGCAGAGAGCAGGACAAACTGCTGCACAAGCCGCAGCTCACCGTCTGCGGACGCAACTTGGATGACGGGCCTTAGCAGGCGTGAGTAGCATCCTATGATACAGCCGAGAACGTTGGCACTTCACGTAGCTCTATATCTTCGACCATCAATAAACCCACTTCGTAGCCAGTTCAGTTCAGTCTAGCAATTGATTTAGCGCATGCCAGTCGTGATGGGGATCATCCCACTACGAAAAGCGACAAAAAAATGCCAGAAAGCTTGGTGTTTCAGCTAAGTTTATCCGAGAACAATTGACATATAAAAGTAATACGAGCGGGAAATGCAAACAACAAAATTCGGCTAAGCTTGTAAACGATGACGCATGCGCTATGAGAAACGTGTAGGGAGGAATCCGAAAGACGACCCCGCCCAGATACACCGTGAACGCTCCCATCTCTAGATATGCAAGCTCGTTATCAGGAAGGTGTAAAGAAGACACGCTCAAGCATGCCTGGGCGGAGCCCACTATTTAATCCACTTCTATTACTTTAACTCATACTGTACAACACTGCACAGGGACTGAACGAAGAACTTGTGAGCTCAAGTGCCAGTGGAACGCGCACTACGCTAACTGGGTTGCGCAGAAAAGATAATCGAACGCAATATACATGAATGAAGAGACTGATTCATGTTCCCTAACCTCATAAATTGCTTCGGGAGCCTAAAGAATACAGTGAAACACGAACCAGGTACCTGCTGTCATTTGTCATGCTGTCATTCAACAGGTCTCGCTGCAGTCACGTACTTGGGAACGCTCGTCTGTAAATCTTATTTGCTGTAATTAACATACGATGTATTATTAATAATAAATTGATTTGATTTGATTAGCAAAAAGAAACCCTCCCTGCACAATAGGAACCTACCCGCTTTGGCATTTGCGAAGCTACTGTTTGCCAGAGAGCATTAGTATCACTATGGCTAGTATTAACGCAAACAAATCCATATAAGTTACAGAAGTTGGAAACTAAGAGCGAGGAATATATTTTGTATATTTTTGTTTTTCTTTCTCTAAGTATCTATACGAGAAGTAGCAGATTATTGCTTTCATTTATGTTCCTTGAGATACTTTGGAATTTCACATAGGAATTCTCTAAACTTATCTGAGCAGATATTAATGCTTTAGATACATTCATACAAGTGATTAGGCTATAATTCTATATATAATGGTATACTTTACGGCTGCTACGTCCTGAAATAAAACATGTAAACATAAAAGGATCGAAAATGAATTCATTTCTGACGGTAAGCTAACAGTGACGCCTGCGAGAGATATCATCCACGTCAGGTAAAACAACTACCGTTTTCTTCTCTCCAGTCTTTCATCTTGACGGGCACTGCTCCTTATGGCTAGGTTCCTTCACGACATTCAGCAAACCTTCCGCCGCAGACAGCATAAGATCTATAGAGAAACCGACATTGTTGAGCCGGGACATTTGTGCGAAAACGCTTCTTTCACCTTGTCGCGGCAAGACTTGCACAAAGCGCTTTGCAGTACTAAGTGCGCACTCGCACTCTTTTCACCGGCTTGGAGAGCGTCAACGAAAAGGGCAGCGATGCTTTCTGAGCCCAGCTCATATGCAACAAAGATGCCGTCCCATCAGGAACAGTCTCAAGTCAAGGAATCTGAAAGGAATCATTCTCAGGAAGCTCATTCGTAACGCCGAAATGGAGGGGCTCATCCTCTAGCGTTTACTAATTGTGCTCGCCATATTGCTCACAGGCTACAGGATCTTCCGCTTATATGGCACGAAAATCATCTGCGTACGGGGAGACACTTACGACATTGGTTCCCTGCGACCGTGTAGCAATATTCCTGTCAGCCTGTCCCAAGAACAGGTCACTGAGAATCGGTGCAGTGCAAGACCCAAAGATCACCTGACTTTGCAAATACACGCCACCATCCCGACAGAAAAAGTCGAGCGTAAGTACAGCGAGAGGAGATAAACAAGGAAAAGCTGACCACTGACAACCCAGACCTACCAGAGAAGGCAGCAGCACCAAACGAATCTCGTGATCATCAACCTACACCTACAGTTTCATTTGAGGTATAAAAGAAAAAGGGTTTTTAACGCCAATTGAAACCGCGCGAAGAGACTGCCCAGAATTGCCTTAAGTATTCATCACCTCATCAGCCTTTTCAATGATGAAGAAGTAACCCATGTATAACAGCCCAGGATTTTCCTGCAGGAAATACCACGTTCTAAAATAATAAGTCTTAAAGAGTCGCCAACCTTGTGGGTCTTCAAGCAAAAGAACTGTTCCCTCGCAGCCAATGCTTCGAGGGAACAGCTCTTTTGCTCGAAGGTCGACAAGGTTGGTGAATGCTGCGAGTTAAACCTTCTGGTCTAATGTCTCCACATAGCTTTTAGTTTACCTTTTCACTTTAAACAAAGACACGTCCTTCCGGTGGCCAAATGAAGGATCAATAGGCTTGCCCACCTTTTCTTTCGAACAGCCTAAACGCATCACAATAAATCTACCCTCCTTGTCAGACGCGAGCAAGCATAAGTTATTTTCATGGAGGAAACACCTGATGAGACCTACTGGTGCGAGGACGCACGACTGGCTAGCTCGTGGCAACACGCCTGGTACGTTCATTGTTCCATGGCTTGAACAGTGATGAAATTTTGTAAATAATGCTATACTTCACAGGGATGAAAAGCGAAAATAATCTGGAAGGCCTTCCGGGTTGAGAGGGGTGAGGGGGCGGGAATAAGCGCCAGCAGGCACAAGGCGCCTGACATCTGTAATTTATCGATAGCTTTCATGAAAATCTAAACGCCGGGTACACTATCACCGCCGTCGGTGCCGCCACCTTGCCTAACGCTTTCCCCTTTAAAAGGTTTTCCTCCTTCGAATCCTTTGCTTCGTATGAGCTGCAATATTGCGACGCAAATTTCTTATGCCGGAGTGCAAACAATACTTTTCCTATCTTAAATATTCGACACATTGGCTGTTCCGACATATTTATCGCAGCAGTCAAATTTCGGGTATATTATCCACAATGTGTATTCTTTCTTTTTTCTTCTTCAAGTACGGAGACTCCTATTCATAATAAATCTCGATCTTACTCTAGAATTATTCTTAGGCACTGATGCTATCAGATGGCCGATGTTAACGAACACCTACGAACGAAACTGCTTATGAATTTGCTTACATAAGTGTACCTGAATACGATGGCCGTTTGTCAATCGAAGCGCTCCTACGCTTAGCTAGTCTTTGAACGATAAGATTGTGATTTGCATCCGTCTAAAACTTCCTCTTCAGATATCTGTGTTTTCAGAAGCGCACGTGTCACACGTGTTTAGCATGCACGTGAAAACGACTTGCCGACATAGAGACGTGGTGTACTTTCCGGAAGCGCACTGTAGCAAAAGCTCAATATTCTTGGCGCTTGCGACGTGATTATCACGCTAAGCGTGCATGCCCAACGGCATTTTGCACACCGCTCCTAGTTAAGTGGTCTCCACGTGTCGCGTGTGAATGAGGCCTTCCGTACCTCCTTATGGGCGAGTGCGTTCAACTGAAACTCGCTTAAATGCGACCGCCCGCTAAACCATGAAGTTTGGAACTTATATTCATCCACAGGTACAATTATTGGGCACCTTAGTTAGAGGGCAACATTTCTTCTATGAATGTGGGAATGAAGCCAGCCATGGCATGAAGTTTTTTTTGTTTTGTTTTTTACAAGGCAGGTAGTGAGGAGGAAAACTAGATATTACTATTATTTTTTATGAAAACATATATACATTTAACAGGAAAGCGAAAGTGAGGAGCAGGTTGGCAACTGCCACCGCAAGGGGCACAAAACCTGCCTACTCTTCAGAAGGGAGGTAACAGAAAGGCAGAAATGGAAGATACGAAATTGGGGAGGAAAGAGCAAAAAAATTACCGACGATTACGTTACTTCCTAATGCGAAATTTGAGCGCAGAAAATAAGCTGTTTCACCTTTTCGATAGATTGAGGCAAAGAAATCGAGCAACACATGTATGCGCTATCACAGAATTTTTTTTTATATTTCCCGTACTCCTGGATCATCTCGACGGCGGCGACGGTAAGCTTCTGCTTCGGCGGCACGCACCTCTGGATTCTGACGGCGACGGCGCTGGGCCTCTGCTCTGACAGCTCGTTTAGCAGCAGCAGCAGCAGCAGACGGAGGACTTCCATCGGTCGTCTCGCTCATGGCTCAGAAAGAACTGGCAGATAATTTCGCAGTGGCGAACGGCAGCGGCAATTTCGGCTCGGGCGGTGCACATATACAGATCCGCCGCCACCGATCTGGCTCTCTGATTGCCACCGCACAGGGCGAACGGCAGCGGCAATTTCGGCTCGGGCGGTGCACATATACAGATCCGCCGCCACCGATCTGGCTCTCTGATTGCCACCGCACAGGGGTTGCATTGGAGGAGGAGCGAAGAAAGGAATTAAGTTCGAGCCGGCGCTTTGACAACCGGAGACTCGCAGGAAGAGGGGGGAGGGGGGCGGCGTGTACACCCAGCGGCAAACGATGGGGGCAGAAGCGCGCGCAGCAAGCGGACAACACGATAAAGGGAGGAGGGAAGAGATAGCAGCGACTGACTGATGCCGCTGACGCCGATAGTGAGTCAACCCCAGCTGCGGAGTTGGTTTCAGGGACAACGCCGCCGATGCCGACACAAACAATATGATACCCTCGCTTCCGCAGCGCTAAGAACCAGGTCTAGCCGTGGGAAGGTGGTCACGTATTCGTCGACGTGCCGGGGCCTACGTGAAATAACCGGCGCGTCGGCAACTGAAGAGCACCCTATCCGCCACACAAGAACAGAGGGTGGGGGGGGACCCTTTCCTCCTCTTTCTGCATGGCGGCGACGGTGTTCTATGCAGTCACGTTATCTTGACTCTCTAGCGGCGTCAGCGGCATCCAGCGGTATCAGTCGGTCGCTGCTAGCGCTGGGGGGATGAAAGGGGGGCGGAGCTGGTTACGAGGCCGACGACAACGCCGACGACGACGCGAAACCCAGGAACGGACGCCAAAGAGCTGCGCTCTAAAAAGAGCAACAGGAGAAAACTAAAAGAATCAAGTACAACACACAGTACCGACCACACACAAGAGCGTCGGTCACGGAATGTCCCGCAACTACCGGAATGGTAAATAGAAAAAATAGTATCAACGCTACAAACATGAACCTAAGTTAGTTAACTTGAGAAAAGTAAGCAGAGCGCGATGAGCCTGCTCAAGTCGAGACGCACAACCACTGTGCTACAAACATTCGTCGAGTGTCGTACGCCGCAGGCCAAGGAGATAATAGTCCCTCACTAGAAAGATGCGCTGGGCACTGAAAGCAGCACACCCGAATATCAGGTGCTGAAGTGTCTCGCAGCAGCCGCAAGACGTACACGATGGACTGGCCACACGCCCTTGTCTGTATAAACGTTCGTGCACATTCACGTAGCCAACCCTCAGCTTGAGTAGTTGCGTTCTAGCGCGACGAGGCAAGCCTCGACCGTGAACACGGGGCGGAAAAATTCCATTTGGGATGCGCTGGCCCGGATGCTGCTTGAGTAGGTGTCGACGAATGAGCCGACGAGCGTCCTCAACCTTGCACAAAATTTCAGGCCAGACACAGTTGTTATGAGCTAGAGTTGAAGCCAGTCGATCAGCGTCTTCATTTCCGGCGATTCCTGCCTGTGGAGGAATCCATTGAGCAACGAAAGATACCCCACGTGATGAAATTTTGTTTACAGAGTCAGTAATACTGCGCACAACTGGGAAATCAATCTGACTGCGTTGTAACCTACTGAGAGCAGCGCTGGAGTCCGTAAATATGGCAATCTTCGATGTGGTTAACTCCTTTTACACGTATTTAAGTGCAACGTTAACCGCTGGTAGCTCCGATGTTGTTGGCGAAGTTGAACGAGGTATTTGAAAGATACGTCATACTTGTGTTGAAGGGCAGAAAAAAACAGCAGAGGTGCCTTGGCCTTCGCTTTGTACAGATGCCTCTGTGAATACCTGAAGATAATCTGAAATTCTTGCGAACATGTGAGACTAAGCCAAATTGAATATTGCCGAAAGAGGCCTCTCGGACTTTGTGTATCTCAGGGATTGTGATGTAAATTGGGAATACGTGTTTCGCGATATATTTTGGAGGCGGAGGCGTAACTGGAGTACCATGTCCGAAATATCAGTGGTATTCATAAATAATGCTGCCATTTGTCCCATGCGAGATAACGGGCGGTCTATTAGACGATCAAAGAGTGATTGACCATTCGATGCGCAGTGCAAACGCCCAATATGATATAGAGCTCCCTGGTCTGCTTGCAGCCTCAAGGGAAACTGATACGCTTCAGTGAGTAATGCAATAGACTGCGCTTCACGAGGTAATCCAATCATTAATCGAAGGGCAGCGCGATGATCTAGTTCCAGTTGGGCCATCAAACTAGGTGGTACGTTCAGGACTGGTAACGCATACATCATGCCTGAGAATACAAATGACTGGTACACTTGGAGAGCCGTTGTTTGGTCGCAGCCCGCACCTTTAGTATAGCAGTTTGCGCTGTACAAATTTAACAGCAGGACGCCAAGATATGCCATCATCAACAATTAACGCAAAACAACGGTGTTGTCGCACTTAGCTTATAGGCGTTTCATCAAGGTACGGTCGGTTCATTTTCGACGGGCGCATTGTTGAGCGCGACATGCTACTGCAGCCGACTTAGCGAGTGATATGTGCAGACCAAGTTCACCTCAGTATTCCGAAGTCGCGTTTAGAGCTCTTTGCAAGCTTGTGCGAAGCCGGGGACCAAGGTGCGAAGGGTCACTTCTCCACAGAGGAATGCCATCTGCGTGGACAGTTATGCTCACAGGGAAGTCACTGTCCAGAGGTGAAAGCACGAGGAGTACAGTGTTAAACAAAAGCGGCGATAAAAGGCTGCCCTACTTCACATTTAGGGATTCACTTCTTATTTCTCCGACACGCACTTTCACCGGGCGCTCCGACAGAAAATTGCTCAGAAAGCGGAGCAGACGACCCGAAATTCCCGCTGTTGCAAGAGCGAAAATAATCGCCTTATGCGCAACTGAGTCGAAAGCTTGCTGTACGTCTGGAAAGAGCATGTAGGCGGAATGCATGTCCAGAGCTGTCCTATCCAGAGCTGAACCGCGGCGAGGAAAGCCACTCATGACTTCAGGGAAAACATTCAGCTTCTCTAGCCTGACATCTAGGCGAAAGAACACCATTCGGTCCATTGATGATATTTGAAGTTAGGGATATTGGCCGGTAGGACCCGAGGTGGCCTGCAGGGCGCCTTTCCGGCAGCTGCGAGTAGCCAGTGCCTGAGCGATCCCTGGCAGCCATTTTTTATTCCATTGAGAATGGGGCAGCCTGCGGCTATTCAGAAGAAAATTCAGTTTTTCTCGGCACATAATTGCATCTTTAACGTGTACACGTCACTTTGACGAGGGGAGTTTTCGTGATTTTGTGATGTAGCGCGACCGGCAGCTGAAGTGGGTGCAGCCCGAACACTTTTGACCAATAGCTTAGGGCTAATCGCGAAAATGCCTCAAATCAGAAATAACTATATTTATTTTGTTCAGTCAATCATGCGTAATCAGTGTGTACGCGTCATAACAGATGGGGAACTATCGCGGTTTTTGTGAAGCCGCGTGACAGAGAGGTGAAGTGGCGGTGGTCCGAAATAGTTTTTGACCAATCGCGGAGGGTGATTGCAGAATTGGCATAGAAAAGTTCGGAATAGTTTTATGTTATAGCGCCCCAGCATTCGAACGCAAATTATTTAGCATGGTGGCGTGCAAACGATCATGTTCCTACAAACGCCGTCGTTTAGATCCAAGTCTACATCACATACGACACCAGCTGCTATATGTGTGCCCTGTGGCATGTAGGGCCGCCTGTGGACCCCACAAATTTCAGACAAACCAAGCAGAGTTTGTACCATCCTATCATGTGCTGCGTCAACAGCAATGACATTTTTTCCAGGGGTTCACGCGAACCTCTTGGATTATACCAGGGGCAAGTTTGAAGAAGAAATCATTGAGTTTTTGTCGGGAGATAGTATTCGAGCTTACCATTGCGTCAACGGGCATGAAAGCTACTGTCGTAGTCTTGATGCTGCTGTAAATGATAGTCGCTTCACTTTAGGACGATGCTGGAGATGTCCGTTTTGGATAGCGGTGCATGGCAGGTATAAAAGCATCCGAATCTTCCAATTTGAGTAAGAAAAGCTCAGAATCAGCAGTGTCAGATCCTAATGCCGAACTGAGCCGCTCCCGAGCCGCGGGCGGTCTGTGTCGACCGCCAGATGAGTCCGAGACCGCATTTTCCATGGCAGCCTCCGCGGGGATGATCTCCCAGAAGAGTAGGAGTGCGCAGGGTTCAGCACAAATGTTGTTGCCTATTACTGATGCACGAAAAGCACATAAATAGAGAAAAACTGCAGCATGAGAAGAAAACCACCAACCGAGGACAAAAAACTTCGTTGTCGTCGTTTTCCTACTGTTGCCTCTAGCAGCTGCTACAATGCGTACAAGACTATACCACGCTGAAAACCATGATGGATGCGACAAAATTAGGGTAGACATCCCTGCCCACTCATTGCCGTCTCATTGCGGTCTGATAGCAAGTCGCCTCTCACTAGAGGGCATTCAGTTGCCGCTTTTGTAAAGCAAAGAACAACGACTCGTCCAGCGACAACTCAATGAGACTGGTCGCTTTTCGGTAAGTGATTCTTGTTGATGGTGCTGCTGGGTTATTATACGAGAAGGCCTCACATGTACTACTGTACAGGTCGTGAGATGCGCAGTCACTGGGCTACGAAAAAAAGAACGAATTACGATAAGCAGAGAAATTCTGACGATGCTCCCGACCCTACAGCACACTAGCAATGTCGGGAATTGTTTTACGCGGTTCTGCCTCGCGCCAGGACAATGGGCACATACCAAAAACGCCTAGGGTTCTTTGAGGACGGCTGCTGTAGCTGCTGCGACTGTTTGGACAATAGGAGAGGTCAAATGGCTTAGGCATTGTTAGCGCTTGGATTACGTGCAGCACTGCCTCTATAGGCGCTTCCTGTGCATGTGTGCTTCAGCGACGCGTGCGACAGGTATTCAGAGGTGGACCGTCCATGACGGCTGCGACACCGCATATTGAGCACCGAAGTCCCAGCCCACTAACCTTGATAAACCGACCTTGATCAACGTGTAAAACAGTCCTGATTTCCTACTCTCCGAACACGGTACTGCTAGAGCTCTCTGCAATGCTTACTGGCGCTGATGGCAATTCTTAATGCACGTGGCAATTAAGCTACCCAACATCAAGCGATGAAACACCTAGCGATGGTGTCACGATTTGGGGGGCGCTGCGTGATTTCTGATCCTTGGCGCATTCTCTATACAGTCAAAGCATAAAGAGGGCTGACAAGCGAAGTCCATTAGGATCACGGAAAAACTTTAGTCTAAACTCGAAGATTTTGTAACCGTGAACCACACTGCAGAATGATCCGCAAAGTTTCAACAAAGGCTAACCCTTTGGGTTTGACACGTGTTTCGATTTGCACAATAGGCTACGACGCAGAACATAACGTTACTGAGCGACACAGCAGATTACACCATTTCATTTGTCTTTCTTGCGCATAGCTTGCTATAAAAAGCACTGCATTCTTTCCCATGCGTCATCTGGTTTCTTTTGGCAATCACCCTATAGTGTCATGCATCGCTTCCTAATTAGCAGTCAAACCTTATGCATTCATTCATCGCGACGAAGTAGTACATTTATCGGATATTTTAAATGTATTCCCTGACACGTCAAAAGATAACAATGTTGATCTCGCAGTTTACCTACGGGCTGCTTTGAAATTCAACAGTGCGGTCATATCATTTCCGTGAATCTCAAGGAGCCCTTGCCGGCATTTCCTAGTTACACCGCAAATGGCGCAAGGCTGAATCGCGATATTGCCGTGGACTTGAAATACGTTATAGAACATGAAGAAATTACAGGAGACGTCTGTTGATCTCGATGGTTTTACTTGACCATCGCGGTGCGTAGCAAATATTATTCGTTTTGGTTGTGACATAACAGCTGTGGCAGATTCAGTGTCATGCTTGCGTCTGGCAGCTGCACTATTTTCTGCCTTCTCGGCACAGGTACAAGCGCTGTCGTTGTGAACTTTATTGGTCTCCTCGAAATTCATAACACGTTACTGTACAGTCAAGAATATAGCAAACTCCGAAGTGAGCAAACGCAACTGTAAGCTGTAAACATGAAAATTATACAAAACAAAAACAAAACAAAACCAAGAGAGAGAGAAGGCTGCATTTTTTTACGTAGCTGCCTCTAACAGAATTAGCCCATTTTCTAAACTTCTACTACTAATTGAGTGGGCGTGTAAAGTTTGTGCATTGCATGGGCGCATACATATATCACCATCTAATACTCAAGCTCACTGAAAAGTACTTAAACGTGGCACCAGCGGTTAAGACCGGCCATCAGCTAGGAATTCGAAGAATAGCTTTGGTGCGGCAGAACTCAAAGTACGGACACCAGTCGGGAATTTTCCCGCAGAGGACCACACTCTTGAAGCGAGGCATTACTCGAGCTTAAGAGAACGAATTCGTTCGAAATACATTCAATGATGAGTCTCTCCAATCACACTTTTGAAAACCTATAAAGTCGGAATTACGCGACAGCAGTCATTGAATTTATGCGTTCCTTGCTTGAAGGTTTGACCTCTGCATTCCACGATTTCAATGCCCGTGGAGCGTGTTGGAGCTGCAGGCAGATAGTACTCTCGCGTACGATTAAGTTTTTCAGAGAAACCTATACAGTGACACGTCAACAGGCTGACACACGGTGCTACCTCTCATTTCTCCCCCGACGTTTAGTCGCACACCTTTCTTTTCAATCCTACATTCTCGCCACAAACATGTACAACCGCTGTCATTACCTCACCCACCCGCCTTACCGTCTCCGCCCTTCAGAAGAAGTGTACCTATATGTACTGAGCCGAGGAGAGCATATGTCGCCTTGAAGAAGACAAGTTCACTTGCCGAAACATTGGCTCCTGCTTTCACCTTGTTTTCGCTTTGCTCGTCCTCTTGAATTTCCCATCTTCCGCATTCCCCGTGTTTTGCCTGGATGTTTGCAAATATTTATTTGAAAGAAAGGCCTATTTAATTGTAAAAATACTACGCATATATAAATGGCAGCTCCGAACATTTAATGATCAAAATATTCCACGCACGAGTTACCACGACTCCCCCCCCCCTCTAATATGAAAATTGTTGCGCTTGAGCTAGCACCAAACTGAGCTAACAGAGCCAGTCCCAATTAATAGAAAACCTGCCTCGAACGCAAAAAGTATCCAGTTTTTTGTGAAAGTCTCTTGTTATACTTACCGCAAATGGCACATCATTCAAAGTTACTTTGATAACACATGCTTCCCATTGCCGCCTTTTTACAAAATGCCGCGACTTTTACACTGCACGCTACAGCTGGCTTGCTAATATTGATACATTGTGCCTATTCGCTCGTTTACTTACTTGTTTCGTGAACCTTAAAGCCCCGAACCACTTAAATTCAAAAGAAACAAGTGAGGTAAACCGTTCTATGTATTGCGCAGGATAGATGACCGGTGGTTTTACGTAAATCGCAGAACGAGAGCTATGGGGTGAAAGGAAATCGAGTGGATGGTGTATGAAGGTAGCGACGCGTCAGATAGCCGGGAACCCGCAGGTACAGGCTGGAGCCGACTGACACGCGAGGTGTGAATGGCGATCCCCGCGAGAGGTCTTCCTCATTCGTCTATCCTTCAGTATGCGCTGATGATGATGATGACTCCACTGCGACCCCGTTGCCACCTTGGCTGGCCGCCCCCATGAGCTGCGTAGCAGCCGTCTTCCTTCTTTCTTTATATTTCTTCGCGTACATTGCCGCGGGGCACATTGTGGGAATGAAATTACTCTCAAGCGCCGAGACTGGCTTCCTGCATATAGTGCAATAGCGGTTAACGAAATGCATTATTCACAGTCGTCATGTTTGGGGTTCAACATTTTGGGTTCCGCTCTTTGTCTTCTTCGCCGTCATTTGCAGTACGGATAGTCCTGCCAAAGTTGGCACAAATGGCATTTGCCTTCTTGTCCTTCTGCGGTAAGATGACTAAAAAGATTACACCGCTTCGGGAAATAGCGCCTTCTCTTAACCTTCGCACGTGCCACAGCGCATCGCTCTAAACAGGTGAGAAAAATATCTTTCCTTAATCGTGTTTTCTTTATTCGAAACGTCAGCCAGCGCCCACAGACGTATATGCATATAAGGCCCACTGCGTGTCAGCCCTGAACTTGGAACGGGTCCAACTAATGTTTTGCGTCGACTTTGAGGAAACCGTTCACCTTTGTTGGATGTATTCAGGCAATCTGTGATCTACGGACACTGTCGGTTAGCTCCGTAAACACGTGCTGCCCGAATTAGACTCGGTGTTCCGTGCGCCGCTTCATGCATTGCGACGGTGTTGAACGGGCCGCAACACAACCATTAGTGTAGGGTGGTGTTGATTCTTCCTGCAATGAAAAAAGAAAACGTTATGTTCTTTCCAGCCTTGTTTCTTACCGTCAATGGCGTGGAGCACCGGAGCCCGCCGTTAACGGTCACGTGGAAGCGTTCGAGTCAAAAGTGAAAGCCGAAAGCAACTTTTTTCGAAAAAAGAATTTAGAATCAATTGGTGATGATTGACAATCAATGCGACTGATTTTCAAGAGGGATTCGGCTATTGACACTGATTGTTAAACATTGTCAATCGATTCTAAGCACAATCAATGCGAATAGCCGAATGCTTTGACAAAGCTATTCGAGTTATCAGATAAGTGATATCTCTGCAGGTTTTTCTTTTTTTGCAGTCATGACATTTAGGTAGCCTTTGTTGCTTTATTACCCATTTGCATAGGGAACTGAGCCAGAAGCCCAGTAGCAGTAGTATAGGTGGCTATACATTTAAGCCGATTAGTAATATGTGTGTGTTGCCTCAAGTGCCGCAAGCACAGGCGTGAAAGGCGACTGCCATCCTCCTCTCCTGAGCCCAGAGCCTTCCCTGCAGAAGCCAGAGGGCGACGGGGAAACAAGAAGGCAGTCCTCCCCGATCACTCCACCACACAATACAAACCTTCAGACAGCCCACAGCTCTCGGACCCGCCGCAGTGGCTTAGCGGCTTTGGTGTGGCGCTGCGGAGCACGAAGTCGTGACACCGAATCCCGGCGGTGGCAGCTGTATTTCGATGGGAGGCGAAGTGCAAAAGCGCCCGCGTCCCGGGCATTCGGGACACGTTAAAGATCCCCAGGTGGTGAAAATTGATCCATAATCCCCCACTACGGCATGTCTCATAATCAAAGCGTGGTTTTGGCCCGCCAAACCGCCGAATTCATTCATTCCTTCAAAGGTGTCGCGCGACAGCATGTGTGTTTTAAAGAAGTGAACTGCTAGGCGTTCGGCGATCAACGCGCCCCTCAACTAGAGAGAGAGAGAGAGAGAAATTTATTTACAGAAAGGCAGAGAGGTCGGCCTGAGCTATAACTTGATCTGGCCTGCTACTCTACACTGGGGAAAAGGGACGGGAAGGCAAATGGCTGATGAATGATGATGGTATAAGGGAGAGGTGCGTATATACAAATTCTCAGAGTTCTGGCCGTGCGTTCGGACGGCCGGACTAGCCGGACGCAAAGCCGTGCGTCCAGCGCAGTGGCTTGGAGAAAAGCTATAGCGGCACTTGTTACCAGGGCTGCGCTGTTTGCATTAGGCCAAGGACCTAAAAGAAACTTTGCTGATAGCGGTCTCTTATGGATCATTCCAATGGTAGAGACAAGTTGCTGTCCTTCTTGCGTGTACGCTGGACACAAGCAAAATATATGTTCAAGAGTTTCTGGCACCCCACAGTATTCACAGTTTGGGCTTGTATCATTGGCACCTATCATATGTCTATAACGGTTGGTGAATGCGACACCAAGCCCAATCCGGTGCACCATGCTCGTGTGCCTTGTTTTGAACTTGTGAGGCATACGACATTTCATTTCTTGGTCCCATTTGTGTAATAGCTTGTGTCGTCGATCTGGTTGGGTCCAGTGTTCCAACGTAGAGTTGCGTTTTACCCGACGAAGAAATGAGTTTGTGTCGTTTCGCGAAAACGGAATGCGATCTTCATAAGCATTATCCAAAGAAGTTTTCGCTTGAGCGTCTGCCTGTTCGTTCCCGATCACGCCACAGTGTGAGGGTATCCGCTGAAAGGTGACATTGTGGCCACTTCTAGTTGCGTGATCGAGACGCTCTGTAATTTCTACAGCCATGGAATAATACGGCCCCCGTCTGAGGACACACTCAATTCTTTGAACAGCTGGCTTGCAATCGCTGTATATCGCCCATGCGTGAGGAGGCTCCTCGGAGAGAAATTGAAGTGCCTCCCGGATAGCAACAAGTTCTGCGGCAGTTGATGTTGAGCTACGGTCTAGTTTAAACCGCCGGACGATGATCAGATGTGGAATGACGAAGGCTGCAGTGGAGGCATATGGTGTGCCAGAGCCATGGGTATACACGTGTACAGTATCTCCGTACTCTGCAGAAATGTGCATCAGGGTGAGTTGCCTGAGGCCAATAGATGCAACGGATGACTTTTTAGTAATTCCTGGGATCTGCAAATTAACGATAGGTTTAGGCAGAACCCACGGGGGTATTCTCGGAATACAGGCGGCGGGAGAAAATCTTGACGGCAGAACACTCTGATGGCGCGATATAGTCCTTGAAAAGCTGGATCCTGGGTGGGTGGCAGGGAGCGATGACAGAGGATGGTGCCCGTCTCGGGTCAACAAGCGAAGGTACATTCGAAGAGGCGCGCAGAGCAAGTATACCCAATAGGACAAGCACTCAACTATGTTGCGCTATAGAGCATACGAGGCCTTTACTTCGGTGCGCCCCTGTATCGACAGTGAAAACGTGATTACCACGAAAACGGTGAAAAGAGCAAATGAAAGATCATCATCATCATCATCAGCCTGGTGACGCCCACTGCAGGGCAAAGGCCTCTCCCATACTTCTCCAACTACCCCGGTTATGTGCTAATTGTCGTCATGCTGTCCCTGCAAACTTCTTAATCTCGTCCGCCCACCTAACTTTCTGCCGCCCCCTGCTATGGTTCCTTCTCTTGGAATCCAGTCCGTACCTCTTAATGACCATCGGTTGTCTTCCCTCCTCATTACATGTCCTGGGGTGCGATTTTGTAGGAATGCCTTTTTTCATGCCAATGACTTTTCGCGTGACGTCATCGATTTTGGAAATTGTGTATACGTAGGCACGACGTTTCTTGGATCGTCCAATCAGAAGCTCCCTTCATTGGCCGGATGTTTCTTTCGTATTCTCTTCTCTTTTTCCGGGACTGTATAGCAAATTTGTTTTGTAAAACGGCACTTAATAAAAGCGGACTTCCATGCTGCGTAAAGCAAATTCATTTTGTTACATTACAACGCAAAAGCTGCCGCAGTCCAAAGAAATGCAAACGCAAGGGCTTTATTTTTGAAGCCGTAGCCACATAGTAGTCCGATGTGCATCCAATCCATGCCGTTGAGCGCACGCAAAATGGCAGCCTTTGTTTACCTGAACAGCTGACAGCCCCTAGCGTGTCTGTCTGAACAGCTGACAGCCCCTTGCGTGCCCGTAATTGCGGCCCCGCCCCCGTCAGATACTGATTAAGGTGAGTAACTATTGCTCGTGTAGTGCTTGCATTGTCGTGTGGTTTTCGCTGCATGTCTGACGTGTGATAATTTCTTCTTTAGGAAGGGCCAAGAAGAATTATCCGTAGCCCCCGAGGTCAAACATTGCAACATAGTGGATCGAGAACTGTCAAGGCATTTTCCATAGGGTACCGCCATGACATAACGATAGTCAAAGTTATCGCTGCATCGGTAATACTTCCTGCACTGATACGCTCCGAGAAAGAAGCTGCTACAACATTAAATGTGAGTAGTGACTTCACCTTTTTTTACATTAGTGGTATAAAAAGGCAGAAATAAGTCGTAGTGAGCACTTTATGCAGGCGCTTAGCTTAGACAGAATGTTTGCCTCTAAATTTCTTACTGTGCTGCGGGCCGGCTGAAATTCCCAAGTTGACAAAGAGAAAATGGCAGCAAAAAGGCCGCGGGTGTCGAAAGAGCAGGCGGCTATTCTCGTGCAGTTCATCGAGCAGCACCCATACCTGGCGAGAGCTTCTACAGAGTTCTCGCCACGTATGACTGCTGCTCGAAAAAACGAACTGTGGGAGGAGGTGGCGGCGGTGCTTAACGCACAGGGGCCAGCCGTAAAGACCACCAGCCGTTGGCGCAACCATTGGGCCAAGATGGCCCATAAAGCGAAAAAAGAAGCGGCCAGGGCCGCGAGCGAGAAGAGGTGAGCTTCTAATGATGCTGACAGTAACGTCGTTTCACGTTGTCGTTGTTGCCGTGTTTGCAGGGCTACTGGAGGTGGCAAAGTGGGTGGCGTCGACGGCCGCGTCCTCGACGTCCTTATGAGGACAGGAGGGGTCCTTGTTTTCCCCCCTGAGTACTTCGCCGATAGCGAGGTGCGTACATTGGATTTAAAAAAGTGTTGTTTGTGTGACCTGCTGTGACCTCACAAATTTTCAGCATTACATTGTAACACAATATTGCAAAATTTTTAAGCCCTTTCTTTGTGCAAGTGACAATATAGGTTATGTACTCTGAGCAGCAACTTGTGTACATGATGCGCATTGCACACACTGCTCGCAATGTCTGAATACTACTCTGATTGCAGGACGACATAAGTTCAGAGGAAGCTGCAGGGCCCAGCGGTTCCCGCAGACATCCACCAGCGACAACTGCCTTCGTGGTGTCGGGCCCTGCAGCTGTTGCTGGGCCAAGTGACCTTACACGTAAGGCAGTGACCTAGCTTTTGTAGTAGCATTGTTGTTTGCAGTTGCTGCATGATCTTGCTATGAAGTAAAGTACGTCACTGTGCTGTTATTACCTCTGTGTCCAGCATCCAGCTCTTATTCATGGAGGAGAAATGCAAGACTACAAATGACATGATGTTGTAATAGAGATTCCTTGTGCATGTTATAGGTTACTGCTACCAGCAACTTTCTGTGGCATCTTTTGCTCTAACTACCTGTTTTGTGTATCATTATTGTAGATATGCAGCTATAATGACATTTCAAAGTGACTGGTTAGGACAATCAATCTGTGTAGGTCGGATAACAGTGAATGAGCAGTCTTTGCTTTTGCCTTGCATGAAGAGCCACCGGCTACCCCCCAGGTGCTGCGGCCTACCACCCAGGTGCCGCGGCCTACCCCGCAGGTGCCGCAGCCGACCCCGCAGGTGCCGCAGCCGACCCCCCAGGTGCCGCGGCCTACCCCGCAGGTGCCGCAGCCTACCCCTCGAGAGCCACGGGCACCCCGTAGACAGCCCAGGCAGCAGGAACTCGATGGTGCTGTGGTGACGGCTACTGCCGCATACGTTCGCCAGAGCCAGTTGGAGGAAGCGAGAGTTCAAGAGGACACCCGCTTCCGCCAACAACTGCTGGAGCAAAACCGGCAGGTGTGTGTAAGGCCACAGATGTATATTTTTCTGCGTATGAAATTGATGAGCATATGACCTCTCTAAAACTTATATTAATCAGTGAACAAGCATAACGTATACGTGTAGTCCTGTGGTGATATCTTGTACACATTTGCGTGATATAACATGTGTAAATATCTACGCAATTATGTGGCAAAAAGAAAAAAGTGGCGTTGAGTTCAAGGAAGCAGGTATAGCAATGGAACACATCTTAATATAATGTGATGGCACAAGTTTGATGGGCCAGAAAGATATTTCCAGTGTTTGAACATACAATGACAAGACAATAGCCTGCAAATGCGGATGAATGCAACACACGAAGGCCTTGTTACTGAGCTTCTGTAATTAAACTAATTACACGTCTTTGCTAACAGCACCACGAGGCCCACATGCAGAGCCTGCGGCAGCACCACGAGGCGCACATGCAGAGCCTGCGGCACCTCGGGGAGGAGGTGGCGGGATTGCGGCAAGTGCAGTCGCAGCGCCTCGAAGTGCAGCGGCAGCGCCTCGAAGTGGCACGTCGGTCGCACGAGACCAACGAGCGCCTGCTTCAGCTGCTGCTGGCTGCACTGGGGCATGGTGGCAGCCAAGCCCCTCCCCCCTCTCAGGACCCACATAATTAAAGGATGCAAAAGTAGCATAGGCAAGGAATTTGTAACTTATCTTAAAATTTGCTGATGTATTAATGATATGAAGGGAAAATATTGCTAGTTTGCAAATAAATAATTGCTGAAGTCACCCTTTAATGCAACCATAAGTAGCATAGCCATTGCAGCATGAATTTTTTCTTCAAGGTTTACTTCAGCCATAAGAGCGTGCACACCATCAGGCTCACCTGCAAAAGTGCCTGTAGGCCTGGGGCGTGCAGGCATTCCGACTGTGGCACTGCAATTTTGAGGTGCCTAGTTATTGTCAGGTCAATTTAAGCACGACGCCACACTGCAAGTGTTCTACAATTTAATCCTTGTCATCGAATGGTGAAAGTTTCAGGCCTTACTACAATGTCGAAAGCAACCTGCCAATATACACAGCAAAAAAGAAAAAAAAAAGTTATGAAAATTCCTTGCCTATGCTTCTTCTTTTCATTTGTAATGTTTATTTTTTGTTTGTTGCATATTTGTTTGTGTCACTACCTACTGAGCTGGAATGTCTCCTTTCTTGCACATCTGTCTCACTATCAAACATTTTGTTGTCATTCAGTAATCTTTCAGGTTGTGATACATTGTATTTTAGCCCTTGTGGTGCAATTTGTATGTAATATTTATGCAGTTTGTCTTACTGAATATCAAAGTATGGTGCTATGGCTCTTTCAGTTTCAGAGCGCCACAGCAGCATGTTCCTTTCACATGTAGTGATGTACCTATACATTTCGCTGTGATAAATATTCGGTTGGCGTGTGATTTAAGCACCTGCTCATTTCTGTTTCTGGTGCAGTTTAAGCCAGTTGTTGTTACTGTGTACTTGTGCAGTGTACAACAGTTTCCTTAAACGATGCATGTCGTTACCTGTGATATATTATGATGCAAGAACAATGTGATCCAATATTTATTCCAACGTGTTTGTGATATGTTGCATAATGTCTCTATTACTGAGTACTCACACTTCTTCAATGTAGAGACTGTCGCATGTGATGTGTACATAAACAAGTGTATGTTGAAGGCTGAAATACAGAAAGGTGCAGTTTTCCTCTAGTGCTTTTATTTACACATCGCAACCACATTTCTAGTGCTAGCTTGCACTGTACAAATATTACTGTATAACATTGCTGAGTTCTGCTATATACAAGTGAGGTCACTTTGTTGAAATCTATCAACTGCTCGTGCGTGCACACACTTCGCGGGAGCCACAGCGTTTGACATGTCGGATGACCAGTTGGACGGCATTTTCGTCACTCGAAAGGAACTTTGCCGTTGTTGCGAGACAAAATGGTGGATGACCTAGAAGCTGCGCGTGCAACAGCACGTTCCATGGGGCGGAAGGTGTGACGTGCACTGTACATCTTGGCTTCTGTGAGCTTCTCTGTGCTAGTAGAAAGCGAGGAGACAGGCGCTTATGTCCATCAATGCGATTGCGTAAGCAATCGGTCCCCTGAGTTACTAAGCAAGGCATTATCATCAGCGAATTGCAAGTTACTAAGGTATTCTCCGTTAACTTTTATCCCCAATTCTTCCCAATCCAGGTCTCTGAATACCTCCTGTAAACACGTTGTGAATAGCATTGGCGACATCGTATCTCCCGGCCTGACGCACTTGTTTATTGGGATTTTGTTGCTTTCTTTATGGAGGGCTGCGGTGGCGGTGGAGCCGCTATAGATATCTTTCAGCATTTTTACATACGGCTCGTCTACACCCTGATTCCGTAATGCCTGCAAAACTACTGAGGTTTCGACTGAATCAAACACTTTCTCGTAATCAATGAAAGCTATATATAAGGGTTTGGTTATATTCCGCACATTTCTCTATCACCTGATGATAGTGTTTCAAAAGTAAGTTGCGTCATTTAGTTTCACACAGACACTTTATTGTAAAAAAATCATGAGCCATTTCACTCTGTGAAGGCGGTTAACCAGCGAAGTTGTTTAGCACACGACACGGAGGTGACACATAGTTTTGAACAAAGGTACGAACTCATTGATTGCCATGATCAGTGATCATTAACTTCCCCGCAACTGCAACAACATTTTTTGATAATGTCAAATCGACGCACGTACGGCGCAGGGAGGTCAGTTGGGCCGGATTGGTGTGGCATCGCAAGGGATATGCCTGGAAAATGGAACGCGTAAACCGCTCCCTTCTCGGTAAAGACATGTCCACATTGAAATCACCAATAACGACAAGAGGGGTAGTGCCATCACAGCAAATTCACGCAAAGCCCCAAAGCAGTATTGTTGACGCTTTTGACTTGAATAGGTAGTTTAGTATAGCGCACTCCAGGTGGCAGCTGTTAAGCCTAAAGTTAAACAAAGTGTGCCATATTGATTTGTATTACCTACATTACGATGTAAATTTGCGCTATTTTCTTATTGTGTGCCCGTAATTTCTATTTCTACTGATCGTTTTTTGTGTGCGTTTAGATACTGGCACGCGTAATTGTTCGTCTTTCTCCAGTGACACCATTTATTACCAGCTTATAAATGTTACGAAGCTGTCGCCCAGAGTAAGATGCGCAAGTGGCGTAAGATGGTAGTCTTCGACGCGGTTAACTCCTCTTGCACGTATTCCAGTGCAACATCAATCGCTGCTAGCACCGCAGTGGGTAACGAGGCTGGATTGGCTGTGTGAAATATATGTTGCACTTTTAGCCGAAGGGTGGAAGAAAGTCTCTAAAGGTGCCATGACCGTCCCTGTATGGAGGCGCATCTGCGGGTTCTTGAAGATAATCTGGAAATCTTTCGAACATGTGCAACTGAGCCAATTGGAATATTGTCAAAACAGGCAAAACAGGCATAGTTTTTCGGCATGTCAGAAATTGTCAGATAAATGGGGAATGCGTGCTCGGTGATATATTTCCGAGGAGGAGGCGTAACTGAAGCAGCATGTTCAGAAATACCAGCAGTGTTCGTAAATAAAGCCACCATTTTTTCCATGCGAGAAAATGGCCGGCGAATCAGACGACCAAGGAGATATTAACCATCGGATGCGCGGTGCAGACCCTCAATATGATATAGAGCTCTCTGGACTGATTGCGGCCCCGCGGGTAACTGATGAAGGAAGGAAAAAGTAGAGAAGGAAAGGCAGGGAGGTTAACCAGTTTAGCGTAACCGGCTTGCTACCCTACACATGGGAGAGGGATGGGTGCGATGAAAGATGGGGAAGGGGAGAGAGAGAGAGAGCACACAGTACAGCACACAAACATCGTCCGGTAGAGTCTATCAATCTGGCATTGTACGTGAAAACACTGTCAGAGCCGCTTGTCCAATCCCGTCTCTTTCAAAAACTGAAGTAGTCCCTTCGTCGCCTTCACCTGCGATGTCTTCTGTCGGCGGCATGTGAAAATTGTGTCGAGGGACAATGGTCTAGTGTCAAGGTGCGCGAGAACGGATGCCAGGGACTGTCGCTGAACATTATATTCAGGACAGTCGCACAGAATGTGTTGCAGCGTCTCCTTGCAAAGACAGGCATTGCAGAGAGCGTTGTCGGCCATTCCAATGCGGAATGAGTAAGATTTCGTGAAAGCCACCCCTAACCATAAGCGATAAAGCAGAGTCGCCTCGCTTCGGCGGAGTCCAGTTGGCATATAGAGATGCATCAAAGAGGGCAGGTGGTATTGACGGTTGCTCTGGTTGGTCTGGCTGTTTGGTGTGCACCATGAAGAGAGCGTCATCTCCTGTGCAAGCACTCGAAGTCTGCTAGCTGCGTCGGATCGTGAAAGCGGTATGGCCTCTTCTTGTGCGTCTGCAAGAGCTGCCCGAGCTGCATTATCGGCGTCTTCGTTTCCAGTGACGCCGCAGTGACTTGGCAGCCACTGAAACGTCACGTGGTGTCCTTTCTCCTGTGATGTATGGAGTAGGCATCTAATATCGAATACGAGCTGTTCGAATGGCCCGCGACGCAGAGCTGATAGTACAGATTGTAGGGCTGCCTTTGAGTCGCTGAAGATGGACCATTGTCGAGGTGGCTGCCGACTGACGAAACGGAGTGCAGCGCGAAGAGCAGCTAGTTCAGCAGATGTCGATGTTGTCGGGTGGTCAGTCCAAAAATTCACAGAGCACAGAAACAAGTGTTCTGCCAAGAAGACACTTCGTCGTCTTCACCCCGGGTAACTGATGCAACACATTGCGCCTCATGGGGTAATCCAAGCATTAGTTACGCAATGAGGATGAACGCAGGCAGGTTCATTTGACAGGTTGATTTGCACTTGGCTTCTTGTATTACATCTGATTGCCCCCAGCGACATCCCTTGTCAAGTCTCATTTATGAGAGCGCTTGCCTGTGTAATAGCAAAACGAGTAGCGGATGTAATACTTATAAGGTGGCGATCACGCGCAGAAACAGATACTCATGACGGGAAGACGCGTGACGTGATGGAACGGCGTCCCTGCTTCAAATCTTCTGCCACAACTCGGCGATTACCGTAGCCAGAAGGCTGGCCGAGCGGTCGCCAGTCAACGTGCCTCCACTATTCACAAACTACTTCCTAGCACGCATGCGCATTTGTCATTCGGTTAGCGGTATAAACCGGATCGTCACCTTCCTTTACTATCTTCTTTTTTCCTCTCCCGCCCTCCCCTTTTTTTTCACGTGCCTCCTAAGCAGAAGTACTGTAACCGCCTGAAAGCATCTCACGTCCCTTAATAGAAGCAGCGAAGTGGACTCCTATACAGGCCTTGAGACGACATTGACCTTCACTCGCGTTTGCTTTCTCACCGCTCTTTCCTTTTTTGGTGTGTGTGTCTCGTGCGAATCATGCGATAACTCTCCGGGGGCATGCGGCGGCCGGTCATTTGGCATCGACCACTCCACGAGGCCGCAGCTATCGCGTCATGGCTTCAGGTCGTGGTTACATCCTTCTCGTTCTTCTGGCGGCACCGCTGCTTGGTGAGCTTTCTTCTGCGAATGCGTGGCGGATTCCTTCACGTAATTTCGCTGCCTAACCGCTGCTGCAGCTCAGTGGCTGCGGCGTTCCTCTGTCTGCCGGGCATGAAGTCGCGGGTTCGATCCACGACCGCCACGGGTGCGTTTCGATAGAGGCGAGTTGAATTAAAGTAAACGAAAGCGGTCGTGTAACTTATATTTAGATGCACGTTGAAAAGAAAAAAATCGGAAGCATTTTATTGCGGAGTCCCAGTGTCAGTTTCGGACGATAGATCGCACGAATTGATCACATTTGCTGGCTATCCTGCTGTGTTGCTCAACCGCAGCTTTATTTATTTTCTTTCATAGTTCTTCCATTTTTATTCACTTTCCAGGGTAAAAGTTGCATTTTCAGGAGTATTTCTGTCCTAGAGTACGTGCTGATCTCATGCTTTGGAATTCTAGTGCATCTTCTAGTATTCATCACTGTGTGGCATCGTCACAATGTGGTCGTCGTTGGTCACCGCTACAAGTACGACGACTTTAGAACTGTCTTTGTAGAAGACCTTAGTAGCTTTTCCCTGGCCTTTCAGTAATTGAAGGCTGGTTCCTTCACTTCTACTAAAAGCCATCGTAAGAACTTCTGATATATCGTGTCCGAATACACGCAGTGTTAACAGATTTATTGCGCTTGTTTTCATCCCCCTTTCTACACCTTCTTGGTGCGCCATGGAAGAGGGGCCGGGGTTGGAAACAATTTATCAGAACTGAAAGACAAGCTGATTACTTTTCGAAGCGACATCAGAGAGCCATAAAACACGCACTTATAACGCGATATATCAGATGACAGAAGAAGCATGTGCTTGCGTCGATAAAGCTAGGGAAACGATGGAGCATGTGTTATTGGAATGTGAAGATATCTGCCCAGCGGCCGAGGAACATGGAAGGGGTGCGCATGGCCTTTTTTTTTAAATCCTCCATACTGGTGACCTTGAGGTTCCGGCCTCAGCACTGGCGTCGCACACACTACCGTGAGGGTCAGCAGCAAATAATGATAAAACACCCGTTTCCGCTTCTCGAACTACCGTCGCAGTCCTGTGTCATTTTCTTGTGACGCTACCCGGCCATCTCGCAAAGGACTTCGTACGTTCTAAGTATTGCTGACGGGATCCTCCACAATGCCACATCCGGAATGGCATGGCTGCCACCCTTGTCGCCATGCGCCGATCCCAGAGCAAGGATCATTTTAGCCTTCTGATCGATCGTGAAGGGCATGACTGTCTTCTTGTACAGCATGTGGTACCGTTGAGATCTCCCGTTATTATGTACGTACTGACGCGTCAGGCAAAAATGATTTACGTAATCGATTTACGTAATCGACCACAGCATATGCTGGCCGTAGGAATCCGCCAAAACGCATTAGGTGGACATAGCCTGCGCAAGGTTTGTTTCTATTCGTAAAGGGAACAAGTGGAACATACGCTTCGGGCAAGCCTATCTACAGAACAAGATGAGTGGGCAAACTTACAGGCCCTTGTGCGCCGTCATGGTTTCCCCGCTTCGAAGTCACCCCCCTTCCCCCCTACGGCTCTGCTACACTTATCAATGCACTCTAAAAAACTTTTACACCCTTTTGGGTGTATATTTGCCACACAACAATAATTGTAATCTGCCTTGCCCCGCATTTCCATTCTTGAAAACGCTGCGCTCGTTACTTTCCTCTCGAGAATGCCCTGTCATGCAGATAACGCGCATGCTGTTCGTGACTTGGAAGTACCGTGATCGCAGCGTTAAAGAAAGGAAATGCGGGCAAGACAGATGACGATTATTGTTGTGTGGCAAATATACATCCCAAAGGGTGCAACTGTTTTTAGAATGTACGTCAGCGGCGTGTTCTCTTGATGTCGTGACCATCACATAGCGTGAAGCCCTGTATCGAGCTGAAGCCGCTAGTAAGCGCCGTGTATCCGTGGCTATTGGCTTTGGCGTGCTGCAGTAGCGGCGCGCGAGCGCGAACTATTCCGTATTTTGGTTATTTCGCGCGCTTTTGTTTTTTTCTAGGAAAATTCAGCGAGGCAAAGCTGAGCACGAAATAAATGCTTGATTCGGTCGTTATTTGAGGTGCCCCACAACTTTGTGATTGATATCTTTGCGACTCAAGCAGTAATTTAAAAATTCGCTAATTAAAAGCAATTAATTATTTAATACTTCGTGATGAAAATAATACTGGCTGTAACTGCGCACGACTACCACCACTATGCAGTCGGCACGATTTCTCTAGATCTCTTGGATTGTTTTCTTAAATCTTGTTCCCAGTTAACTGGGACATCCGGTATAACTCCGGCTATTGTCGTTGTTTCTGTACCTCTGGGCACTTTCAGTCTTTGCATGTTGAAAATAATTGACGGTTGTGACAGGTAATGAGAACAATAGTAGAAAATACTCAACGGTATTAAAAAAATATTTACTTATTTATTTACATATACTGCAGCCCAATATAGTATTATAGCAGGTGTGGGAACATTCTGCACAATTATACATTATACATATTAAAAAAATACCCGAAAACATGAATGATTAAAAAGAAGTGCTTTATATGTTAGCGAGGTGTTCGCCAGTGATAGCTATAAAATCTTTTAGTGATTGTGAACGAATGCTACCGGGTAGGGAATTACAAAGCTCTATTATACGTCGTGGGGCCCCTGGCCACTTGGACACTTAGAAGTTTTAGCCTGGCAGTTGTCTGCAGAGTGTTGGGCTGCATAGCGGGAACATAGCGTAGGCTTTCCACAGACGGCGATCATGTGAGCAAATTGCTGGCATTTTCTGCACTGAAGTTGCTTGGGAACAACGGGCCGGACAGCACGTCGCAAATGACCTACCTTCGTATGCGACGGAAGGCAGTCACCTTTAGAGACAATTTTTACACATCTGGAATTTCTGAGACGGGCCACCTGTAGTAGGACTGTAGGAATATCCATTAGTTAAGAGGGAACTATCCGTCTTGAAGAAAATGGTGAGGGAACGGTCTACAATCGAGAAGCAGCTGCTGACGTCAGGCGACGCCGTTATCTTCGCAGACGCTCATGAGCGAATTCTGTTCTCCGCACATAGAACACACGGGCCGCAGAGCCTCTTGCTGTTGAATCCGCTCAAACACCACTGCAGAATGTGTCCAAACCGCGTAATGATAATGGAACAGCTGAAAAGAATACCGTGGATGAAGCATGGCCACTACTGCCAAGGATAAGCACCGTGGATAAACCACAACAAGGAGTGGCACCACAATGCTCACCCCTCACCCAGATAAACTGACAGAGCATGACCACCGAATTGTAACAATGCTCAAGTCTTTGATAAATGCGATTCGCTCACTTGTGGGCAACTCGATTACGCCAACAGCTCGAAGCGCCGTGCAAGTGTAGGATGCCCTGAGCCAGGTGCTTGCAAATATTGCGTAAGCACATTGGCTCTTCCACTGCATTCACTCCGTGAAGTGCGTAGTGAGACGATTTTCCAATGGAATGCCTGAGGACTTAAATCACGGATCTCTTGTTTCCGCCGATACGTTTTTAAGAACTGATTTCCTATAGTAATAATACGTGAGCCAAACGTGTCAGAAGGGCTAAGGCTCTCTGGGTACGAAGCCTTTATGGTGTCCACGGGCGGAGAATCCAGCAAAGTTATTGTTTACATCCGCATAGAACTAACTTACATTCCCCACTCGCTGCACGTTATGATAGAAGCCAATGCGTGTGTCTTCGCCTTACAAAGAAGCAAGTGAAATTCACCCTTATCGGCGCCTACATCTCCCCATCTAGTCGGTTGGACGGCGACCGACTGCGAGACATTCTGATGGCGACTTCTCGACCTTGGATTATGACTGGTGACTTTAATACTCATCATTCGGTTTTCGGAAGCTCCAGAATAGATTTCAGGGGCCGGAATCTTGTGGAATTAGCTTCCAACCCCGAACTCAGCGTTATGAACGATGGCAGTCCAATGTACTTGCGTGACTCGACTTATAGCAGTTGCTCAAACTTTGGTGTCACGTCATCTTGGTCAAAATGTTCCATGGTTCTCTGACATCGAGACTCATGGCAGTGACCATATTTCCACCTACTTAGGAATCACGTGATTTCGAAACTTCTCCTTTTCTACTTCCTGACAATAAGGTGGTCAACATAAAGACAAAGTGGAAGAGGCATGCAAAAAGGATTTGCCTGCACCATTGAAGACCTCATTAAAAGTGTGCTGGAAGCGTCTAAGAACACCTGTACATACACAAAAAAAAACGTACGGATTTCAACATGGTACTTCTGCGACTTCGAGCGATTTCGACACTCTTCCCAGAATTGAATATGCCCTTCTCACTTGAGGAATCGGACGCTGCTCTGGTCACATGCTGGCGCTCATCGTCGCCAGGACAGGGCGGCATTACCTACACTGCTTTATGCCACCTAGCTGAAGATGAGCGAGGTCGACTTGTGGAACCAGTCATGCAATGATGGTGTCGCTCCTGAGCGGTGAAAGTACAGCCGCTTGATACCACTCCTGAAGCCTGAAAAGTCGCCACTTGACCTAGCATCCTACAGACCCATTTAGCTGTCCAGCTGTGTTGGGAAGGTAATTAAAAAATGATTCTCACATGCCCAGAGTTGTACGTTGAGGACCACAACGTATACCGCGAGGCAATGGCTGGGTTTAGAAGAGGCCGCTCCTCTATTGACAACGTCATCGACCTCATGATGTCTGTGCAACAAGAAAAACACGGCAAACGTATATCCGTTGCACTTTTCCTAGATGTGAAAGGCGCTTGTGACAATGTAACGCATAACGCCATCCTTGGTGCTCTGTAAGATAACGAAATTGGTGTACGCATGTTTCGGTGGATTCGGAGCTATCTATTCAAGATACCCTTCTTGTACATAGTGCGGCTGGCCGAACCGCTGACTATTACGCTTGCTGTTGCATCCCACAGGGTGGGGTTTATAGCCTTACTTTGTTCAACCCTGCAATACTTGTACTTGCCGACTCTCTACCACATACAGTCAACCTTTCTATATATGCTGACGACATATGCATATGGGCCTCGCCAGTTAAACGTCTCCAGGTATGTGCGCGGCTCCAAAAAGTGGTGACCCTAACATAATCGTACCTGCGTGCTCAAGGCCTCAGCATTTCGACGGAGAAGTGCGCCTTTGTCGCTTTTACCCAAAAGCCCTTAACCAGGCACCCCATTTCTATTCACCATCAAACCATTTCATATGCAAAATCTCACCGATTCCTAGGCGTTATTGTCGAAACAGACCTTTCATAGCGCTCCCACATCTCATTCTTGAAGAAGAGGCTTACCTCTACTGCCCATATACTCATGTTTCTTGCCGGTAAAACGTGGGTCACATCCGTGGCATCTGTGCTTCAACTATACAGGACGCTCTCCCTACAGGATAATTGCGATATAACACATCAGTGCTATCCAGTGCTAACAAAACTAATATGCATGTCCTACAGAGCATACAAGGCCAAGTCCTTCGAACATGTCTGGGTCTACCTCGAAGTGCTTCAAATTGTAGCAACGATTGCCACCGCGAGAAGCCGCCCAATAATTACTTATATAGTTATTGATGTACTCCGGGTGCATGTTCGCCATATATCCAGAGTCCCTAACCACCATCTCGCTTGCTTGCCTGAGAAAAAAACCCACGGCAGCGTTTTCCAGATCAGTTGTGGCTAACCAGCACTCTTTGTCATTGAGGCATTCGCCCGCAACAAGAACGCCCTCCCCTCCGTGGTGCTTGAAAAAGCCTCCTGTGTACCTTGCGGTTCCATGAATAGTGAAGAAAGCTAGCCTGACCACCGCGGCTCTCAAGCACATGACATTGGAACTTTTGCATTGCTCGTACGCTGACCGAATCCATGTTTACACGAATGGTTCGATCTCGGAAAATTCGACGGCCGCAATTGTTATACCATCTCAATCGGCCGTTATCAAGTTTAAGACTTCACACGTAACGACATCTACAGGTTCCGAACTGGCACTATTCGCGCTGCTGTCGAATAGGTTGAGAAAGAACCACCTAGAAAATGGTCAATATGTTGTGATTCGAAAGCAGCCCTACAGAGCTTGCGAGGTTTACGACGTGGCAATTATGAACAGCTGGTGTCCCAAAACAAGGAAATTTGTCATAGCACTTCTGAATGAGAACGTATCATATTTCAGTGGCTGCCGGGACATTATGGCATTGTTGGTAATCACCTCGCCGATGAGGCTGCTCGACGTGCCCAGGCTGGAGCACCGACACTCCTTATACCTTTGTCGAGAGTAGACGCTGCAAGAGAGGTTCGCAGCCTCGCTCGTACCATCACGTTAGGTTACTGGCATACACCACAGAACTCTAACTGTCGTTTATACAACCTCGACACATCACCGTAACTGAAATTACCAGCAAATATTTCACTACGAGATGCCACACTGGTGTGTCGACTGTGGGTAGGAGTAGCATTCACTACTCCTACAGCTATCGTATTGGAACGGCGGAGTCACCAATGTGCGCAAAGTGCAAGTGTAAAGAGACCGCCAGTCATCTTCTATGCCACTGTTCTCACTTTGATAATCAACGTCAGGCTCTCCATTGTGCGCTGAATAGACTGGACGATAGGCCATTTACAGAAGCAAAGATCTTGCGAGCCTGGCCTCATAGTTCATTAGCCCAGAAAGGAGTTCGAGCGGTTCTTCGCTACCTGAAGGCAACAGACTTGAGTGCCCGAATATAGATATCCTGCACCTAACTTAGCGCATGTGAAAATGCGATAGACTCATGTTTTTCTCTCTCTCTCTTTCACTTCCCAGCCCCTCATCACGTGTAGGGTAGCAAACAGGACTCGGTCTGGTTCGCTACCAGACTGGTTTGATACCAAGAAACTGTATTTGGATGTGTTAGTACGATCGAAATAAGGTGTTATGTTCAAGGCGTGGGAACTATGGGTACAACTTGTGTTAGTAAATGTGATATAGTTACATTCAGAAAGACCAGAGGGGGGAGTAATTAATTGCATATAAAAGTTTTAAATCTTGACTGCGATAACGTGAAAGTAATGGCTCAATCTTCAGAAATTCTTGAGCCTGCGTTGGTGAGAAACCGCAGCTATAATTTTGGCACATGAAACGAACAGATTTTCGTTGAACGTTACTGAGCAGAATTATTTCACATTGTTTGTAGGGGAACCAAACGATAGATCCGCATTCAAGATCAGGGCGATACAACATTTTATATAACAGCAGTTTACTATGATGGGTGGTATTAGCTAAAGTGCAGCGCAAATAACCTAACTTTATTAGGGCTGTCCCGTTTACATATTTCATCTGTTCAGACTAAGAAAGATATTCGTTTAGAATGACAACTAAGTATTTATATTGAGGCACTCTTAAGTTTGATGCCATCCAGAGAACAATGAAAAGAGAGGGGCTCTCTCTATTGGTGAATGACATCACGACTGTTTTATGACAGTTGATATGCATTTGCCACGTTTAGCACCAAGCGCAGAAAGCCATAAAGGATTGGGCAAAACTGTGATGGTCATAAACGGAGTTATTAGATTCGTACAATACGCAGTCACCTGCATTAAGTCTGGGTATAAAGTATCGACAGATTGCTTGCACATAATCCCCGTCACGACGAAGTGCACAGTAGTGAGGTGCTACGAGAGAACAGTGCAATTGGGTGTTGCTTCATCGGAGGACGCACATGAGCCGACTTAAAGCTTTCGCCCACCGCGATCAGGCTAACGAAAGGCGATGTGTAGATCATAACTCGTGCTTCAGTTCCCGTTGCGGTTTTGTTGGAAAGCGTTGCATTCGTGGCGAATAATAATGCATCCAGAAAGCAGGAACACGGTCTTTTCTTTATTTAGCCAGTGCATCGTTCATTATCGGAAAGGGGAAGCCAAAAGGCGCTCAATGGCTGCGCGGTCACGTGTCAAAGATAGCCGTGCCCACGAAGTGTCGCTGCAAGTGATCTATTCTAGGGTGACATAGAAGCTGGCGCCGCTGGAGCCGATTCTGATGGCCTCTGTTCAGCGGTATAGGCAGGACAGAATTGTCAATTATGGCAATTATAATGGTGGCTCACGGCCTCAACTCTTTCCTCTTTTCCTTACAGGCACGTGCCAGCTAAAGCTAAACGCCGGCTGTAAGGTGGAAACCTTGCGAGCTTGTGGCGAAGACTACATTCCATACACCAAAAGCCCGCGCCTACACGAGTCCGGGAATGAGTTCGACGAAGGATGCAAGTGAGTGAAGCCTGTGCGTTCACTGGAAGGAACTCGGGGCCGTATTGACAAAGCATGTTGATCACGAAAGCTGTTGTTTCTTGGCTGGCTACCTTCGCTAACGCGACGCCTGATAGTATTGACCGGCGCATCTATTTACGAGCTGTTCAGTGGGCGACTGGCTTTTTAATATGGTCGTACTCGATGGTGTACCAAAAACGTTAGAGTGCCGACACTAATTGTTACACAGCTCTTCCTAAGAATACGAAATCATTGCCAAGGTTACGTCAAACGAGCGCAAAGAATGATTTCTTTTGCAGAAATTGAGTGACAGCGGGTGGTTGATAACTGAAGGTCATTAATATCGTGAAAGTATTGAGAGTACTGAGCCTGCATGTGACCTGCCGTTCAGAACAGTTTCGATGTATTTTAAGGCGAAAGCTTTAGGTGGCACGTTGCAGTATCCCCGCCCCCCCCCCCCCCCCAAAAAAAAGCAGCGTCTAGTCCAGTGATGTAAAAACTATCATCTTGCGGAATGGCTCATACCCATGTAAGCAAGCAAAGATGCAATGATTGTAGATTAATGAAGAAACAACGGAAAGAACGAAGGAAAGAAAGAACGAATGAAGGAACAAAGAAAGAAAGAACGGAAGGAAAAAGACAGAAAGAAAAAAAGAAAGAAAGGAAGAAACAAACAAAGAAAGAGACATGGAAATCAAACATGGAGGTAACCAATTAATTAAAGAAATCATTTTGCTTTCGAATTGAAATTACGCAAGGATACTTAAGTCACTGTCAAATATTTGGTTGACACCTGCTTATCATTTCTTCTCAACCTACCTGTGAAGCTCCCTTTCTTCAGGGTTCTTTGTGTTCACTTCACCTTTTCTCTCTGTCTAGGCACGTTCTTTTGTGGCATTCAGCACGCCTTACGCTCGCCACTGAAAAGTGAACACGACTGCTGAACGCATATTCCAGGGCGTATGGTCTCATAAGGCTTGTTCTTCACTGATAAAGGAAGAGGTGAACCGGAATCCTAAAGTTAAGGATAGCATTGCAGAGGTTTCGTGAGGTCGGAGAGCTGATACGTCAGACGGCAGCCCTGTTATCTTCCTCCCTGCGCCTGCATGCCGCTTCGTTGATAGTGAAATTGACATTGATAGCTATGTGTGCTGTCCTTGTAGGAGGGACAAGGTGCAAATCCCGTGCACGCTGAAGTTCATCAATGACTGCACGGAGGGCCTCTCCCGTGCCGCTGCACTAGTAGCAGTGAAGGCACTGGAGGAGAACGTCGAGGCTATCTGCAACGTGGACTCGGATCCATACAAAGGTGTGTCTCCCGTTCCGCACCACTGCCTTCTCCCTCGCTCTTTTCTTTGGCATCTACAGCGCTCCGAGATACACACGCCATGAGGAACCCCCGCGACGACCGACGCTTTTCGCGCTATTGGGGAGCGCTGGATGATCAATGGGGAGGCTAAATGCGGTCACAACCTGGGCGCAAAGACCCTCGATTTCAGTGTACACCACAACGCATCAGCACGCTGTCCTCGGCTCCCACTGCTGGTTCGAAAACGCCCGACGCAATGCGTCCCGATTAAAGTGCATGAATCGCCTGAGTGTTGCGCAGTTACACTGCACGCGCATCTCGAATAAATACCACTTTGGGGACAAAGAACCGCATTATATTCAGACACAAATTGCGTTCCCTTGTCAGTCATTAGCGGAAATTACCCATGCGATCGAAAATCAGTTAACAGAAATGGCACGCTGGGCAATGAATCAACGATTACTTGAACATGAACGTTCGTTGACCGGTACAACAGCGTCTAACATGTCGTCGCACGGTCGAGGTGTCGAGTGCACTAAATTTGCGAACATGATAGCGTATATACAAAAGAGCGAAGTGCGCCTTATGACTGAATCACGGTTTGTCATTATTAGAGGTAGCACGTGCGTGAACTCCAGCCCAGCAATATTACCCAGCGCAAGGAGGAATTGTAATGCCTAAACAGCTACCTTTTGCGAGTGCCTGCACGTGTCCGTGATTGACTGGCTGGCGCTGCCTTTCCTTGAGCACGCTCAGATAAGTTTTGTGTTTTCTTTCTTATCTGACACTGCTGTGACCATTCAGATAACAATCGCTGTTCGTTTCGTGCTGTTTATTAATCTGAACTCGTATCCACGTTAGCACGCCTTATTTTCAGTAATGTGATTTCTCACCAGTTTTCTTATTGTTAATTAAGTCGCTCAAACATACCCGCCGTGTTGGCTTAGCGACTGCGGCGTTTAACGGCTGAGCACGAGGTCGCGGTGTCAAATCTCAGCCTCGGCGGCCGTATTTCTATCGGCGCGAAATGCGACCACGCCCCTGTACCATGCATTTTGCGCACAATAAAGAAGTCCAGCTAATCAGCATTAATTGGGAACAACGTTGGAGGCTTCGTACGTGCTGTTCTCGTCTCTGTGGTTCGAATTTGCAGCACTGCTTTTTAAACGCAAGTAACACAGCGAATGCGCCCCCCCCCCCGTCTGTATAATTTCCTGCAATAGGAGTGGCAATGAGGTTTCCTACGCAGCTAAGTGCACCGGCTGGACAAAGTTATTGGCCTCGAACCATGCGAGGACCAAAAAATACATAGCGTGGCAGTATTCTTTTTACTTTCTAATAGACTTCGACGTTATATAGTCTGCTTTCACTACACTTGTTTATGAACGTTTTAATCTGACTAGATCAAGTGATCAAGTGAATGTGCACTAACATTTCCTGTTTACTTTTGTGGAATGTACTGTAATGTCTGACAAGTAGCACACGTAATTCTATTTTAATTTTTGCTGTTGCAATGTTCTTTTTTTGTCAAGTAGCTGCTGTAGAATTAGTGACTGTTGTGGCAACGAGCGCTGTGACTGCTAGTAAACATGTGGCCGATCCACTCTCACTATACATGTAGTACTGCAGTCTACGCGCGAGTTATTTTACGGTCTTGTCTTTCGCTGTTTTATTTTTCTATCTGGCTTTGCGACCTTTCCTTTTGTTCATTTCGATATTCCTTAGTCACTGGGGTTTATTTTTCCTTCAGCCATATTTGTGCGGATTCTATGCATCTATTAAGTTTGATTTTCCTGGCATCTGGCTGCCGAGTTGTTTTGCCATGTCTTTCTTTTTTTTATCGCATACTCTTGAGAACATGCAAGCAGTCTGCGTGTTTTTTTTTCATTATCAGGTGTGAACAGTACTGGTTAGTAGACCACTACTATACTTTCTACAAGGTAACCATCTGATGAGCGCTCCCATTACTAAATTGTAGTTAACAAGCAGCTCCTCAGTTGAATAATTGTAAGATCAGCGCGGGCTTGGATATTCTGATTATATTTTAGTAGCTCAACAGCTTGTATTCATGTTATTAACACTTGCCGAGGTAATACACACTTAACTACATTTACATGCGTCACGTTTTATTCACTCAAGATGATCGCAAGTTTAGGCTTCACCAAATATATCGAAAACCTGAAACTCACACTGATATTACTGATATATTGATGACTGCTGGTTATCTTTATAATGTTGGCGCTATGTAATTTACGTGTCCCGAATGCATGTCTGCTTGTATAACTACACTAATAATATTAGTGTAACATTTATAACAAGTAAAATAGAGACACCGTATATATTTGTATCTAGAAATAAGCAAAGCACAAGCGCCTACGTAAGTGTATTAGTAATTTGATTTTCTTTGTTTATTGAATTCTCACGCCAGAGTACCAAAGGGCCATCAAATGCATGAACGCTCATGGCGAAAAAATCCACAAGTGCTTCAAGGGCTTCCACAGTAGTCTGGAACGGGCCATCGTCAAGGGTCCAGCCAATGAAGTTATTCATTACGCGTGCTGGTCAGTATTCTTTCAATCCGCTCAATGCAATTGATTTGAATAACTAGGCGTGAGATTTCCCGTTGATACACCGACGCCATCTCTGTTGACGCTAAAGTGCTTTAACTTGTTTATTTTCAGCTTACGCGTAAAATGTGCTTGACTGTTTGTTCAATCTGCGACGAAATCACTGACTGTCATTTAGCTGTCAGAAAAACCACTACAGAAGATAGGCTAGGACGTTTCACGTACGCCATTTTTACGTTTCTGGATGAAAGGCCGCAATCGAAAACTGAGCGCAGAATAGGCTGAACCGGCAAAGAAACAACCAAAAGGAAAATTTGTTGTTCCCAACAATGTGCGAAATAGTTTATTTGAGTTTAATGGCGCAAAAGCGACTAAGGCCATGCTGCCCCAGTACAAATGCCAACGTTAAGGCAGCAACAGCTGCGTTACTTTAAAGGCGATGTGAATAACCAGTTCCCTCTAAAAACGTGAACAAGTCAGTGAATGGCGCTAGCGGCTCTTCTCCCAATATTAAGGCGGGGTGTAAAGGTATGTGAAGTAATACAAATTGTTTAACTGCTTCCGCCTCTGTGTTTCAGTATGTGGACACGACATAATTATGTGGTTTGCTGTAAGCGATTCATGGCATTTCTCGCAAGTTGATGGGCTTTCTGTTCGCAGTAGAAAATTCTGTGTTTGATGCGTATGTCCAACTCGAAGTCGACATAAGATCACCTTGTAGAACCGTTCTTGGTGACAGCACGATTTCCACTCGCGAAGCAGGGGTTTCGTCACATGTAACTTGTTATTTACGCCCGATTTCCATTCTTGTTGCCATTTTTATGCTAGGGCCTTATGAATCACTCAGATACTATCTTTGTATGGAAGTGTTATGTGAGTCATGCTTTTGTGCGCTGCCATGGATGCGCATCTATCTGCTGCTTCATTCCCTGGTATACCAACATAGATTGGGACTCAGCAGAACCGTATGACTCATCCGTATTTCTTATAAAGACCATGAGCAAAACGAGAACAAGGTGAAAGCACGAGCCAACGTTTCGACAAGTGGACTTGTCTTCTTCAAGGCGACGTATGCTTTCCCCACCACAGTATATATATAGGAGGGGTTCTTCTACAGGGGAGAGGGTGTAAGGCGGGTGGGTGCGGCAACGAGGGAAGGTGTGCTAGCGTGTCGAATTGAGAATAAAGGAATGCTGTGCACAAGGCCAAGGCCAGGGCTAAATATGTGTAAGAAGTGTAAAATGACACCATGGGGGCAACCTTCGTGGCCCTGCAGCAACGTGCAGGACCTCATGAGGAATATGTCTCACAGTAGTCCTCGTCTCATAAGATAAGTGGCCTAATCACGTTAGGTTTATTTGTGTAGTGTACCCGTGGTTTGAATTGTGTTGCGATGTTGTAGCATATATGTCATATATGTTGTGGTGATGACGCAATTCTCAGTGCCTAGGAAGGAAAGTGTATGCAGTGCTCTACGGTGTTGCAATGAAGGCTCATTGCAGTGAATGTATAAACTTTGAGCAGGCGATGTTCTGTAGTCACCGCTTGGCAGTCGTAGGGCGAGATTATGAATCCGACCAAGTCGTATAAATTTAAAATTGCCGAGCTGCACCATAATCGCAGTCCAGAATGCTGCGCACAATGGACCGATATATACGTAGTAGGCATGTTCGGGCAGAACCCCAGTACGTGCGCGGTCGTACTTTGAGAATATTTAATGTTCTATTTGCCTTGATTTTTGTTTTATTAATGTGGGTCAGGAAGCTCATTTTTGTCAAAAGTTACGCTTAAAAATTCCTTTCCAACGTCAGAACTGGATCGCAGTGTAACCCTCGCTTCTGCGAGAACAGAACTGCAACTGCTTTCTATGTTGAAAAAACGGGAACCATTTTTGTCAGCCTGTTGTGCGAGATTATTTATCGTTATTTGTAGTTTTCTTTCGCAGGTGGGTAAGTTTGAGGCGCGGCAAGCCACTTGCAAATCATCGACATATATCGAGTCCATAACAAAGGATGGTATTATTTTGTTAATAGAGTTCGTTTTTACTATAAAGAGTGACGTTCTCAGAATGCAACCTTGTGGAACGCCATTTTCTTGTGTATACGTGCATGAAAGTATTGTGCCGAGGCGTATTTGAAGTATTCTATTTGACATGAAATCAAATAGACAACTTCACATTCTGCCACGAATTCCCGAGTCAGCCAGGTCTCTCAAAATTCTATATCGCCACGAGACAGTGCTGTTTGTGTAGAAAGGTGTCAAGTGTTTCATGTTCTAGTCGCACGAGATGGTCAGTGGTGGAGCAGCCCATTTTGTATCCGCACGGGTGCATGTTTATTAAGCTTGGTGATTCAAGGATAAACGTGAGTCTTATGTTTATGACGCTCTCATAATATTCTGTTAGACAACCAGTCTGTGCAATGGGTATGTAGCTGCTTCGGGATTTTGCGGGCTTGCCATATTTTAGAAAAAGCACTACTACGGCATTTTCCAATCTTAAAGCATTACCCCAGGCTCGCATATATTGTTAAAAAATTTTGCAAGTGCCTCTACCGACGTTTGAGAGGCTCTTTTCAGAGGCTGATCTGGTAGTCGGGGGAACGCTTCTGCCATAGCATGGTTTCAAAATTTAGCAGCGGTGGTAGCCACCCCCCACCGAGCCCAACAAGGGGACGCTACATGTTCCGACAAACCTGAATTAACACGCCCGCTATACACCGCCTACTATAACCTGATGTATATACCCAAGACTGGATATATTACACACAGTTAACCCTTGCCGCCAGGAAATTCAGAAGTAATAAGTGAAAAGAAGACAGGAAAGACGAAAAAGCTAGCGAGAAAGACGAAAATTGAAGTGGAGGACAGGAAAAGGTGACTGCCGGTTTCCTCCAGATGGTGAGTTTTGAGGTGTCGTATATTTGACGCAGAGGCCGAAGAGGTGTGTTGCCTCCGCCGGGAGGTCTTAAAGGTGCAAACAACCAGCACTGGCTCAAACGCCAGGATCCTCCTTTCCTCAGGCATGGCTAAGCCGCGCACGGCTACACAAGGGAGAGTCCTATCCTCGTGTGCTCGGGTACGTGGTGTCCTAACACACCAAGCGCCTGCTCACGCAGACGCCGCTGCGGGGACACTGTGCGAAATGTATCTGTAAATATTAAGTATCACACAGGTGAATGTTCCATCGGCTAACTGAATTGGTGCATAAACTGTTTTAACTAATGGTTCTCAAGATGTTACTGTGCCGCACAAATGCACCTGAATAGCTCACGGGGCAAACGAAATATCCGTCTAGAACGACACCAAAGATTGGTTTAGAACTGCAACAACTCATCATTCAAAACAAATTTAGCACTGGCGAAACTGATGACACAATGAAATTTGGCGAAAGAGCGGTCCAGAAGGCTCCCTTCTTTTGAGCCCTACAAAGGTTTTGTACGCGTCTAAGAGATATTCTCACGATGGACATTAAACTAAGCTCTTTGGTATGGTGTAGGTGCAGTTTAATATCGTGGATAACTCGCTATCAAACGAGGCATGCGTAACGTTATTTTTTACCTCTAAGCCGCCCAACGTGCCGTGCACTCAACTCCTCTCTTGATTCTTCGTCGAGTCAGCAGAAGGCGATACTTTAGTTCCGTATTTAGTGATGCTGCAAAACGTCATTACTGAGTCATCATTCGCTCCAAAGTTCTTGGCTGTTGTATATATTTCTAAAAAAAAAGCATATGCACCGAAGTTTATCCCTGTTGTGCTTTAGAAAAAAGATTCACAGCAATACAGATTCCCGTCTACATGACGACTTTGGGTCAACGGTTTGCCCGTTCGCCTTTAAAAATTTCTTTGCGTATTTTCGCAGTCATTTCACGCAGAATCTCGGAATCTGTTTAATTCTTCCTCCCTTTTTGTTTCATTTTGGTGCCCTTACTTTAAAATCACGTTATAATAGCTAATATTCTGCCCATATCTTTGTACACGAGTCTGCCATATTTCTTCTATCTTTTTTTTCGTGAATGATTTATCAGTCAATGTTTTGGTTTTGCTCTGTAAGCTTCTCTGATGTTATCAGTTCAGATCAGTTCACTGAGGAAGCTGATGAACCGCAAATGATGAACCACTATTTTGTATAGTCCGTGTAAGTACGATGGTTCAAAATACGGGCAAATGGTCGCTTTTGGCTGTTTGGTGTGAGTCGCTTTGGGGGGGGGGGGGGGGGTAGCGCCAAACTACCGAGCCATACAGTGGCGCAGGAAAAGGACATTTGTATACGCTGGAGCTTACTTTACGGGGTGACGACGGTACGTGCAGATTTGAATGGCATCGATCGCAAACATTCTGGTATGGCGACGGGCAGGCAATGCTTGTCGTTGTGAACGTCGGTCACCATGTGTCGCTTCTTGGTCGCGAGTCGCAATCGGTTGCTCCAGCTGTCTATCGCCAATGTGAATGCACTTTAAAGTGCTGTACAAATGATTGAAACAAATGAAAAGTGATTGGCAGTCAGCAGACTTCAGCAATTCATGCAGCTCTCAACTCATTTACTGCGCCGTGCAGCAGGCTGTCTCAGCGGACATGGTTGTCTTGCTTGCTTGAGTGCCTGTTTGCTGGACCGAAATATCGACGCTTCCTTATCAAAACCGCTTCTTTGAGAGTTATCTCATGGGCTGCCTTGATTGTCAGCTCCTTGTGGAGCATGCCGCTTATTAGGTTTATGTGTTAGTTTGGCTGCAAGTTATTTGTTGTACTTTCCATTCATTACCTTTATCAGGAAGTTTGACTATCACTCAAAATAGCTTAGAGCTGTGTTGGGCTCTTCCAATATGGTGCGGTCATTGTGCCAAATAAATAGGCAGTGCTTCCGGTGCTCACGGTCGTGGTCACATCACCAGCGTGATTATTAATAGCCTACGAATAGTTATGGATAGTTATGTGTTAAAGTTCCTGCAGTGCTGCTTCTTACTCTCGTCCTGTTTTTCACCTTTCACCTTATCTTTCGCGGGTAGCGTTTCATACATAGGGATAGCCAGCCCTTCCCATTTTTCATAACTTCTTACAAGAAAACTTGGAATATTATTTGCCTCTAGTTGAAGTCGATGAAACGAGATGTCTTCCTGAGACCCGCCGTAGTGGCTTAGCGGCTATGGTGCTGCGCTGCAAAACACGGAGTCGTGGGGTCGAATCGCGGCCGCGGCGGCCGCATTTCGATGCTGACGAAATGCAAAAAAAAAAAACGCCAGTGTCCCGTGCATTGCGGGCAAGTTAAAGGACTCCAGGTGGTCAAAATTAATCCGCAGCCCCCAGCTACGGCGCGCCTCATAATCAGATCGTGGATTTAGCGCGCGAAACCTCGGAAAAAAAAGAAAAGAAAGTGTCTGCCTTAGCGAGTCGGAGGTGCAAATGGGCCGCTGTTACTGTGCACCGCACTTTATCGCTTCTCACCCCCCCCCCTCCACGGGAGGAGAGAAGAAGAAGCGTTGGACTGCGAAAACTTCTTGGCTGTACTATCTTCGTGACTGACCGACACTTTTGTGCAGCATATGCCTACGAGTACGGCTCACATTTTAGACAGTACTGGATCAGGGTTGTCCCAGATTTTTAAAGTGCACACAGCAACCGGAACGGCCCGCTCCTTTAGACTGCACTATCGCCCACGAAAGGGGCAAGAAACACACGTACGCGATACGGAAAAGGAGGGATTTCTCACTAAATAGGCACTCTATTTAGAAAATAATAGTTCACACATTCAATTTCGTTTTCGCCGCTAGAGTAGTGCATGTTGTGTCCTCTAACACAAACGAACACAAGAAACCGCTCTTAATGTCAGCATGGCCTGCAGAAACCCTGCATAAAATCTCGAAGCACGGATCTCATGCCATAGCCCGGTGTTTAGCACGTCTGACATGTGTTGAATTACGCAGTGGTTGAAATGGGTGAAGCTTCATTGTATTGGTTTGAGCAGAGGATTGAGCAGAGGATGAAAAGACAACCGGGTGACAATGGTAAAACGGAAAGCAGAGCAGACCTACTTTTGAGTGGATCTGCTGTAACCCTTCCCAATGTGGTCGTTTTATTTTCTACCACATAATATAACTGCCTTCTAAAATTCACTCAATAAATTTCCTAAAGTGGAAAATCCTATGTTTAGAAAGCTCAGAGCCCGAATTCACAAAGCATTCTGTTCGTAAGTGCATTTTGCCATTTGCTGACGGTTTTTTTCTAATAATATACAGATAAAGATTGGTTCGGATTTTCCCTTAGAAACAGTTCTTACGTAAGAGCTTTCTATGAATACTCGCTCAGACTTTTATAAGCAGATCTTGTGAACATTGCGCGCTTCAGTCAGGTTCTGTCATGTGTTTAATATCACAGAGTTTTTCCTGACGAGCTACCACACATGCTCGCACCGCTTCATGCTTTGCACGAGTTCTAGCTCTAAAAACCTTGGTTAAATTGTTCTTTCTGCTAATGTTTTTTTATTGAAACTGAAGGAAACTCCATATGAAGTAGGGTAGAAAGAAACCCTTATGCGAAAACGTCTGCAGTCAGAAGATTTTAAATTTAATCGGGCAATAAGATACTCTCGCATATAAGTGTCCAATCTCTTGCTAGTCTTATTTGAATATATCTGACCGAGAATGACTACATTAAAAAAAGAAATAAGTCTTTCTTCCAGCCGTATAATGGCAATTCAGGATAGAAACAAATAAGTGCTGTTGTAGTAACACTGGCATTGCTTTGGTAACGCCATTGCTTTGGTGCAATCATGAGCCATTGCAGTGGTCCTAAATGATCTCTAAATGTGGCGAAAATGCATTTCTAGACATTCCTTGTCAGGTAAACACCCTCAAGAATGCTTAGATACTACATTATGCGTTTGGTACAGGCGGTGAGAAGTTTGGGGTAACGACGGTGCTACCACGCCTCGCCACATGTTATTGTGGAGTACAACTAGAAGAAAACGATAATTTCTCATGTATATCTGAAGCAGCAGGGGTTTGGCGTGATAAATTTTCACCAAGATAGGCAGAAGCTTATCTTGGTGAAAACGGATGCCTAATTTTATCAGCTGATATACACTTTTAACGGTTCAATTGTGGCTAGCGATTCTACAGCATATTATGTAGAACAAACAGGAACTGCCATTTTGTGCCTATTTTTCCTCTACTGTCCCATTTCTCGACATGGTGATTCGGTAGTTCTTTTTGTTCGTAAAATCGAAGTTTAAAGTTTGTCAATTTACTTTCGGTTGGGTTACTTTCTACAGATGATTACTCTACGTTATGCTATCTTCTGCAAAAGAAGTTCATTTCTGTTCGTGTAAAACGTTGTGTCTTGTGTCATTATATTTTCTTATCTATTCTTGATTACAGCCATTACGAAGGGCAAGCCGCACTCTGCAAGTAAATGAATCGCAGTCAAATAAAGTGCCACTAATGTAATGAACGAGAGGAGAAATTCAAGAAGTTCGTCAATCTACTACATAGAGAGTGCAATTAATGTGTTCACACAAGGAACACCTAGTACATCTGATATGATAATCACACACTAAGATACCTCGCTTCAAATTACTAACTTCCGCGACAGTTTTTCTTGCTCGCTTCAGTGTTCCCATTAGGTGCTAATTTATTTATGCTAGTTCCTGTCAGACGCTGAAAAACAGAAATTACTATCCCTGCTACCTCATGTCTAGGCTCTGGAATAGTGACCTCGCTAATTTTCCAAAACGAGGTAGCCATATCTTCTGTGTGTCTGGTTTTAATTGTGCGGCTCAGCAGCAGGCGCCAGCCGAGTGCACCGAACCACATTTGCACCGATTACATGAAACGCCTGTGAGGGCACCTCAATTTCCATTCGTTCCGTATGAAAAAGTTGATCACGAGCTCGAACGTTTATCGCTTGCTCTTTTGATCGGGCATTCATTGGTATGTTGTGTCACAATGCTCTCTTGCATCGCAGCTCGCATCATGACACGGTGGACTGCGTATCCAACGCCCTGGCGTCATGCGAGAGCGTCGGCTCCAAGGATTTCATGATCGGAGTCATCGAGCAGATGTTCGGTGAAACCCTCGACCTGGTCTGCGGTAGCTACACGAAGGGTTCGGAAGGCTGCAGATCCTTGCCGAAGTTGCCGGAGCTTGGCACCAAAGATCGGCAGATCGGCAACCTGGTTGAGCTCCTCTTGGAAGCAGCTGGCAGAGTTGGACGTAAAAGCTAGCCCCCTTACACAACATGCTTTATCCCCACCTGATGGTTGGTGGGCGGCGAGAACGAGGCAAGATGACGAGTTAGGCGGCAACTTGTGCCCGCTTTCCTCCGGGTGACTGGGAACTGGGGCTTTCCTTAGGAAAGATGATCTCACTCATTCATTAAAAGAAACATTGTTATTCTGAATGTGTCTTGCATGTTAAAGCATTCCACATGTTGCAGGAGTAGTACACTATGATCTTAGTAAAAATGATATCCAGGGCGTCTGTTTTGAAAGTTCCGCAGGTGTTAGGGCGACAAGATTCTCGGAAAGCCTGCCAGACTGACCGCTGATCCAACAAAAGTAGTCCTAGTCCGCAGGGATGAGAAAGACATGCCAAGTTATTGTTTCAGTCTGCGAATAGCCATAAAACACTAGAAATTAGCGCTAGTGAAGGTTCAAGATGACGCAGGCATCTAGTCACCTCAGAGCTGTGGACCACACCGTGGAAATAAAGGCGAATAAGATCCACTTACTATATAAACAATGAAAGTATGTTGAAAGCAAACCAATCGAAATACTTAGGTGTAACAATTTCTTCTGACTTAACAAGGAATGCTCACATAGACGCTATAAAATTAAAAACCTGCCACACCTTGAATTTCACGAAAAGAAATATTAAACATTTCGCTCAAGCAGTAAATGATATTAATAAAAGGAAAATGAGACATACACCCGAACGCTCTTTCTTGGTGGTAATGATAATGCAGTGGTAAGGCAATGATGATGTTCAACCTTTTCAGAGCTTATGAAGAATGACTCACAATAATTACTCAAGCACACATCTCTAGTTCTGTGGACTATGTAGACAAACAGCAGTGGTGCACGCAACGTAGCACTAAAAGATTAACTTACATCTCTTGTATTGGACTACACGCTGAAGGAATTACCAGTTCGGTGCCAATATCACCGCTAATTATCGTCAGTCTAAGTGAACAGCATACAAGGCTTCGCTTAGATCGATTCCCTCAGTGCGTGGGATCCGCATCCTTTACAGCGAAGCTGTATACCTCTGCTGTGCAAGCAAATTTTCGTGTCATAAGAAGAATACGTGGGCACTCCCCATACCTGAGCCGACCCCGAGGATAGTGCGATGCCGTGCCGACCCATGGTGGAGGTGGAGCAGGCGTTAAGCATTCCCCATACGTGGGCCGACCCCGAAGATAATGCGATACCAGCCCGACCCGCGGCGGAGGTGAAGCAGGCGTTAAACACTCCCCATACCTGGGCCGATTCCGAAGATAGTGCGATGCCGGGCCGACCCGCGGCGAAGGTGCAGTTCGTCATTAAGGGGCCCACATACAAAGCTTCGCTGGTCATCCTTCTTTACAGAGTGGAAGGGCACTGAGATTTCTTTCCTTCCTCAAGACAATCCATCCATTTCTTGGCCAACCCCATATAGTGCGCAGGCGCCACATACTTGATAGGACACAAACTGCGTTGCACCCCTACCTATGCAACTGCTACATGGCGTGCCACCTGGTGTAATAATATGCGACTGCAATGAAGTGCTCACGCGTGGACGCTACGCACGCGCATCTCACATCGCGTGACAAGTGGCAGAGGGAACAGACGTCTGTACCCACACGTTGCGATGCGCTGATAACAAAGCCAGTCGCCATAAGCAGGGCGCAAACTAGACGTATCTTGAGCCTTAGACAACTTGCTGCCATTCTAAAGGAAAATATCGACTCGAGTTGCAGGCACTGTGGCCTAGAACAAGTCGGCCAGGAACGCATTACGTGGGGGTTTGAGAGTAACCCACCACCCGAAAGCCTCATGCGACGAGCCCCTCGGCCGAAGAGTGGGAGAAGACGTTAAGGAGGCTAGTATGTGAAGAAGTGAGGCTGGAGGAGTGGGTGGCCAAGGCAGCGGCCTTACCGGTCCCAACGTAGCTTCCTGCCTGGCCTGGCATCCCTCTTCCCCATTCTCCAATCTATAATAAAGTTGTTTCCTCCTCCTGGAAGCATACAACGCTAATCATGATAATGAGTTATTGGCATCTCCTTTGAAACGAGATGTTGGCAAACAGTCACTTAGCCTGATTCATTTAATTAGGTATGCCATAGAAGTTTTTCATTTTTGCATCTTTATAGATCTTTCCGCTCTTCTTTTCCTTCCTCAAGACCATCCAACCATTTCTTGGCCAATCCTACCCATAGTGGGCAGGAGCCTGGCGATACCTGCGACGGACGCCGTCGGCGGACGACATCGCCAACCGAAACGGCTATTGGCATGAGCCTTTAACAGCTTGCGCTGTAATATTATCAGTTCAGGCGTCACAAAAATGCACTGCAAAGGGTGAAATCGGTGACCCGTGGCCCTCCACAACAATCCTGACGTAAAATGCTGGCGAACTTCACCTTTCTACACTAAAAAAAAAAAGGATCACTGAAGCAGAAATTGATGGTACCAAGTTTCCTGCCGACAAAAACGCCATTAGCGTCTCCTGCGCTTGATATGGGTAAGAATACAAAGTTATGGAAGAAGCGTGGCCGGTACCGAGGAAAGAATTGGCTGCGGCTTAGCTCAGCTAACGCTGGATATACAAAGCAAAAACTTGGTTTAGCCTGGTTAAGTCTCGGTTTCTCTTCTTTAACGTTTGATTTAGCTGTAATTATTATACCTACGTATGCAATCATCGTTGAGCCAGGTACGACGGCTGTGCCTAGGTCGGTGGCTAGACTTAGTTGGGATTAGACTTGGGTAGACAGTATTGTTCGACAGTGCGACGCCACTTGTGCCAGAAAAAGTGCAATTGCTAGACATACAAAGAGAGCCGCGAACATGCGCAGAGCCGAAGCACGGACGGACAGAGCGCGAACGCGGTCTCTACAATCTCGACGGTGCGACGCCTGCTGCATTCCGGACCCTCCCCAGTGAAGGGAGTAAAACATCTTTATTAATAATATTTGAATGGCGAGAGCAGTATGGGAGGAACCCTCAGTCCAGGGTCCCTAAGATGATTCCGGCGATGTTTCGAGCCCGTTGTATCACAGCTCGGAGTACCTCGGGAGGTCCGTCGCGGAGGGCATCGTCCCACAGCTCTTTGTTGCGTAGGGGGTAAAGGAGAGTTGGCAAGGGAGGAATGAGGCTCGCAGTGCACTCAATCGTGACGTGGAAGATTGTGGGCGAGCTGCCACAGCCAGGGCAACGATCTGCATAACAGTGTGCGTAGAATGTATTGAGAGAGACAAGATTTGGAAAAGTTGCGGTTCGTAACTGGCGTAATGCCACCGCTTCCTTCCGCGAGAAGGACGGCGGTGGTGCGGCATGGGTGCGACGAATGCGTGTATAATGACGGAGTATGTCTTTGTAACGGAGCAAGGGATCCCCCCACTCAGAACTAGTCGCCTCACCACGCCGAGTCGTCCGGAGGGAAATTTCTCGGGCAACCGCATGTGCGCGTTCGTTACCCAGCAGCGAGGTATGACCAGGGGTCCAAAGTAGTGGATGCGGGGAGGTGTGGTTGGTGTATATTGAGGGATCTGTTTGAGAATTAGGTGCGCCGCTCTCGGGATGCCATGTCCTGATAGAAACGCCCGGCGTGCCTGTTGCGAGTCCGTCAATATATACACTTCCTCAGGAACACGGATGGCGTATCGAATTGCAAGAGCAACACCGAGAATTTCTCCGTAAGCGGCATTTGTTCCGCGCATTGAAGCAGAGTCTCTCAGGGATTCGGTGCCATCCAAAACTACCGAGGCATAGCCCTCTTGAGTGCGTGATGTGTCCGTGTATAAAGTATGTGTTTCCGGGATGTTTGCAAGCATGCGGCCAATGTATCGTGCACGAGCTTTGCGCCGCCCTTTGTCATGATCGGGGTGCATATTGCGTGGCAATGGATGAATACTTAGTGCTTGGCGTATCGCTGACGACAAGATCGTTGGACGGGTTTCAGGCTCAAGGGGTGGGACAGAGAATTCTAGCCGTGTGAGAAGATGGCGGCCAGTAGTAGTAGGAGGCGCTGGCGATGGCTGACCCAATGTGCCTCTAGCAGCTCGCCTATCGTGTTATGTGTCCCTAACTTAAGGAGACGGTGTGTGGAAGTATAGCTCGGGAGGCCGTGGGCCAGCTTCGTCGCTTTGCGAATCATTGCGTCTATGCGAAGTTGTTGCACTTGGGTCAACCGCTGAAATGGGAGATGGTATGTAAAGCGGCTGATCACGCATGCCTCCACCAAGCACAGCAGGTCGTCTTCTCGAAGGCCCGAGCGCCTGTTGCAGACCCTCCGGATCATGGCCAGAATTTGTTCAATCTGTCTGGATAGAAGGGAAACAGTGTAGTTTGACCTGCCATCCGCTTGGACGTGTAGGCCGAGGATACGAGCACGATTAACCTGTGGTATCGGTGTGCCATCCACGTGCACAGTGATAGGGGGAGTAGAGGAACGGCTCCGGGGGCGAATGATTATGAGCTCCGACTTTTCCGGAGCACATATTAAGCCGCATTTTCTCGCGTACTCGCAAACTGTATCGACTGCTTGCTGCAGTCGGTCCTGGATGGCTCCGTCGGAACCCCGTGTCGACCAGATACTAATGTCGTCCGCATAAATAGCGTGGGCAACCTCAGGGACCTGGTCGAATAGCCGGGGGAGCCCTGCGAGCGCGATATTGAATAGAGTAGGGGAAAGAACTGAGCCCTGGGGTGTCCCACGTCCAACAAGGCGAATCATACCGGATCGATGCGGTCCCATTCCTACGGTGGCTGTGCGATCTCGTAGAAATTCGCGGATATAGTTGTACATACGAATTCCACAGCGTGAATGTGCAACATTGCGAAGGATCAGGTCATGTTCAACATTATCGAATGCCCCTTTTAGCGAACATTGTTTAACTGCGCGAACAAACGAACCACAAAGACAGCGAGGGACAACGACGGGCGCAGATCTGCGCCCGTCCTTGTCCCTCGCTGTCTTTGTGGCTCGTTTGTTCGCGCAGTTAAACAATGTTCGCTAATATCTACCAACTCGCCCAACAACAAGTGCCCCTTTTAGGTCTAAGGCGATGAGTGCTCTCGTTTGGGCGGACGACGGAGGTCCTATGACTTCCTCCCGCAATTGTAAAAGCACATCTTTGGCAGACAGATGAGCCCGATATCCGAATTGAGTTAGAAAAGAATGATTTTTCTTCGAGCAAGGGCTGCAGACGCCGCAAGAGTACATGCTCCATGAGCTTACCAATGCAGGGTGTTAGGGAGATGGGTCGTAAGTTTTCAACCTTAACAGGCTTGCCCGGTTAGGCGATCAGTGTGATGTCGGCGTATCGCCATGCTTGGGGAAGCATGCCCTTGAGCCAGCAATCATTGAAGATATGGGTGAGGTGGTTAATATCCGCGTCACTGAGGTTACGAAGGGTGGCGAATCGGATGTGGTCGGCTCCCGGTGCCGTGTTGCGGCGTAGGTCTTGTAGGACCACCCGCACCTCGTCAGATGTGGTGTCTGCATCGAGCAATTCGTTCGCCTCGCCTACATAAGGATAGTCAGGGTACTGCGGCGGTGGGCCTGTGGGTATGAAATGCTTCTCTAGCTCTCTGGGGAGTGTCGAGACATCGTCCCTGTACTCCTGCATTAGGATGTGCAGCTGTTGAAATGTTTTTTCCTTTGTTGAGGTGGGATCTGTGAGTGAGCGAAGAATCGACCACGTTTTTGCTGTGCTCAATGTGCCTGAGAGGCGATCTGAAAATCCACGCCAGTTATTCCTCGTAAGGATCTCTGCATACTCCTGAGATTCCTGTGTAATTTGATCTGTACGTTTCCTAAGTTTGCGGTTAAGGCGTTGTCGTTTCCATCGTCGTGTCAACCCTCTGCGGGCGTTCCAAAGATGAAGTAAATGCGGGTCTATGTCTGGTGTCTCCGTTGTGGTGCGCAGTGTGCTCGTGGTGGCCTCTAGATCTTGTGCGAGAGAGTCAAGCCAGCGTTCGTACCCTTGGCGCTCAGGTGGGTCCTGGCGACGTTCCCTGAATTTCGCCCAATCCGTTATACGCACATTTCGCTCGGGCCTGCGCGCACCCCGTAATGACAAGGTGGTCGCTACAATGTAGTGGTCACTACCAAGGTGCTCCTCTAAAGGCCCGTGCGCAATGACTGGGCCAGTATTGCGCACGAAGGTAAGGTCAGGCCAGGTGTCACGAGATACGCTGTTGCCCATCCGGGTGGGGTGCTCTGGGTCGGTAAGCAGTGTGTATCTCATGTTACAGATGGCATTCCATAAGCGGGTTCCTTTAGCCTGCGATTTAACGTAACCCTATGCAGTATGCGGAGCGTTAAAGACGTCGGCCACCACACAAACCCGTCTAAACCTACCAAATTCTGTTAGTAGGTGCTGAAAACTTTGTTCGCGAACGGGGGGAACTGTATGCATTGAGTATAAACAGACTCTCGCTGCGTTTACCTTGCGTAATTATTTCCAATATTTGGTGAGGAATGTCAATGTTAGTGGTATGCATGCGACATGTAACATGTTTCGAAACTAAGGCTCCCACAAGAGGAGAGACACCCGAGAGCGGGCTGTAGCCGGATAAAGAAGGGGTGCAATTGAGTTCCTCTAAGAGGATGACATCGGGAGGGTTCGTGGATGTGGCGATATACGGCTGTAGGGAACCTCGTTTTCGGCGGAATCCCCTACAATCCCACTGCCACACCACTAGTTGCTCCGCGTTACGCGGCGCCATCATCATCGCGAGAGGATGCAGGCGGTCGTGCATAAGAATGGGGGCGCCGGGTGCCCACATTTGAAGGTTGCGGCCGAGAGCCTTGGTCGGAAAGCGCGCTTTCGTTGTTACCGCTAAGCTCAGGGACTTGCATGCGTGAGAAAGTGCATTCTATACATGATTTCACTTGCTCCGTAATCCCTATTTGAAGGGCCTCCATTTGGCCTTCTATCCTGTCCAGAGCCGCCTGCATACTAGTGCTCATGTCTGCCACCAGCGCGTCCATTTGTTTTTGCAGGCGCTCACCGCGCGCCTCCATGTCACGACGTAGGCGGGCTATTTCTATTAGAGGATCGGGATTTGGTAACGAATTGGTAATAGGGGAAGGGGTAGGGAGAGATTTACGGGGCGGAGCGAGCTGTGGGGGACCCTCCGCCCGACCTACCTCCCGAGGCGCCTCCATTGCTGTTTTCTTCTCCGGGGTCCGCCGCACCCCTGAAGGGACCAGGGTCACCTTGGCTGGGGCGTTGGTCTGCAGAGCCTTCTTGTAGGGTTGTTGGGAAGATGAGGAAGGAGGGCGCTTCTCTGGGAGGCGCACCGATGCCTCGCGGGATCGGAACCGAGACTTGGAGCGGGTCCGGAACTTGCGACGGGATATTGAAGGGGTCTCCGACCGGACTTTTCTGGTCTCCTTCGTTGGGGCGCACGACGTTCGGGTCTGCAGCTCGCCGGGCGATATGCGCGGTGTGGTCAGACGCCACTTGGCGACGACGGCTCAAAGCCTACCTCTCCCGTGCAACGCTCAGTGAAGACGGCCTAGCCACGCTCTCATCCATGGCCAAGCTCGTAATTACTAGGCGAGCGCGGCGCTCCTCTTAACCATGCGTAAGGCGAGTCACGTGGTCAGGTGGCTGGGTCAGGTGGACCCAGCTGCGGAGAGCGCATGCGGCAAGCCGGCGGCGGCTGCGGAGATTGGCGCGGCGAGGCACACGATGCGTTGCTAAGGCTATGACGCAGCTGCGGTTATCTGAAGGTCAAATTGTTGGTGACGGCAAAACTCGGCTCGACGCAGTAAGTAAAGATTTCGCTTTAAAGGGACACTAAAGCTAAACAATAAATCAGTTTAGACTAATGAAGCATTGTTTGAGAACCTTGCAAGAGGTCATTTAGAAAAGATAGTTTGATTATTAGATGAGGAAATGAAGGTCCAAGTATCAGTATTTGAATTTCGCGCCGAAACCCCGACGCCGCTACATCAGTGTGACGTCAGGGATTCCAAAGTATGTTTTCGCATTGGAGCAGCGTTGGCTCAGTAAAGGTTCCCGAAACTTGCCATGTTTAATATTTGGTTCCTTTAGGACACAATGTAGTCAGCCTGTGCCGCTATATATATCTATTAGGCCCTAGAAGATGCCATCAAAATCCAAGACGTCACAGCCACCAGGTGCGGGAACACCAGTAGGCGTCGCCACCCGTATTTCGTTCTTGTGCTTTTTCTGGCTTTCCAAACGTCTTATCCTTGTAAGAGTGGTGTTTTTGGTACTGTAGAGCGGTAATTTACTCATGCAGAAGAAATCATTTTTCACTTTAGTGTCCCTTTAAGCAACCCACACTCGTATTCAACATTCATCAATGGTCATCAATGGCCAGCCCTTAACGGGACTCTTGTGGAAATACGCCGTGTACCAGCAAACATTTGGAGGGCGCTTCAGCTTCGCCGTTAAGAGTAACAGAGTTTTAAGAGCTTCGCTTTCCTTCGCGTAACAGAATTATGTTTTCTCGCATATGCAAATTACAATCCGACGCTATCATGTCTGTAGGTTGTGCGTAAGTCGTACTTTCTAATTTTTCTACATATTTGAGCTTGAGAAATTTATTTAGTTCAGGAACTTCCTTGTGCCACATGGCGGGGTTTGGTAGGCATGCTTGGAAATTCTTTTTGTCGAAACGACGTCGTACGCTGGACGCCGGGCGCTTCCGCGGGACGCCAACGCCGGTTTTCCGCAGCACGGTGCCCTTACGCTATCGTGTTAAAATGCGTTCGCGAGTACGGATTCTCTTAGGTTTGGTCCCTAAGTTACAAGTGCTGGACACACTGTTCGTTCGAGGCACGGTGTAGTTGGAGGCGATAGCGCGATTGGTGCTGCGTGCTCTTTTATCTACCCTGTGCTCCTGCGAAGCGCGTACCCTTGTCACAGAAAAAAAAAAACGCCGCGCGCGCGCGCGTTTGTGCGTGTGTGTGCGTGTGTGTGTGTTTGTGTGTGGTGTGTTTGTGTGTGGTGTGTGTGTGTGCACGGAACGCGTTGTGCATTGAAGCTTGGCGATGTGCCAGGGCCAGCGTCTCATGCGGGACTCTCTTGTTTCAATGTGTTATCTCGCGAGTCTTTTTGTTGCCGCAATGCATACATTGAAAGTGGGTGCATTCAGTTGCGTTAGCCTTGTTGCGTTAGCCTCATTGTGAGGCAGCGCAAACAATGGCTACGTTATCCTTTGCTATCTCAGAACATCATGGAAGAATGACACAAATTAGGAGAGGCCCTGACATCACGTTTTTGAAGCCGGAAGTGCAGCCATATTAGTGTGCCATCTCTTTTTGCGCCTCCAATCATCTCGCCGGATCAGACCCGCGAAATTTCAACTTGCATTGCTAAGAGCCGCCAGAAGTCTGTGCTGCGGACGCGCATCAGAAGAAAGCCTACGAAACTTCTATAAGTTTTACGGTATCTTCAACTGGTCGTCTCCATCCCCCGGAGCAGAGACGGGCTGATCCGGCGTTCCCTGAGCTGAGAGGTACAAGACACGCGCGCAAGCCGAGCGTGCGATTCGCTCTCGAAGGAGGAAATGGCAGACGCGAAACCACGTGACTACTGCCCACGTCCGATGTTTCGCCTATCCAAAGCTCCCGGCGCTGCCGAGAAAACCGGCGGACGCGCCGGCGGGACGAGCGTTTGTCGAGACGCCAGGATGCAGTGCCTAGGTTACGGTGGGCCGTCGCCAACAGCAGCGACTCGGCGCTGCGATGACGTTTCAATCTCGACGACTGCTCCGACGACGGGGTTCGCAGCGCCTCAGAGCGCTCGAAGATGGAGGAGAGCAAGCGAGAAGAACCAGCCGAATGCAGGGGTTACATCCTCTTTCAACCAGCCGAAGACAACGCTCAGAAACGACCAACCGAAGAGGGCATTAGTGAAGCAGACGCGCTCCTGTGTTTTTCCGTGGCACATTGCAGAAGATGACGTAGACCCGCACCGTGATTAGTTCAGTGTGCCTGCAGCTGACGGACACTCACACTCACGGACCCAAAACACAATTTTGAAGCTTAAACACCGCACGCAGCGCACAGAACTTGCTGCGAGAGGGACACGGGCCGAAAAGTTTTTCGGAGGGCGAAAGGAGCAGCGAGAGCTTCAGCAGTGCAGCTGTTATGACAATGTTGATGTTTGGGGTACCAGCCCCAGTGCTGCTTTGCGAAAAACAGCGCTTGACTTTCCCCACACTTTCTCCAACGCATCCGAGGTGGCCAAATCATCTCCTACGCTTTCCTTTCTCCACCGTGAACATAGATGTGGTTCTCCTTTAGAAGACCAAGCTTTTTTCGCAGCACCGTATTGAAGAGGCCAGTCCCTTCTTTTATCGGCATTTCCGCACATCTTTATTTCCCTGCTGTTGAGCGTAGCGCAGCCACTGTTGTGTTGTTTTCGCAAAGGCCCGTTTTAATGTATGCCCAAAATGGGAACAATATTAAGGTGGTAGAGTGTGCGCTGTCGGTATTGTTTTTTTAAGTAAAATTACTTAAATTTGTGTCCACATATTGTCTTAATGAATCCGCTGATCGTAGAGTTTTCTTTTTAGATTGCGACAGTACATTGACAAGCGTTTCACTACTCAGCTTCGCGGCGATTTCAGCTGCCTACTTTCAAACAAGGACTGTGAAAAGCATATTAAGGCTGATTCGAGTAGGGTGCAGCTTCGGAATTTGCTGACTGATTATGTGTGATCTTCTGTATGTCACAGAGTTTGCCAGTTCACCAGCTCATGGACGCACGCATAGGCAGGGAGAATGTCATGCTAGGCTTGATCATCTGTACGTTTCTAGTGAGCTCCCAGCAAAAGTAGATTTGCGCGACATTATGCGTGTTGCGTTTTGTGACCATGGTCTTATTGTAGCAGTTTTCAGTGCCAGTGCAAGGAAGGCAACTAGAATCAGCGAGTGGTAAATATGAAAATTTAGTGACATTCTTCTTGAACACAACTAAATTATTAGTGAATGTAGAATACACTGGACACGATGGGAGGAGCTAAGTTAACGGCTGTTGAATGGAAAGTGTTAAACGAGGAGCTGAAGCTGCCCCTGTTTCGAAAAGTACAAGAAAAAGCTGGTAGATCTCACACCCTGTGGGAATTGATCTAATGCGTAGCAGTGTGTGGGCAGTCTACCAAGTTAACGAAACAACCACGAGAGCACCAAGAAGTACTCCGCTGCTTCATGACCTACATTACAGGCATGTCATGACCTATCATTTACGTTTGTCATAGACTCTTGTCATACTACGGCAGTGTTGGTAAATACCAAGATGTAGGCGGCTGTTGCATGACCTACATGACACGCATGCCACGACATTCATCTCATGGCCTGTCTTTTATGTTCGTCATACACTCTTCATACTATGCCAATTATGGTACATACCACGACGTAGGTGGCCCTTTCATGATCTACATGACAAGCATGTTATGACATTCATGTCATGACCTATCGTTTATGTTCGTCATACACTCTTATCATGCTATGTCAATTTTGATACCTAGCAAATTAACGAAATGAACATGAGAGCACGAAGGCGTAAGCGGCTAGATACTGTCAAAGTAGGAAATGTTTGCAAAGAAAGGCTTCGCATTTAAAAAGCAAGGGTGAAGAAATTAGAACCTAAGGTTCTCACCAAGTGTCCTTGCAACACGAAAAGCGAAGAGAGCGTAAGTCATGGAGATTACTTACCAGATATCAAGAAGCGTAAAGCTGGACGACCGCAGATAATGTAGCGTGAGTTGTGAAAGACGACATAAGTGTAATTCATGGCCGAGCCTAAGATCAAGAGAAAGAGTAGAAACCTGCGAGAATGTTTAATTTAAAAGAGTGTTCTCAAGCTAGCAGTAACCTTGTAAAGTCTTTAAGAGACAATAGGAGCACACTTATAAATCGAGAATATATAAAAGGTGCACTGATCAACGGCTACGCTGAATCACTCAAGAAAAAAGCTGTACAGACGCAGACAAGAGGACCCCTTTCTAGAATCCCTGCCCTTGTGAGGTATTCCGGCACATTGTAAGAAGAGGGCCATTACCTCCATATGTGAGACAAGCCGTAATGGCTATAACTGCAAGAAGAAAAAACCACAGGTAGCATGCATAGCATGGAAACTCTACCACATAGTAGTTTAGTGACAACAGATTACAATATACTCACCCGGATAAGTACACGTCGATTAGAGACAGTTTCGTCACCAATTATTCCGGACCACTACTCGTACGGATTGAGAAGGTGAACAATAATGAGAAATCTGCACACCATGCGAGCTGTATCCGAAGCAGCGAAGGTCGAACAGCGATCCGCTGCAGTGCTACAAGTTGACCTGTGCAAAGCTTTTATCGTACAGCTCACCCGTTTTTGTTCGGATTGCTAGACGTAGTCGGCGTGGGAGCTCGTCTCTGCAAATGCATTAGAATAGGTTATGTACACATTTCAGCGCGCATTATCATCAATGTCTGTGCATCATCGGCAATACCAGTAAATCGCTCGGTCCGACCACAGTGTCCTTCGTCACCTATTCTGTTTTATTTATCAAACAACATCTGTGTCGAATGTTGTTAAGAGATGATGGGATCAATAGAACTAATGCTGGAAGCGCAATATTGAGGTGCTTGCATAAGCAAATGATATGACGGTTATCTGCTTCCCTGATCTGAAGTGTGAAAAATGCTGGCCGACTTAAGCGACAAATTGTAAAGTGTAGCGTGCAAGTGTAAACTTGTCGAAGTCACAAGGGGCATGGTAAGAACCATGTTTTCACACTGCTGAAACCTTCGACATGGACAGCAGAAGTAAGCAAGCGTCTTGGCATAGCGTTCAGTAAAACTCGCATTACCACAGTAATGGAAGGTATTGCGCTGAAGCGCCTAATAGAAAAGGCACAAGCTTTGCACGCAGGCTTTCCGTCATACTTTAACCGTTGTTTCATCTGCAACATTGTGTTTTTCCCATTGTGTGGCCCTGCGTCTAAGTAGGTCTATGTGTACAGACGCATGTAGCCACAGGTAGTCGCTTTCTTTATCGCTATTTTCTTCTTGCGCTCTAGATTTAAAGGAATGCGTTGTGGCAATCTGTTTCTTCAGTAACATTATAGGACGGGACGGTATCATCAAGATTGATTTAAAACTGAACGATCAGACATTCTTGTTCTTTAGAGTTTATAGAATTGAAATCTTTTCGAAAACGTTATAGCCTCTAGCCGGCGCTGCTTTTTCAAAGTGGCTAGATGCGCCGGTAAACCGGAAAGTAAACGGTTTGAGGTTCTATAAGGAAAAGGAACATGGGTGAGGTTATTTCATAAGCGCTTTTTTGCAGAACATTAATCCTCTCTGACGCGAAAACAACCTTATTGGGACTGTGTGGATTAACGTTTCCTGTTCCGTTATAACGCATTCACTTGAACTGGGAACGAGATATTTTTCTGTGTTTAGCCGCGTGCGAAAGTTGCCAGTTTCTGCAGCCACAAAAAAAAATTATCTTTCTGATTTGACGTACAGGTTCTACCAGTGAAGACTTCGGAGGACCGTAAAGGAATTCTGAATCTGCATACTGTACCGTATGTCTTGCGGCAGAAACTTTGCGCCATGTATTTCTTTATGGTTGTAGCGCTTACCTTTATTGCGCGCGGCTCCGCGCCATGCTAAATAATGAATTCTGTTGTGAATTGAATATCACTAAAACGCTGTCTGGCGGTACCAGTTGTAATAGATAGTATTATGAAGTTTTGCTGCATCTGGGTGTTCATGCTATTTCAAAGGCAAGCTGTGATTACGTTAGCGCGTGAGAAAGGCACCACCTTAACGGGTGCCGACACACTGGCATGGACGGCTTGCAGCCTATTGCAATGGAGTGGATGCAAACTTGCTGAAGCAAGCGCGGCCCAAGATGCGCCGTTCTAAGATGGCATTGATATATGTGTGTGGATGTGAATATATATATATATATATATATATATATATATATATATATATATATATATATATATATATATATATATATATATATATATATATATATATCAAAGTCCTTCCTACTTTGACACGGGTTGGGGGTGCTGCCACCATGCTCTTGTTCTTATTTTGCCTAACGTGCTACCTATCTTCTACAGCGAAAACACCAAGAATTCCCAGCATCAAATTTTCCGAAACACTCTTAGGAACTTCCCTTTCGTACAACTTCGTCATTTACGGTTTCCCTACTAATCTGCCGCCAAACCTCCAATCGCCCCTTAGTAATCACCACCGGGCATGTTTACTTTCCTCCTGCAGAAAACTGCTGCCCTACTATTGTACCCGTCTGTTTGTATGGGAGATTAAACGCGATATCGACTCCGTATAGCGCCCTCCCCATCTTTATCATGTAGGTCATATCACAGTCCACCGAGTTGAGTACAGTGCCAACCCTCGACCGAAGAAGACGCTATATTTCTCAACAATTAAAGCGCAGTGTTAATGTAGCGCAGTGACACTCCTGTGGTGTGGCAGCACTGCCATCAACTTCCTTGCGTCAAGATGGAGTGCTAAGTGGAGCAGCTTTAGAGAATACAGTCTTTAGTATTAAAAAAGAGAATCCGCACTTTTCTTCTGGGCACGCTCCAGAAAAACGCTGCTCGCACGTGACAGCAATTTTTTCCTACTAGCCTCCAAGAAACAGTTATTTCGAAATGATCTTGGCAAAGCATGGCTGCAGCCTTTTCTGAATAAATTTGTTCTCGCTGTTAAGGTCCAGCTAGAAGACTGGAAGTTACGTCATACTGAAGGTTCCTAAGGAAGGCGTTTGCATACTGCCTTCATCAGAATACGGGATCAGTGTTGCGCATTGATCCTGTGACCATGAACCACGCACTTGAATCAAGGTTGATGCCGAGTTGAAAAGAGACTGCTTCATAAGAACTCGTTCTTGGACTATTGATGCCTGGTAAAGGGAGTTTTAACAGCTGGAAGAGAGGAAACACAGACAAGAGCAGAACGATAAATTCTGGTCAGTTTACTGGGTACGCAATGGCAGGAATGTATGCACAATACGGAGACATGTGCAAAGTGGAACATGAAATTGCATGGCATGCGAAAGGATAGTGATTAGTAGCTACTGACACAACCAGTTCTGCAAGAAGGTGGTCTTGTACAGCGCTAGTGAATGTTCACTGATGCAGTTTTCGATGTATTATTAATACAATACTCTTCTTTGAACTGTTACTGTCGAATTCTTACATTTAAAGAGAAAGCTGGGTTTTGTAAGTATCGTTCATCTAGCCTCTATCGACAGCGTCGTTGCACACTGAAGTCAAAACTCCAAGCTCCCGCAACTCTTGAAAATACCGCTGCAAGGTATACAGTCTTGTATTTGCTAATATGGTGGCTAATGCGAACCACACATATTGCACCCTTTCGGAATCCTTAAGTTTCATGAATATGTAATCGACTCCGGTCAACTGTGGGGTTTGACTAAAGGTTGTGCGCTACATGTGTATTTAATTGATAGCGCATGTGGACAGTGGAAGTGATTTAAAGCCGGAAGAATTGTGAGCACGGGGTCTTTCAGCTTCAGCAAGAGCATTTGCGTTTTGCAAATAACTGGAAGAAGGGACTTCGAACAACTAACCATTCAGAACACAGGAGTTGACGTTATCAGGCCTATATAAAAGAGATGGGAGAAGACCCTTTATATGATACGTGGATGGCGCCCACTCAAAAGATTCAGATAGCAGTGGACCCGAAACCGCGGACACGTTATAACCTGTAAATTTGTAGAATGTATGTGTCGTGATACACGTTGTATAAACTAGTGCTTCAGTGCACCATTCCAAAACTAAGTAACCTTCGCTTACATGGAGATAAATCGTGGATGTATCTTTCCAAATCTTAACGCGCGGCTCTTAGACGCCCGTTCCTGGGCTCATCGTTGATGTCCCTCGGCGCATGCGCCACTGCTCGCGCGTTCATCGTCTTCTTCCACAGCTGTATCCGATGTCGCTCATTATGCCAGAGTTCCCATACTGCCCCTCCCTCTACGAAGACGTTGACGGCACTAGTCCACTGCCAGTTTGGGTTAGTAACAACTTTATTAGGCAGTTTTAGAATAGCGTTTGTCGCATTACATATGTTAAACGTAAGCACATTTGCGGCACGTTACGATGCACGTCCTTTTAAGTCTTTTTGTTTACCATACGGGAACGCAAATGTAAACAAGATGTTAGAAAACATGGCGCCGCCTGGTGCCACGTGCCAGACGCACCCAAGTCAAGACAATCCATTCGCAGCCATCCTGCTGTTGTTTTGTGGACGCGTCCCGTTAGCCTTACGGGGTACAAAATCGCCGAACTATCTCTGAAAATGTACGCGCTAGGAGCTTATAACATCTTTCAGGTGAGTTTGGAGATAGCGAAAGCGCATTACAACAGTTACTGGCGATGAACGCAAGTGAGAGCGTAGCTATCACGAGAATTCACGCTGAAGAGGGAGCCATGGGTGCCGCCATGTCGACAACGCTATTTCTTAGCGTCTGCAACCATACGAACGTTAAAATCGCAAAATAACGTACGCTATAGCGCAGAAATGTTCCGTCGGGGTTTCGGCTTCGAGACTTAAACTTAGTCGGCCTCAAGGGGCGCTGCGATAGCGACGCTGCGCCTATTTAAGGCGCGGCGCTTCAGTAACCACTCTCAGCCTCGGTCCCCGTCTGCGTCTCTCGCTAGGCCGCCGTCCCGGCGTGCCCAATGTGGCCGGCGTAGCGTTCTTGGCGGCCACGCCGGCATAACATTGGCGACGAGGGCTAACCTTTCGTGCGCGCTGCTCATCAAGGGCTGCTATACTGCCTACAAGAATTGCCTTTCTGCTGCAGCGGACGCCGGACCCGACGCTACTAGCGTTGCACCTGCGCAACGCGTTCCCTCGCCATTCTTAACGTAACTGTGGCATCGAGGGTAATCTCCATGCATCGCGCCTACATGTCAGTTGCGCCTCCCAGCTGCATTCTCCGCCGCATCTTCCACTTCTGTTACCTTTCGTTCAAGCAGCATTTCGGCACTACCATTTCGCCACAGAGGGCTCCAAGGAAATTAACCTATACGAAGCGGCGCTTCAAGTGCTCGACAAGCACTTTCATGAAGAACACGCATCTTGCAGTCACGCCCACTTCAAACACAGAGTGCGAAGTCCTGCGGAGCCAACTCCGGAATTCATTCAAGATGTTCGACGGCTCGCCAAATCCTACAAGTTTGGCACCGCTACCGACCTGATGGTCCAAGACCAGATCCTTTGGGGCTTGCAGTCGCATCGGCTTCGCCGCCGCTTCAACCTAACTCGGCCATTGCTTTACCGTCAAGAAAGCATTGGAAATTGCGCAGGAAGAGGAACGCAGCGATAGAATAATGGCACAGCTCGGCGTTCTAAATGTAGGCGCCGTTTCACAGCGTCGGCAGCCACAAGATGACGGACACGACCAGCCACGCCCCCGCGCGTTCCCTCCCAACCAGGCAGAGATGGCGGACGCCCAGAGCGAGGGGGTAGACCTCCCCATTCAGGGAAGGAGGCGTATTCACGGCGTATTTAGAATTGCTCGTAGATACAGCGGGGCGTGCCACTTTTGACGGAGCTCGACGTTTCTACGCAGGTGCGAGTAAGAGCGGGCGCGAGACAGAAAATCTGGGTGCTTTTGCTCCTTGAATATATGACTCAACCTAGGCACTACGGAGGAGGTTTCTTAGAGCGCGTTGTATTCGTTTGTCCCCTAGACATGCCGGCATTGCGGAGTTCGGTCGAGTTGGTTTATACGCTCCGCGGCTGGCTGCCCGCGCGTTGAGGCAGTGGGCGCGGACGCCGCTTGGTGATCGCTGTGTCTGAAGGAACAATGTTTTGACTGGTGTTTTATAAGTCGCGGATCGCTTTTTTCGTCGCGACGATAGATCGGATTTTTTACGAGCACTGCTCCAGGAGGGCACATGTAACCGGCAAACGGAGGCCTCAGGAGAGCACCTGAGGTTATATTAAAGCAGGCGGCGCAGGATCTCCGGGGCACCCAAGCGGTAGCGGGGGGATCAAAGCTGGAAGCCGGGCGGCCCATGGGTTGGGGCCACAGAGGTGGAAGCGTGCCTGGGGGGGTTCGCATAAAACATTGGCTGTCCGCGCTAGCGGACAGCCGATCTTATACTCCCCTGGCACGCGCAGGCCGCTGCGAGCCCCAACCGACGGACCGGTCCGGCTTCCCCGTTGCCGCTTTGGTGTCCTGGAGGCGCCGCCAATAATGCGAAATAATGACACGTTGTTTTCATTAGTAAAAACATGATCGATTAAATATGATTGCGTCGAGCCGCCAACTTGCGATGCTAAGTTAAGCACAACCGCGCCCCGCGACTTCTGCCGGCACGCCTAGGGACAAGCGCATACACCGCGCGCCAAGAAGCTCCTCCGTAGTACCTAGGCAGAGTCGTATTTTCAAGGAGCAAAACTCCCCACATTACCTCTCTCGCACCCGCTCTCACTCGCGCATGCGCGCAAACGCCCGTCGTCTCCGCAAGTTCCACGCCCCGCTGTACCTACGAGCAGTTGGAAATACGCAACCGGGCGCCTACTATGCCTGCGCACCGTCGGCTCTGCCCGGCGGCTGCTTCCACTGTGAATCGCCGCATCATTGGGCGAATTATCCTGGTTGTCCTGCATGCCACAAATTTCGCCACACGCGTAACAAGAAATGACATTTCTTCCAACTGTGTCGTTCATCGGAAAGTACATCGGGACCAATCAATGAGCTGGAAACGCAAGAAAATACTGCGACCATTATTTATATTCAAGACGCTGTCAGCGCCCTATCGCGTATGCGTGTTCCCGTACAGGTGAACAACGTGACTCTACAGTTCATGGATGACACCGGAGTGGTTGTGTCACTGATGAATCTTCAGGGCTACAAGAGGCACTTATCACATATCCGGCTACTTCCATCGTATCTAGTCACCTAGAACTACACGGAGCAAGTGGTGAAGAATTTGGGATTTTTCTCCGCAAACGTCAAGTTTCAAGACAAGTGAGCTTCGGTGAACTTTCACGTGACTGAACTCGGTTTATCACTTCATCTCATCTTCACCACCGGAATTCGACATTGGTTCCCGCTGGACAGAATATCATCCGACTTCACTGAACTTGTGTAAACGGTGCAGTGGACTTTGACAGTGCACCACAGGCCAACGCCTGTTCGACTTCGCCACCAGCGAGAACGAACCAGTGTTGAGGGTTGGAACAGTCTACCACAGTTAAAGCAGAGTCCTTCCATGTTTTTCTGGTCACGAAACTCAGCCGTCACGCTATGGGAGAGGTTCATATGCTGCCCAAAGGTGCCGCGACGCGGCGCCACTGTGCCACAGAGGGCATCGTTCGCGTACCGAAACGCGCGCGCAGTGCGAGGCAAGCTGAGTGATCGGGTGCGTTATGTGCATGTGCTGCGCTATTTTTCGAGTGCTGGGCTGTTTGGTTGAAGTGGCGGGGTGGGACAACGATGCCGAACACGTGTTGCGTGCTTGGGTGCCGTTCCGGCTACAAGGGCACGACCGAAAAGGTGTCGTTGTTCTGTTTACCTAATAACAAGGAGCAGCGCGAGAAATGGAAGCGGGCCATACCGCGGCAGGATAGTGGCGGTTTTAATTTCGAATCGAAGTATACGCGTGTGTGCGCGAAACACTTTGACGCCTCGGACATCGTCACTGCGTACAATTTCAACATCAACGGCGACGACGTGTCCCTGGAGCGTGAGAAGCCGACGCTGAAGACTAACGCCGTTTCAAAGATGCTTTTAACAAACTTCTTGCATTGTGAATGGTGGACCATTTATGACCGGACGCCTCTGTACTATCTGTATTTCGCTCCGCTTGTTTTACATGATAAATAAATGATCGTGCTTGTATTTTGTTTTTGCACCAACACGTATTATTTCTTTTCTTAATCGAATTATAAAGTTTTTTTTTTCATTTTTCGACCATGATAAGAATATCAGGACCGGTGATTGCAACATTTTAACACATTGTAAATAGTTGCGAATTAAGAACCAAAATACCTAGTCTCGTCGTTTCTGCGTCGAAACCACGAGCAGCGTGAATAAGTGCTGGGCTTACTGACGCTTCTAAACGACTGCTTGCTAAGGCAATTGCCTAATTACAGCTAGTTTCAACTGAACCTAACACTTCAGGTTCGCCTTAATCCGTTGTTAAAAGCCGCACCGAAGACATTTAGTAGCGAAGTTCGTCTTGCATTATCTTATCAGAAATGGCATCGCTTTGCAAGAAATATTAAGCGCATGGAGCAGCTCAGTTCGCTTTTCTTTGTCATGAAGTATTCTACGGTAGCAGCCCTTTGCAATAGCAATTTCATTCTTTTGATCTCGTTATAAGATACTGCCCACAGAGTCCTTCTCTGCCACAGTTTAACAGAAACTGAACAGCTGTGCTCGGCGAACAATCTGGCGCTATGCGCAACGGAGAATTGGCGCTTACTCATCTGGTGATAAGTGGGACCATTGGCGTTTTGTTGCGAATGCGCGGTGTTTAATTTAAGGCAAATATTAAAAAGTGGAGCCCACGGAAGCGTTGAGGCGAACGGCGATGATGAAGAAATCCGGACCGAGACCGCCCGGCCGTGTACAGCGGACGCACTTCGACGGGGGCGAAATGCAAAACACCCGTTTATTTAAATTTAGGCGCATTTTAAAGGATCCCAGGTGATCAAAACTAATCCCGAGTCCCCCACTACGGCGTGCCTCATAATCGTATCGCGGTTCTGGCTCTTAAAATTCCAGATCTTTCTTTTCTTTCGGTCTGAGACCACCGCAAGCTCCATGTTATGAGCGGCTTTTTTTTTTTCGTCCCGTGCGCTCATCGCAGAAGACACGCTCAGGCAGTAATTTAATTATATTCAATGTTAAAAATAGTTACGTGAAACTAAAGCGATGGTTGAGGAAGTTGAGAAAGCTAGAATACCGAGGCTGCCCCACACACAACCACAGCGGCAGCGGCGTTCGCATGCCCTCTCATGCACGGTTGCGCCTCTAGCGGCGGGCGCTGGCGCTATATGAAACTGAGGCGGCAGTTTCGTGACCAGAAAAAACATGGAAGGACTCTGGTTAAAGCGTCGCGACGGCAAGCTCTACGGAAAACCCAGGTTAACTGTACATCACAGGTCAATATGCGTGTTGAGCGTATTCCTACCAGGTTTTTCTTTAGTCGCACGCATGCTTCGGCATATGCGCCTCTTGAAAATTCTTTTCTAAAACAGTCACATGCAGCAGTTACTTCGAATGCAGCAGCGAATTCCGCATTTCAGTGCAGTTCTGATTCGCGAGTGCGTTCTGACACAGCTCGTAAAGTCGCGCGAATGGGTGTTCCATGTTCGGCCGCAGGGCAAAAGAGACGGGCACGATTACTTATGCTGACTGAAGAGCGTTTCACAGGATCTGAGTATTCTGCTCAGGTACGAGTTCAGTGTCCGGCTGTAGTACTCAGCCAAAATGCACTCCTTGCTTCGCCTGATAAGTGTGTAACTGAACACACTGATTCAACGCAGGCACCTTCACAACGAATGAGTGATATGCCCAGTCCCTATACTTTCCCTGAAACACCTAATGCTAATGTCTCCGAGCCTTCGTGCTCGCATGCAGTTCTTCATAAGTCTTCGCTCCCAGCTGCGCCTGAGGAGCGCGTCTGTGAATCTTCGGATTCTTTTGGATCTTCTTGCACGCCCTCAGTCGTTTGACGGGCGCTTCAGTGAGCTAGGAAGTTGAAATGTCACGTCTTCATCTCCGCCCCCAGTTTCACCTTGTGGGTGCTTAGCTGAGCAGCAAAGCTTAAAAACAACTTCGGAGCTATTACTGGCACTTATAGACGAAACGCACTTTTATGTACCGAAATTGCCTTGGCGGTCAAAAAGGCCTGTTTTTAATTGTAAAAAAAAAAACCGCGATTGCTCTATTTGGCTACTTTTTGTTCCCCAGAGAGGAGAAAAGTTGGGAACAGATGCCAATGTATATCATTAACGCATCAATAATGATGATCCTCCTGCCTTCCGTTCAATACGCCTTCTGACCATTACTATTGTATGCATCACGTTGCTTCTACCCAGATTACTTTCCAAAAAAGCGGGATGGTATTAGGTCGGGGTTTCGGTTTCGAGACCGAAACTTACTCGCCCTCACGGGGCGCTGTGATAACAACGCTGCGCCCGCCTTCTGCTTCAATAAACAGCCGCTGTCCCCGTCTGAGTCTCTCTATAGGCCGCCAGCCCGGCGTGCCCAATGTGCCCGGCGTGGCTTTATTCGCGGCCACGCTGACATGACAAGAAACCCAGTAAACTTCGGAGCATACGCAGAACAATGCTACTTCTTTCCGTACGTAATGCGTTTACGTTTCGTTGCAAACGCTATTCTGAAACTGACTATTTTAGTCCTGCAGAGCTTTCGCGGACGGGCCTTAGGTCTCCCACATATATAGGGACGTCAAGGTGTTGCCTCGCCACCGCCTCGCGGGCCTGCTGGAAGGCCCAGAGTTGGTCGCCGAGGCTGGGGCTGCGCAAGGCAGCGGCCCACCGCTGCGGAAGAGTTCCAGAGTTAGCGCCGCGCAGGTTTTTGTTACAGTCCCAGAGCATCCGAGTTAAAGTGGCTATATTAGTGCGGCAGACATTGCATATATTTGTCGGGCATGTACAGGGGTAGAGCCTGTGGTATTGTGCCGGGCTAGGGTACATGAGCGTCTGCATTTGTCTGAGGTCCACCGCCAGCCCCCTGTCCAGCTTGTGACTGGGCGGAGGGAAGGTTGAGCGGGCCAAGCACAGTACCTTGGTAATTCCGTTGTAGCTTGCCAAGCAGTTTTTGATGCTATTCCATGGACGACGGTCGCCGGCGCGGTTCGCGAGCTTGCGCTCCTTGGCGTGTGCCGTTTCGTTTCGGTTGCGATGTGTCTCCGATACTTCTCCCATCTGCGCCGTAAACCACTGAATTCTGGTTTGATATTCTACCTCACTTCTTCTACCTTCTACTTCTACCTGACTTGGCGATTGTTCAGGACTCCGGCCGCTCTCCGTGAGATCCATTCTTTGGCGAAGTTTCTGACCATTTAACTCGAGACGCACAGAGCCGTCGCGCACGTCGGATCTGTGAAGGCGAGTCCCACCACCGCTTCCTCAGCTTCTTTTACGCGCTCGGACGCTACACTTGCCGATATGCGAGTTTTGCCTCTTGAATCGATGACCGCAACCGCGAATCGCGAGCTCTCTGCGTATTCCGCGGCGTCAACGAACCGTCTCCCCGTTTCATCTCCGTGGGTGTGGAGGAGAGCTCTGGCCCTGGCCACTCTTCTTTCGTTGTGTTCCGGGTGAACGTACCGTGGAATCAGGTCGACTCTTAGCGTTTGTCTGATCGCGTCCGGAATGGGGACTTTCTGGCCTTATGTGCGGTAACGGATACCGAGACTTTACGTGATCTGGCGTCCCGCTCTCGTGCCCGCTTATGTTTCTAGTTGTGAAGTGGGCTGCGCCTCGGCGATTTCACTCAGCGTGTTGTGAAGCTCGAGCTGGAGCAAGCGGTGCGCGCTCGTGGACTCGGATAGACCCAGTGCTATCTTGTACACCCTGCGGATGAGTACGTTGATCTTGGATTCTTCTGCCTTGTACCATTTGTGTAATGCCGCAACGTACACAATATGGCACATGGCGAAAGAGTCTATGAGTCGTGTGAGACTCGCCACCCTCATTTCATTTCTTCTGCCAGTGACCTTCTTGAGGATTCTCATGGCGTTAGCAGTGTTGTGCGGTAGTTTAGCAATCGTTTCCCCGTTGACGCCGTTGGCCTCGATTATCATGCCGAGGACCTCAATTCTCTGCTCTAGCGGAATGGTTGCTCCGTTGCTCGTGCGCAGTCTGATCTCTTCGTATTCTCGCCTGGTCTTCGCCGCATTCCTACAAACCTTGGGGGTCTGCCCCTTTGCGTGGAGCGGTAGAGTAGAAGTTCCGACTTTTTCGGCGAACATCGCAACCCCGTACCCACAATGTATTCCTATATTGTGTCGGTTGCTAGTTGCAGTGCCGTTTCGATGTGATCGTCGCTGCCTTCGTGCGCCCAAATGGTAATGTCGTCGGGGTATGTGGTGTGCCGGACGTCTTCGAGTTCTTGTAGTTTTTCTGCTAGCCCGATCATGACCAAGTGGAAGATCCACTGCCAGTCGGTGCGGTGATTTGGGTTTTAAATTCTTTGACTCAATATATCGCGAAATGAAAACACGCATCGGGCTGCACTCAAACTTCGGATTTGGGAGTGTCGTAATCGTCGGACAATTTTTTTACGCGCCAGCGTAACAGGCCAGCTCTTTAAATCGGCGCTGTTTCAGGCCGCGACGCTTTCTGTGCGGCACTAAGCCTGTTCTATGACTAATGTTGCTCATATTTTGTCTTATATTCTTTACAAAGTTATTCCTTGGAATATGGAGAATGAAAAGCAACAAAAATCATGAAACAAAAACCGGCAGCGCATGCCTGTTATGTTGAATTTTCTTAGACGGAAAAAATAAAAGTGCAAACCAATAGGAAAATATCGGCCCGTGCTAGAAGCCGCATTTTTGCCAGAAAGCTCACCTTCGTGCATATCCCTTACAGCCACCGTTTCCCGGTAAGCATTAAGCTTATATAATGTACAGTTGCCGGGAAGCATGAGAAGCAGTTAGAGATCTTTGAATGCTATCGTGTTTCGCTCTTAAAGGCGAAAGTTAAGATTACTACTCTTGCTTTCATATATATAACTTACGGGTAATCATATAGACGTGGTCATTTTAAGCGCAAGCATAACTGACCAGCTCATGAAATCGGCGCGCTGAGCACGCGGCAAAGCAACGCTACCTAGAGGAATTTGTAGGCAACGTTGAACGAAGCGGAGATTCAGAAACGAGGCCAAGCGTCGCGGAAGAGGAAGGTAGGCGGAGGCACGCTGGGTTGGCCTCCTCTCGCGGATGCTACAGGTTTTTATGCGATGCATACGTACCGTGTTCGTCTCGCGATAAGTTCGTCCTGGCGCGCCGTGCGCTTTGTGTGCGACTGAAGGCGTGCGACGACGAGCCGACGATGGCAGCACAGTCTCACGTGCGCAAGGAAAGGAAGCGCACCGTATTTTGTCGCGCACATGATACCGGGGGAGGAGAGGGAGGGGCGGCGTCGTACTTCGGCCGCGCACGGCCATGCGGGCTTTATCTTGAAAGCGATCTGCATTGTGGGCACAGTGCAGGTAGACCGACGGCGCGTAGCTTTGCGTGCGCTGTGTTCTCACCACTGAGTTTCAGCTGACGGGATAAACAGCACGAAGGTCACTACGCTCGCTGCTGCTGCCACGATTCCTCACAGCAACTTTTTAACAGCGATTGTGCACGGTCATTGAGTCTGAACTTTTCATGCGTGTCTGTGGGTGCTGACACCATGCTATAGGCAATTCAGATAGTAAGCGAATGTTTAGAACGGAGCGTTCTATATATACTCCAGTGGCTTCTGCGTACGACGCACGAAGGTCACTACGCTCGCTGCTGCTGCCGTGATTCCTCACAGCAGCATTTTCACAGCGATTGTGCACGGTCATCGAGTCTGAAGTTTTCATGCGTGTCTGTGGGTGCTGACACCATGCTATAGGCAATTCAGATAGTAAGCGAATGTTTAGAACGGAGATTTCTATATATACTCCAGCGGCTTCCGCGTATGGCGCGGCCGCGCGAGCCCTGTCTTGAATACGGTATGCGATGCGGACAGTGTAGGCATCTGAGCGTACCCATGGTCGAAAGCGTCGTGCGCGCCATAGCACCCACACGCTTGCGAGTCACCCGCGTTCCCGAAGTGAAACGTCACTTAAACTTTTTCTCTCTTAAAAAAATTTTTTTTCTAGAACCGCAGCTTACACGAACAGTCGTTACGTAACAAATATATGTAGTTCTCCTACAGAGTTGCCAACGACCGGGACCAGTGCCACAACGAATAACTTTCTCCTTGCGCGCGTCTTTATGACGAATCTTTTACCGTGCAAACACTCGCGAGGCCAAATCTCCGCGCAGACAACGCTCGCCAATGCCAGCGCTGGCTCCTCCCCGTCTCGAAGGAACGAAATAAATTCTGGGCTTGTCGCCGTCGGCCACCCGAAGCACGTGTGCTCGATGCAACAGCAGGGCAGTCCGATGAGGCAATGCGAAACCCCTTACAACGAGCGTCCAAACTTGGAACATCGTATCTAGCTTGCAAATGAACGTGTTCGAGGCGAGTCGATCTGCTCCGTCACGGTACCCACGTGTCATCGCCGAACACTTATTGCTTCTTGGCAGACATACGCGCCGTTCGATTCACGCGGGGCGTAAACCAGTCCCGCAACGTCCTTCCCTCGCCCGTCTCGGTCTGACTTAGTTTTTTTCTCTCCTTCCTTTTTTTGCGTGTGTGCGTGAGGTGGAAAGGCCATGACCGCCGCATACGGGTTTCGAAACACTACAGCGTGAGCGGAGACACAGACCTCTTGGCACCATCGCGACCTTCGTTTTGAGGCTAATTTGACATCGCTCTCTTATTCTATCCTTTCTTTCCTTGACGGCTATTTCGCATTAAATACCCCGCGCATGTGTGACTACCGTTCAGTTTGAGCGAGACACTAGGCGAGAACGCGCGTGCACTCGTGATGGCGGCCAGTCTTCATTTGGGCCTGCTCGTTCTGGGCACTGTATCACTACTTGGTGAGTTCAGCTCTGTTCTTGGGGGACGATTGTGTTCTTCCAGTTACAGCGGATGACTCCCCCCCCCCCTTTAGTGCAGTACCAGGCAGCCAAAGTCTACTTCATTGAAACGTCGGCGGAATCTTTCGTCAGCAGAGTAGTGTTCGTTACGCCGGATACGAAACCATCAATATTGTAGAAGATAGCTGTTCAGATTCAGTTTCACCGTCTTCTCTTCCTTCATCTGCCAGGGAAACTCACAGTGTTAATTGTAATGAATTCTCACTTTTCGGTGCCAAAGAGTCAATCTGGGCAGAAATATGTCTGCCAGAAAATTTCCTTTGACGCACGTACGCACGTAGATGCGACGTCTAAACCCAGGAAAGATTTTCTGACATGGTTCACTAGTTCTCGTGTTCATGCGAGCCACTCGTTCGTACGTACACTCGGCGAAGTTGGCGAATACGTGACTCAGGCGGCCTTAAAACAAAGTTACACAGCAACGTGTTTTTACAGCAAAGCTGTTCAGGACTAGTTTCCCAGGATCGTCTCCGGGTGTCGACACAAAACTCAAGCATTCTCCTCCGTCGTCCATGTCAGACGCGACCTGCATTCGTGCTGTCGAGTACGCGCCGTGAGTGACTCGGCCTTACTAGAATAAAACGTCATTACGTGGGCCGATCCCGAAGATAGTGCAATGCTGGGCCGACCCGCGGTGCAGGTGAAGCAGGTGCTAAGCATAGCCCATTCGTGGGCTGATCCCGAAGTTAATTTTTGATGCATTTTTGAGATATAGGCTCTTGCATTTTCACATTTTTCGTGCACTTCCCCAGTTATGTTGTTTCTATATCTAACAAAATAATTTCGTCACCATTAACTACCTATTGACAATCCTAGTAATGTATATCAATCCTGTACTTAATTCTCTGGAAAAGAAATTGTGTATTTTTAATTAGAGAAAATTGTAAATTTTCCTGCCTTCTTCGTGCAAAATTTTTAAACTGTTCACATTTTATCCGACGCAACGCCTTTTGTTCAAACAATGTGGGTATTTCGTAATTGGCATGTATTTTCTGATGTATAATTCCCTTTGTATACTAATACACTGGTTTTATACTTTAGTTCTACCAATTGGTATACAAGCGTACTAAAACGTGTACTTATGCAGAGTGTTTATCTGTGTATTGTTTTTGTTGGCAAGGGTAGGGGCAGGAACCATGTCAAGCTGCTACTTATCAGCTTTTTGTTCTTGTCCTCGTGTTCGTTATGGGCAGGTGCCGTAATGAATGTCAAATTGATTGATTGATTGCTTTATTGATTGATTGATTGATTGATTGATTGATTGATTGATTGATTGATTGATTGATTGATTGATTGATTGATTGATTGATTGATTGATTATACGATGCCGGGCTGACCCGCGGCGGCGGTCCAGTTCGCCATTAAGGGGCCCACATGCCCAGCTTCTTCACAGAGCGGAAGGGCACAGAGCTTTTTTTTTTTTTTGACTCAACAAAGCAATGACTTTGACTCAACAATGTGACTCAACAAGGCCTGGGAAGTGCAAGCACGCTCGTGCAATTATGTGGGAAAAAGCGAAATCTCCAAGAATAGACGTGAGCGTAAAAAAATATGGGGTTTTACGTGATAAAACCACGATCTGATTATGTGGCACCGCATCGTGGGGGACGCCGGAAATTTTGACCACCAGGGGTATTTAACGTGTGCTTTAATCTTAGTACACGGGTGTTTTCGCATTTCGCCCCCATCGGTCACGAATGTGTAACGCGAATGTTTAAGCGTTAGCTGATGCGTGAGCTTGGTGCGACGGCGTCTGTATGGCGAAAACTGTATGATGATGATGATGATTAAGTGATGATGACGGTGTGAGGGCAATGATAGATGTACATTGGCACGATGACCGTACTTAGCAGCTATCCCCTATTTCACCTCCCATCGAAATGATTTCGATGCAATGTTGAGTGTGCAGCAGGGATGTGTATGTTCATTGCCCTTTTGTACTGCCACCTTAAGTTCTCCTAAAGAGTGAAATATTATGCTCGTTATCGTTAGTATCGTTATCTGAGGATAGGGAATGCTTGAGGCTCTGGTCTTGTCCCACAAAGTTGATTGTATGACTGGTCTCTACACTCAGACGACGAGTGATACATATGCGGATGGAGTAGCACGAGTCAATCTAGGACAAGGCTATTCTTTCGCAACCTTAGCCTCTTTACCACAAGGCCTTCCGCGGCAGGGGCACTGAAAACGCATCGCAGCAGTAGTCTTATTCCTGGATAAATCACCTACAACTATCTGCTGTTATAGATGTCTCGTTGTGTAGAAGGTTATTTACCCTCAATACTAGCTCTTCCATTTCTGAAATCACGTGTACAGTGAATAAAATGCTTGTTTTTTGTGTATCACGACGCGGGCATTTGATGCCTACAATCTGATTATAATACTCTGGAAGCAACTTCAACATAGAAGCGGGTTAGTCAGTCATGGTCTCCATTAGAGGATTTATTAGGACTAATATAATAAAAGCTTCGTAATTCATTGGCTTTGCACAAATAGTTCTTGGCTTTATTTCAGGTGAATAAACTTTACGATAAAAAGCATTTGCGCTCGCATATTCGACAAAAATGTCAATCCGAATTTCTGGCGAAGTGATAGACAGGGTCGTGTGTTTCTTGTTTTTTACAGTCGCCGCTTTCTACAATGCGCTGCGATTTACTTGTTTTCTTTTGCAAGAAAGTAAAGGCTCGAAATGCACTAAACAATATTTACCATAACGATCTGCTTATTTCACTGAAACTCGCTTTCTTGAAGGAGCAGATATATTATATAAATGATAAACAAGGTAGTTGTTGGAAAATATATCTCTTGTTACACCACCAAGTAGACATTTTATAGCCCATATTGGCCCTGGAATGTATACAGTGGGGGGTTGCCTCAGCATTATTCTTAGGCAACGTCTGTAACTTTCACGTACCACGTGAAAGCAAGATACGCATCATCTGTAACAATGTGTTACAAACATTTTTGCAGCATGCATACATGCATCTTGATCTTCTTGATCCAATACCATATAGCTACGGTCTTTCACCGGTCATATTTCTCGATATCTTCTTTACCCATTCCGAATTTGAAATTCACTGGCCAAACGCTGCTCATTCTGCTCGCGCCCCATGGCCACAACATCGGCGAGCAGAGACAAACGCGCCAGCGTGTCTCGAAAATCTAAGACCTTGTACAGACGGCTCCGGTCGTCTGCGTGCAGAAATCAAACCAGCACTAGGAAGAAGAGTACTTGTTGGCGAGCTTCGCAAGAAGACCTGCTTCTCTTTGCTTGACTTAAAAACTTTCATGACACTGCTAGACGCCCAGCCACTCAAACTGCTCAATCGGAACTTCGCTACCACGCGTCCGTTCGCTGGGTCGGTCCAAAGCGGACTCACAGATAACGTAATGGTAAGCACTCATGTAACGAACATACAGCCGTATGCGCTACCGCTCTCTTTGTGCTGGCGATCGGCTCTATTCTCTGTGAAATTAGGCGAATAAACGACAAATGTTGCCTAATTATCTATACCGCAAGAAACATATCTTCTATATGCTAGGGCGAATCAGAAAGTCTGCCTCTATTTTTTATTATCCAATATAAGGTACACATAGGTAATTACAAATGTACCTACTATTCTGCAAACCTTGCACTATTTTTCCACAAAGTCGCCACACCGCTTCAGATATTTCTCCCATAGCAGCTCTAAATTTAAGCTGCCCCTGTGGTAGAATTCGTCCGGCTGACTGTACAAACACCGTCGAACTGCTGTCTTGACTTCATCGTTGCACGTGAATCGCAGTCCTGCCAAGAACTGCTTCAGCGGACCAAAAACGTGGAAATAACTAGGGGCCAGGTCCGGATGGTATGGGGGGTGGTCCAAACTCTCCCAATGAAATGACCAGTGCTTGTCGGCGGTTCTGATGACCACATGTGGCCCCGCACTGTCGTGGAGCACAACCGCTTTTTACACATCGAGAATCCCTCGGAGTTTTCGCGTGATGGCAGCCAGCAGACGTGACAGTGTGGAGCAGTAACTGTCGGCATTAACTGTTACACCTTGTGACAGGAAATACAGCAGCAGCGGTCCTCGACGATCCCAGAAGACCATTAACATCAATTTCTCAAGAGACAGCACTGAACCGATCTTTCTTTTATTTTTTTGTCACAGGGGAACCCGGTTGTTTTCACACCACGCTCTGCTGCTTAAAATCCGGCTTGAGATGCAGTATCCACGTTTCATCGTCAGTAGAAATGCGGTCCAAGAAGCTTTCACCCTTGGCGGCATATCGTTGCAGGTGATTCAGTGAAAGAATCATTCGCTTGCCTTTCATGATCTCATCCAACTGATTTGGCACCCACGGACACGAAACCTTCCAGTACCCTAAGGACCCTTTACGATGCCATAAACCCTCCATACGAGATGCCAAGCTCCCGAGAAATGTCCTTGAGGTGCACGAGCTGATCCGCATTAACCGTTGCATCCACGCGAGAAATGTCGTCAGTCAGCGGCGCACGTGGCATCCTCGCACAATCATTGTCATGCAAGTCTTCACGACTCTTTGCGAAACTCACGACACCACCACCACCTCACATTCCACAAAGCGATAAACTGTTTCCCATACGTGGGCTGCATTTCACTGTAGGTTTCAATGGGCGTCCGTCCCTTGCTTCATAGAAAACGAATCACACTTCGTTGCTCGTACGCCAAGGACGTGTGGAGCACAACGGCCGTCTTCAACGACTGATAGCGGCGCCATGCCACGGAGCTACCGGCAGATAAGGCCTGACCAGTCTAAGAAAGGTCCGCCGCTGGGAATGGATATGTTAACTTCGCATTTACATCCGTTATTTGGCTAAAAATTATGGGCAATGATTTTCTTATTCGCGGTCTTATACAGTATAATTTACTCATTAAAGTTCGCTCACCCCATCTTTCTCACTGAGGTTTGGCGTGTCTGTTTGGCTGGCTCCTTGCCGAGTAAAGCGGGCCGATCTTCTAAATAGTATAATAGTAAACGGGAACGATCCCGGTAATGGGAAAGCAAAAACCGTACCGATCCTGGAAACAGCGCCGTCCACTGCCACGTGGGTCACGTGTGGGTCCTGTGGGGAAGGTATCCGCGTGTTGCCGGTCAGGCACGTATATCCTTATGCTGCTGCAAAACAGCATGGACAAGATGAATATTTTTGTAGCTTTCAATAAACCGTTTCATGAAAGCTTCGCTACACAGATTCCGACATACCAGTTGGATCTACTTGGCTTTCTTTTATGTCCGTATAAAGCTGTACGTGTAAAACAAATTTCTTTCTTCCATCAAAGGGAATACCTTTGGCCCGCGAGTGGATTGCTCACTTGCATGATTTCAGGCATGAAACAGTTCCAGTAATGCTCTGGTAGGCTGTAGCGTTTGCTCGTCCACTTAGGTTTATTTTGTCGACATGGGTATTCAATGCATGGGTCACCAAATGACCACCATTCCTCGATGAGGAAGATGCACAATATTATTGCACCAATAACTGCAGAGAACTGCGTGGGAGATGCAAGTAGGGATGAAAAAGATGTGATACTGTGGTCTCCGTGACAAGCTAATAGTTGCTGCTGCTTTTTTTCTTCAATAATGTCAAACAGGGTATGCACTGGTGCAGCTAAAGGGGAATAGATGGATTATGTTTGTGTGTTTACAGTGTCATAGAGGTACACTTCCTTCGTTGCTCATTTCATGGTGCTCACTGTTGCCTGCATTTGTGAGTTTATGTGCGAGTAGATATGTGTGTGTGTGTGTGTGTGTGTGTGTGTGTGTGTGTGTGTGTGTGTGTGTGTGTGTGTGTGTGTGTGTGTGTGTGTGCGTGTGCGTGCGTGCGTGCGTGCGTGCGTGTGTGTGTGTGTGTGTGTGTGTGTGTGTGTGTGTGTTTACTTTTTTAATCTCCTAAGATATATTAGACCTGGCTAGCGTTCCAGCCTTTCGCTTGGTGCACTTCTACAGTTACTGTTAGCATTTCTGTCACCAGCGCGCACATACTTTTACACACTGGCGCGTACACAGCCTAATTGTTGTATATTCGTGAATAGTGGAGGCTGTGCGTACTATGGTTTGGCTATATAGTGGGAGCTCACATACACAAATACCAGATAAATTTGACGGAAATATAGCCAACGTAGTAACTTAATTGGTGACTGCACCATACACTAATGGGGAAGATATAGGTTCGCCTCCCACCTGGAGTAAGTTTTCCTTTGTCCACTTCCGTTTGCCCCGAGATTTCTACATTTCGAATTTCTACACTACAAGTAAACATAAGAATTTCATCCACGATTTCTCCGTGACTTCATTTTCTGTTTTATTTACATGATTTTAGCTAACAATAAATCTAGCCCCTCGAATTCCTATATTCTTCTCGCTGATTAACCATCGCCTATTCTTCTTCTCCAAAAGGCAGATGCGAGGTGAAACTGAACGCCGGCTGTAAAATCGAGACCCTGAGGGCTTGCAGAGACGACTACGTGCCCTATAAGAAAGGACCGCACCTGCACGAATCTGGACAAGAGTTCGACGAGGGATGCAAGTGAGTGACGCAGCAGAATTCATGTTCGTTTGAAAAGGAGCAAGACTGCTTTTCTGATACGACGGTGGTAGTGTGGCTATGGCGGTGTGCTGCCTAACACGAGGGCGCGCGGTCAGATTCCAGACCGCGACAGCCACATTCTGCTAGACGCGGCATGCAAATACATTTGTTCAAGGACATTTAGCTCAATTTGAATAACGTTTGTTGGTCAGATTTATTCGGAAGCCGTCTACTACGCTGTCTCTCGTAGCTCACAGTGTAGCTCAGTGAGTTAGACTTCATAATTAATTTTTTAGTGAACTTGGTGCACAGTAACCTCCGTATTCGCGGCACTCGTTGGCTTTGTCAATTTCAGATCAAGACAGCGCCTGACGTGAAGATGCTCAAGACACTCATCGTGTTTCCTTGGGGGCATTTACGTCATGCGTTGCCTTGGGTCTGACTTGGCCAAGACAAAAAAGAAGAAACAAGTGCGAGAATCGCACTTCTTTTAATCCGCCCCTGTGCGAGAATCATCCACCTTATCATGGATGGCATATCGTAACTGCATAATATCATAATAATCCCGCACGCATATGCAACGATCGCTCAGCTACTTGCCAACACATGTTTACGCATTTTTAGCAATATCATTAAAATCGAAAGATTACACATATATTGTGGCTGATTAGGTACCACGTCTTACGACGCCTTGGCTTGGAGTTTACGCGTCGATATATCAACCGTGAAAGCCCCTTAGCCGCCGATCCGTATTTCAACGTTACTGGTCCATGCTTTGAAGTTGTTGGAGCTTTTGTCGCCATCGTGGCTTCTTTCAAGGCGCCCTGACTGTTCTTTCGAATCGTTGCCAATTTTGGCGCTGTCTTCGCGTTGTAGTCCTGCCATGCGCGCTCCGTCTGTGCTTGGGCATCGATGTAGGAGACAACGAACGGCTAAGTCGACAGGACGTCTCTTCATCTCAGCGCTGGTGCACGTGGTTGCTGTTAATGTTCGAAAAGCTGTGGTTCGGCACCGCGATTATTCTTCGGCATGCCACTACCGGCACCGGTGCTAAGCGTACCGCTCTCCGACGCAGATCATCCTTGAGGCTTGCGCGTGTTGCTGCCGCTGTGCCTTGACACATTCTTCTCGATCGGCACTGTCGTTTGGCTCCGACTGTGCTCTTGCGACTCCTTACCGTCGACGTCGTTCCTGAATGACGAGCCGTCTCGGTCTCACGTTTGTGCCCACTCACTCTCTTCCTCGGTGGTCCCTTCCTGGCTGTGCACTTGTGCGCCTGGTAATAATCGCGAAAGCGGCGCTTGATGACGCATCGAGGTTGGCTTCATTTGTCTCGAGCTTTGCTCCGAGCTGAAGCTTCGATCTCGGCGTGTCCTGGTGAGGCTGAACCACCGCTGTGCCCAGGTGCCTCCTGTGGCAAGTCGGTAACTGGTCGAGCTTTCTTCTTTCTCGCTGGCGGGTCGTAAGCGAAGTGTGAGCCACGGCGTGTCGTCGCTCACGCCAGAAAAGGCGCAGGGCGCTGTTTCAACCATAGCGTATCACGCCACCGTATGTCATCCGCCGGTAGCTCACCTCTGGCGCTCTCTTCGCTGTCAGGGTTTGGCGGCGCTCAGGTACTAGGCCCGGCAAGATGGGCGATATGGATCGGCTTCCGCAGTTCAAAGCAACGGCTGGATTAGGGGTTGCGGAGAGACGCACCAGCGTACCCGGGAGTGCGTTTCAGTGACCGTTGGAAGTGCGTCATACCGGCCTGGTTTATTGCGCGTGGCAGGCGTCACATTCTTTAATTCTTTTCCTCTTATTCACTGTAAGTTGCAATAGTAGGCTGCAAACACAATTGGTTCCCTAGAAATAGTAGCTAAGTGTACCAGGTGTTTTACCGTGCATCTCCGATTTGAGAGAAAGAAAAAATCACTATATATCACCTCATTGTATTTTTCATTCGAGATATTTTTTTGTGAAATCAGAAATTCGACACCATGATCGAGGGGCAGATTGAACTAGTAAGGCATGTTCCGATAGCTGGCGTAGCAAGAGAAAAGCTTGAAAACGGGCGGCCAGTAGAAGTGAAGATCGCGCCCCAGGGTAAGTGGTGTGCACGACAGGAAGGACGGGTGCCGCGAAGCGGCGAAGTGGCGCAGGTACCACGCCAATAAATTGGAAGATCGCAAGCCCGCGTATGCGAAATTTCAGAGGGACTTTCTGGACAGACATTTCAGATTCAGCTGTGCGGTGTACGACAGATTGTGGTTGGAGAACGGTGTAATTGTAATTGGTAACGTTCTAGATATCGCGAAGCGGGAACGTACTGCGGTTTTGACAGGTACCCCTGCTCCTTACTTAGCCAGCTGCTCAGTTTGGCGGCGTCGAGGGAGCGCTAATAAGGGTAGCACGCATCGATCATTCGGTGTGAAAAGTGGCTGCTAACACGTCATTTGATGCATTACCGCGCCTGCGCAAGGAACGGAATAGGCAGTTAGCGTACGCTGGTACAGGGAGGCGGCAAGTTCTGCGTACTGCCGAAGAACAAGCTGCTCACGAGGTCCAACTTCGGGACCGCACACGTGAGTGAGAGCGGCGTGCGGCATGAACCAGCGAGAAGCGTGCAGAGGAGGCTGCCTGTAAGCGGCGTGCTTGACGGAAAGCCCCCCAGTTCGCGAAGCGATTAATGCGGCGCAATTGCGGAGGTACCACGCTCGGAAGACTGATTGATACTTACAGCGGTGCGGATGCGCGATTCCGCCGAGACTCCGTGGACAAAACGTTTGGCTTCACTTGTGTGTGGGACCGCTTGTGGCTTGAGAACGACCTATCGGTGATTGCGAGCGTTTCTCACCACGGCGGTTACAGCTCCGCTGGCCATACACCTTCACAGGGCGCAATGGCCTCGAATTGTTCAAAGCAATTGTTTCACGTTAAGGAGTCCATGTCGCAGAAAATCAGTTGTTGGCGCGCAGCATTTGTCGTAGGTAGTCACGTCACCAACGAGATTTTCGAACCACACATGCATGGGCCGTTCATGTGACGGAAGGAAATCACTTATATAATTGAATTTCTCAAGCTAAAACACGTGGAAAAATCGTAAACTACGACTTAAACACAACCTACAGATATGATAGCTGTCGGATTATAATTTGAATGTAGGAGAAAACATACTTCTGTTACGCGGAAAGTCAAACAAACCCCTTTTCCAGCGTATCGACAATGCACAGAGCGGGAGCCGGCGTCCGCCATTTGCACACGCCGGCGCGTAAATATCGCAGAGTGCACGGAAAGCAGCGCGCCCGCTTCCTTGACAGTCTTCCAGATGGCGCTAGCCTCCGCCGCATCAACCGCACCGCGATCCCTGCAAGAGGCCGCGTTTCGACCAGAAAGCCCGCCTTCGCGCATCGCGTTCGCCGCGAGCGTTTCAAGGTAAACATTGCGGTCACATCCGCTGCAGTTGCCGGGAAGCGCGAGAAGCAGTCACGGATCTTTGATTGCTATCGCGTTCCACTCTTAAAGGCGAAGCCTAAGCATCCTCCAAATGTTTTGACTGCATGATTGGATAAGGATGCAAATTTGTATCTGATTACTGCGCGCGAATGTACCTGCGCACTTTGCCATCTTCTCATGCAAATGTGATCCCATCTGCTTCCAATAACATTAGCTGCAGGTGACACTCTTTCTAGTTCTGAACATTTTTCCGCCCTCGGTTGCCTCTTTATATTGGGTAATAAGATAGCTGGTTGTCTATAAAGCAACACAACTGTTGCCAAAGAAAGGAAAAGACACTCGGGGCGAACCAATAATTCGTCTGAAAGATCAGATAAAAAAAAATCGTAAGCATATATGTAGCATGTAATCTGCTGACGCAAGAGAGGTGCAAAACTATTGATGAGTGTTCGATGACATATGTACGTCCGATACCACGGAGAACGTATAGTAGTGGTTTGGTAGCATAGAACCCTACACTACCGTCAGTGGAAACTGCGAATCAAGCAGAAGACACATGATAGGATTTCTCATGCATTACGGTAGGCGACTATATTTTGGTTATGACTGTACGACAATTGACTGTTCGTACTGAACAATAATTTTTTTCCTATAGCTAAGGGTTCTAAGTTTGTTCTGTTGTTTCTCTTCTCCTGAAGTGGCTAGATCGAGTTGTTAAGGGGCAGAAGAAATTTGGTTGTGGCAAATAAACATGATAATAGCTGCTACATACGACACGGAAACAGGCTTAAAAACACTTGAAGAGCTACCACTGTCAGGCTATCTTTTCTTACCACCTTTTCTGCACCAGGTGCTCTCAATTTTCAACTATGCTTCTCTTCTCTCATCGCCGCTGAATTTCAGGCCCACTGACTTGCACAATAAAAGTTTCTGACAGCCTAAAACTCAACTTAATCTTAAACGACTCATGGGAAAAGTCAACCCAGTTATGGGTGCAACAATTTTTACTCTGTAACAGTCTCATCCAACAAGTTTTACCCGGTTCCAAGCGGTTCCAAAAATCAGAGCAATAGTGCTTTCAACGCGACGCAAGTCATGTGGAATGCCCCATTGTACCATTCGACGTACAACACAGCGGTTAATTTAATCATTCTAACAATGTGTCACGAGTTTCACAACGTGTGCCATAGAATTTTGGTGCATATTTCATATCTCTGTGCTCCTTTACAAGTGGCCTGTGCTTTAATTCTAGGAAAGACAAGACGCAGATCCCTTGCACGCTCAAGTTCATCAACGAATGTACCGATGGATTACCCAAAGCCACGGCCCTGGTGGCGATAAAGGCGTTGGAAGAGAACATTGAGGCCATCTGCAACATTGGTTCGGATCCGTACGAAAGTATGTGCCTTTTCTTGCATCTCAGCATTTTTCTCAGGCATCCCGTAAGCATGTCTGGAATAAATGCTGAAAGCGCAATCGCCGAATAGCGTTTTCTCCGACAACATAACGAGACAACATAGAGTTATGAAAGTTCATTGTATTGCAGATGAGTTCCGCAAAATTCTGCAAGGTGGAGGACGAATCATGAAAGAGAAAATGTATCATCCACTCGAGAGTAGCGGAAGGTATAAAGGAAGCTAACAGAAAATGGAGCTGCGCAGTAGAAAAAAAGAAAAGCAGCCCTGGTTCGAGGAGTTTGTGATCATATTTATTCGGACATGTGCACCGAGGTGATAGCCAACAGATAATCAGTGAAACATAGCTCATAAAAGTTGATTACTTTATTGCACAACTTCAGAAGCCCACTACATATCTAAATATTTGCCATCAGGAACGATCGTTTTGTTTCAAATTAAAATTTTAGTTAAGTAGGAATAGTCCCTGCCGAAAGGGACACAGCACATGGCAATCTACATGGAATGTAACGTTCTTAGCTAGAAACGTCTAACTCGGTGAAATGCGTCTCACGGTTGCCATTTGGCGATTCTGTAATCAGAAACGCTGTTCGTCTCTCTAGAACGAACGCTGCTCGCTGTTCGTTCTAGAGCGCATATAAATCAGCTGCTATGTAGGTTGGTGTGAAGACTCGATGTTTAGGATTACTCATTCGACGGCTGTTGGTGTGATACTGAACAATGAGATCAATTAGCGCAAATTCAAAGACGAGATCCGAGCTAGAAATAGCAGTCGGCAGTACTCGCTATCACGTTACAAAGAGCTACTTGCAATAATAGCTGGAGAATAACCTTGCGCCACCGTTCTCATCGGGCACTGCTCCACCATGAACATACCGAGACATGCATGTTTACGCTTGTCTTTGATCTGACTTGGCGTGAAACGTGATCCTGGCTAAACAAATACAGTTTTCAATCAATAAAATGTCCATAGAAATTCTTGGATCTCCAACAATGCATCCTTTGTCAAAGCATTATATAGCACAAGTATGCGAGGAAAACGGAAACCTACGATTAAAAACCGACGTGACAGCCCCGAAAACGACGAAGTGTACTTGCTAATGTGGCTGCTCATCGCTCCTGTGAAAAATTTCGGCGTCCGCGCAAAATGCGTTCCATACTTCAAGAGATTACACCTCAAGCCCTCCGAGGACACACCGAACGCTCATGCGCTGTCTGGTTTTCTGGCATTCAGCGCTTGCCACTCCATCATCCCTGCAGCTGAATTGGCCATCGGAAGTACGCTTAGTGCCTCCGGTGACGCGCTGACGGCGACACATTCGCTGGCGTCGCTCGCCCCGACGGCATTACCGGCCGAACAATTGCACCTGAGCCTGGATCCCAGTTCCTGATTCCTGTTCCAAGTCCTTCGGCTACAGCCTGCCCGTCCCCTTCTCAAAATGCACATCAGACCGTGAGTGATCTGCCCTCAGGGCGGAGCCTGGCGATGACTTCCCAGTAACCAATTGGAAATGGGGCTCAAATTGTTGTGCCCGAGGAACCGAGTATCCCTATGGACTTGTCTTCTGCGCTACCATCTGTGCCGCCGGCTCCCCGTGGTTCTCAGAAGCGCCCTTTGGGACACTCGGCACCAGATTCGTCTTCGGCGAACAGCGGCTCCCAAGGCAAGTGTTCCTGTCTAACCACAGACCGCGCAGTTGTGTCGACACCGGGCGCGATTTGCTATAAAGCAACCAATAAATCTCTGGCCCCCACAAGCCTCAAGGAGATTCCGAACAGGATTGTTCAGGTGAATCTAGACGCGTGTCATTGCACCACAGACTTCCGCGGCATCACGGCCAGGAAGAAGACAAATAACATCGCTGTGTGGCTCCCGACATTGGCTGCTGTCGGGCGCTTGCAAACGCTTCAGCGTCTTTTGATCACAAGCGAAGTCACGGTGCTGGTCCAGGTGTAGCTAGTGCAGGGCTCGGACTTACAGTGCTGTGTCGTTTACAACCTTGACGAGGATCAGACTGCTCAACAGCGTGAGCTGTACTGTCCTACCCACCGTTCATTCAAGCGCGTTACATGGGAAAGGGGAGTTCTATAGTGCAAGGCCTATCAACTCCCCCAGCCCGCCTGTACTGCTACGGCTGCATTCTACGACCTCGGCCATATAAACCCAATGTCGTCTGTTGTTACAGCTGTTTCCGACCTGGCCACATGCGCCGATCGTGTCCGTTTACAACGCCAGATGAAGCTGTACCAGCCGGCACAGTGTTTTACCGATGTGGACTCTTCAAGGCCGACGACCACGAGATCACCTCACCAACTAATCCCACAAAGCAAAAGGCCACTCAGAAGGTTCCTCGCGGGAATCATAAACAATGGCCTCAACATGCTGCCGCACAACCAATGCAGACATCTAACAGATTTGCGGCCCTCCAGTGACATGACAACTGGCATAGCTTTCCGAGCACGACCCGCCTACACCCCCTTCTCAACAGACTTACAGTGAAAAAGTTCGCAAAGACCGCCCTTGCCCGCTGGTTACGCAGAAGCAGCGCATGCCGAAAGATTAACGCGATGATATGGCAGCAGTTGACAATCAAATTGTCCGCCTTTTAACAGAGGTTTCCTAGCTCCGACAACACCGTGAACTACGCACGCGTCGTAGACGAGCAGTGGAATCTCCCACCACCACAAATATCGATTCCGTTGCATCATCGCCATGTCGTGCCCTTCTGTATCGTTCACTGATTCTACTAGGTATTCTGCTCCGTGGCCAGATAACTCCGCAACATCCGTTCTGCGGTTCATTGTCAGCCAGTTATCCAACCTGACATCTGTGATTTTGCAATGCCTGGACTCGGGATCAAAATGGCGGGTAGTGGCTTTTGTGGTGTATTACAGTGGAACTGTAGAAGCCTCTCCACGAAAGTGGGGGAGATTAAATCCCACCTTCGCATGAACAAGCTGCAGGTGTGGGCCCTGTTACTGTAGGAGACCAACGTCTTCCCTGCGATTCCGAGCTTCAGTGGATACTTGTCTCCTTCGATTATCGACTGTTGCGTGTACACCGCTGCCCCTCCAGGAAAGGCGGCAGGTATGTTGATACGAGTTATCCTCAGGTCCGCCTTTCTCTTAAAATTGGTGTAACTCATATCAGGAGGTAGCGGCAGTAGCTGTGAAGTTAACCAAAGCAAGTGTATGGTGGTGTCATACTACTTAAGACCAGCCGGTGGCTCTTTTTCACGCATTAATCTGGGCTGGTTATTGAATGTACGTCGTCAATACTCAAGGTGTCCTATTTTAGTTGGTGGTGACTTCAACGCCCCTCACCAAGATTGGGGGTACCGCCCCTTCTAGCACCCGAAGTAGGCGTGTGCGGGACGCCTTCGCGGATGCGTTTGTTCTACTGAACCATCCCGAATCAGCAGCGCTGGCTGTGACTCCAGCTCGATCTACAACATACGCACCGGATCTTACGTGGTGGCTGGGTGCCGGCACTCGCATTTGGAACCTGGAGCCTGACTACTCGGGTAGTGACCACCACCCTATCATCATCGGTCTTTATCCGTGGCAGGCCCGCCGTTTGCGCTGCAAGTGTATTGAGGTAAACTGGCACAACTTTCGGTCCATTCTCAAGAGACCTCTGTGGGCTCATCACCACTACTTGTTGACCGCATAAAAAGCGCACTCAATGAAGCTACGAACATCAGTTGGGTAGACGTCGATCGACCGGCACCGGATGTCGGCCTGCTCAACTTGTGGGCTGCTCGCAGACAAGCTGAGCTTGCAGCATCCTAATACCCCACTTCTTCACAAGCACTTACAAGAGTTAATTTTCTTACTGCTAAGGCCCGCAGATATGAACGCAACCTCTCGCTGCGGCACTGGCATGCGTAGTGCTAGTGGTTTTAATCCAAGACATCCAGTGCTTATCTCTGGTGAACGTCCCATGCCATGGAACACGGTTGCCGCCGTCCCGACGCAACGGCGACAGGCTGCTTCGCTGCTGGCTTATCGTCGGATGATTTCGCCAGAGAAGCAGCCCAGAACTTTTTCCCCTAGTACGACATGTTGCCTCAAACAACCAATGCGTGGCTCCCTGGCAGGCATTTTAGCACATTTCGTCAAGTTACCATCTACAGCAGATGCAAAGGGAATTGCAAGCGGTTTCACCATGCCTGAGTTGCTTGCAGCGATAGATAATGCCAGTTGCAAGACAGCGCCCAGTCCAGACTATAACTTATGAGGTTTACAAGAACCTGAGCTGCCCGGTACTGCCTCAACTCCTCGACGCCATTAAGGTATCGCTAGATGGCATTGCCCCTCCGGGCTGGAAGTCTGGTTTTGTTATCCCGATTCTCAAACTAGGAAAGCCGCCGACCGCTCTTGGCAACTTCCGAACTATTTTCCTAACATGAACAATGTGCAAGCTTGCTGAGAAAATGCTAGCCACACGACTGTTGTGGTGGCTGGAGCACGACGGTTTCTACCACCCTGCTCCAATTGGCTTCCGTCCTTCCATAGGTACTGAAGATGGGCTGGTTGTCTTGGCATCGTAAGTTTTATCACCAACTCGCAGCCACACTATCCGTACTGTCCTCGCTATGGACATCGAAAAGGCGTACGATAACATCAGTCATAATGCCATCTTACCTTCAGTTGACATGCTGCATTTTCCCCATAGAGTACGGAATTTTGTCAAATCCTTCCTTGAAGAGCGACACTTTGCGGTCCGCCTCAGTAGTGACGCCGCCTGCGCATTTCGTCTTCGTGCCGTACCCCAGGGATAGCTATTGTTCATTATTTAATACTGATTTCATCCCGCTTGCGTGGCGCTTACACGATGCGCCTGACATAGAGCTCTTGTACGCCGTTGACATCACGGTTTGGAGCACTCATCGTGACCTGCAGACTCAAGCCGCTGCCCTTCACTCTGCTTTAGATATTACGTCGAATTACGGTTCTTCGGTGGGCCTTAAGCTTTCCGTCAGCAAATCTGCTTACATGCCAGTCGCTAACCACTGGGGCCGGCGTAAACTCTCTGTAACACCGACTCGGCTTCCTCTATCCGGAATCCCACTACAACAATCTTAAACTATAAAAATTATGAGTTGGACGGTCCACGAGTCAAGAAGTGGCACTCCTTGGCACTCCTTGGTGCAGCAGTGACGTGATGCTCACAGACTAAAGTCCAGCCTTTCGCACCCAACGTGTGCTCTCAGGGCGTACGCTTTTTCGCGCTCCCTTCTACCACCGCCATCGCCAGTTCTTCCTTCCTGGAGTTTTTACAGCTGAGCGATAACGAGCCAACAGATAGACGTCGCCCGACATCAACTCACGCGGCGGCGTCGTTTCGTGACCGAATCATAGCTCAAGACGCCCACCTGCTGTTTGGCTCCATCGTGATTTACGTTGATGCAAGCATCCACGACTGTTAAAGAACCACTCCACTTTGTTGCCCTTGCACACCTGCCCTGAATAACACGTACGGCTTTCAACTTCAAGAGCCTCCTTCCTCCTCTTGTGCTGAGCTCCTTGGTGCTCGAGAAGCGCTGTGCTCTGTGGCCACATTTCCCGTGGTCCCCACGGCCCGCATCATCATTCGCACTGATGCCGTCCAGGTGACGCGGGCTCTGCGACGCGTCACTCGCAGCCCTGAAATATGTCAGCAGATCCGTTTTCTGTCAGCGCGCATCCCACAGCAAATATCTATTGAGCGGATCCCACGCGACCTTCTGAGCTTCCAAAGCCATGCGGATTCTGCGACCCGTCTAGCGACCTCTCCATCGTCACTGCCTCAGCTCTTTCAACCAGATGATGCCACCCTCCTTTTAACAAGAAAGGAGCAGCCCCGGCGCCGCACACGTGCTCTCCTAGCCTCCGTGTGCGGTAAACCTCCCTGCGGTCTTACCCGCTCAGAGGAGGCTGCGCTTCGGAGGATCCGGGTCGGGGTTGTCCTCACTCCTGCTGTCACTCGGAAGAGGCCACACTGTCGCTAGTTATATCCCCGCCCTGGGTGTCCAGTCTGCTATTCACGCAATGCTGCAGCCAACATCCACCACCTGCTGTGAGGTTGCCTAGCGTTGAAACCGACGAGGCTCCAGCACCTCGCAGCAGCGGGACTTTCGCCATATAACCCTAGTCACTGCACTGCTTGAATGCAGGGACCACATTATCGATCCCTTCTGGGCTTTATTAGATCCGCGAATCCTTTTTTTTCATTATTTTAATTATCCTTATTCGCTCGCACCCTATATCCCTATATGCCCTCAGGCATTAACCCTCACATTAGGAAAAAAACGACGCACCGACTGCGCTGGCTTTCAATTCTTTTTCCCTTACGTTAGCGACCCACCGGCACAGTTCATGTTTCACTTAAGTATACATCCCAGTGCGAGCGCCAATGCTTGAATAATGTGTTTTCGCTTAACCATACAGATGAAATTACCATTAAATATGCTTTTTTAGTAGAGACGGCAATTGTTGCCGAAGGAGCGCTGTTAGCCAGACGCAGCCTCAACGTTCTCCGGAAAAGGTGGCATCTCGAAGAGCTAGGTTTACGGCATTACCAAACATGTAACCGTGCCACAGCGCCACTTTTGCCCGAAGTATTTCTGAGAAATTCTACGATGATGGCGTTCTGAATTTAGCTCGCTTCTACTTTGGACATCGTCTTTGAACTCGTGCTCATCAAACTTCGTGGAATGGGAAGTGGAACACCTCAATAAGGCAGGAATAGATCGGAGCAAACGAAGCGAAATATATATTTCCAAAATGCGCTGCAGAGTTCTCAATCTTAGGAAGCCAGCATACACCGTGAGGCACTGCCATTATTGACTCAACACACTTTCAAAATCCGGTAGCCCCAAGTTGCCATACCTAAAGCCCGTCTTGGTACGGCTGTAACTCTGAGACACTGGATATAATCAGGACATATTTTTCCTGTGTTTCTTATCTCCCGTTTCTTTATTCCGTTCAACTCCCGCACCAGATTACCAGAAAGGCATCAAGTGTATGAATTCCCAAGGCGGCAAACTTCACAAATGCATTAAAGACTTCGTAAGCATTATGGAACGCGCCATCGTCAAGGCACCTGCCAAGGATGTCGTTCACTACACGTGCTGGTGAGTTTTCTTTTTCTTAATGCTATTAGCATTCTTAGCTTAAGTCAGCTACTTTGTCTCGACCTACCTATGTCGCCACTTTACGCCGCTATCTCTTCAATAATAAGACAGAAGATTCTCTGAAATTTCTGCAGTGCTGGGCGGATTCGAACTCGCGTCACAAAGGTTCCTCTAGCACAGAAGCCCGACGCTGCTTCGCACTTTTCTGTGTCATATCTATCGCTGTGAGGGTGCAATAAAATAACTAAAAATGAGAAGCAGTTCCACGAGGTAAGAGGTGGTAAATGCAGGAACAAATGATTTTGAAAAGAAAACGCCTCGAAGTGTGCACGCATACTACAAAAAGTTGTGTTCTCTTTCGACAATTATGGTGGTTTTTTCCGCCTCACAGCATAAACGCGTAAATATAGACCGAGTTTTATGATTGCCGACTATCAGTGAAGTAAAGCAAAGTAGCCAAATTACTTTCTTGTAACGACTTTCTTGTAACTCGACACTTCGGCACGTAGTCCTCCTATTCTGAGACCTGCAAACAACGCCTTGACACTAGAGTCATTCGGAACAGCAAGCCTCACAAACTGCAGCTCCAAATTAATTGAAAGTATAATCATTGAACGAATACAGTCGTGGTATGCGAAACAAAATTTGTTGCATCCACATCTGTCAGGTTTTCATTCGGGGTGTTGTTATATGGACAGCGTTATGGACGTAGTTACCTATGTGGAGCACGAAAGAAGAAGAGGAAATATTACGGTTGCCATATTCCCGGATATCAAACGGGCATATGACACGGCTATTCACGCGCATCTCATCAAAGCCTTAGCGTTATACCCAGTGATAGAGAGAAGACCCTGCGTCTGATGAACTTTTTTCTCACGATAAGACGGATTTTCGCAGAGACTGGAACAGGTAAAACCTCGGAACATACGTTGAAACATGCAGTTGCACAAGGAAGCGTGCTAAGTCACGCGTTATTAAATGCAATGATTTGCGTAATAATATCGGGACAAACACTTAAAATCATGCAAGTAGCTTTGGAAGTCGCTTGTAACAAAGTAAATGAGTTTCTTCAGGAACGAGGCATGTCAATGTCAGCGGTAAGTCAGTTGAAAGGCTACCGTTCGCGCTAAAACTCGTAAGGATGTTAACATCCGTCATCCGTTGGGAACAGCAAAAGTTCATCGGTTTTGGAATTATTGCTGATCCGCGCTTACTGTGACCCAGCACTGAGAAGCTGCGGAAAGAAATGTAAATACTTTTGACCCGAGAGCGTTCAGGGCCCCGTGTCCCAGAAGATACGGTGTCGGCGTCCAGCGCCGTACGTCTTGTGAGCGAAAAATCATTCGGATCTACGCATACCGAACCACGCGGGCCCTCCGCGTGACTCAGAGGCGTCACTGCACTAACGGCATTTGTCAAAGTAAAATGCGTCAGAAACATCGTACAGTGCGACTTACACGCAGCCTACAGGCGTGATAGCGTCGGAGTGTAATTTGAATATACGAGAAAGCATAGCTCTGTTGCGCGGAAATTCAAACACAAACACTTTTTCCAGAGCTTCTATTATTCATAGAGCGCCACGCCCCGCTCGGTTCCTTGCAACACCAACCAGATGGCGCTCGCCGCCGCGCATGCGCGGCGGCGGCGCGCGGCGGAGGAGAAAAAGGAAAGAACCTTAAAGCTCGCCTTCGTGCGCAGCGTTCGCCGCCAGCGTTTCCCGGTAAACATTACGGTTATGCAAACTGCAGTTGCCAAGAAGCGCGAAAAGCCGTGAGGGCTCTTTGAATGCAATAGCGCTCCACACTTAAAGGCGAAGCTTAAGCGTACTCCAACTTTCATCTCAATTATGAGATACCAGGCTGTAGCGCGATGAGAAAACTCCACAGGTAACATGTTGAAGCTTAGTGTGACATATTTTAGGACATCCATTGCAAGTACCCTACGGTGTGTCACGTTCAGAACACATATTACGCCTATTGATGGGAAAATGTCTTCGAGCTTTCTCTTAGAGCTCCTTAGTCGGCATCAAGCCCACTGGTCATCACAGAAGCACGAAAGCCTCCAGGAACTGTTCTGAGGAAGACATTACGGCATTTTTTTTATGTTTACTCAGCATCCACGCCACAAGCTAGCGCAAGTGTTGCCCATGAGAAATAGCAAGTAATATAAATTCACAACTGGACGGGTACGAATCAACAATTCCCGTTTTTCAATACAATGATGAACCACTGCCATCGTGAGTATATCCGGAGCTGTGAATGCTTGTAAAGAGCGAAAAACATCAAGAAAAAGAATGTAAAATGTCACCAAGCGCTGCGGTACAATTAGTGTTGAACCAAGTGTAATTCAGTGTATATGGGAAGATGCAGCGAAGTTTCGAAACCTTGTTTCGCAGTGTCCGCCTTCGTGTTGCACACGCAAAGTAATTTCTTTATAAAATTAGTCATGCAAACTCGGCGTCGTGTTCTTGTGGAGTGGCGGACGAGGACATAGCCCAGGTGTTGCTGGACTGCTTCATTTATATGTCGAGCAAAAAACAGCAGCCACGCGACAAACTTGGGGCTGTGGGCAATCGTCCATTCTCCATTGGGAGAATTCTTAGACCATTCCCAGCGAGCCGTCTTGAAAGAAAGCTAGCAGTGCATTGAAATACCTTTTTCATAAGAATGCATATGTGCTTGAAGTGATGGGGACAATTTTATGCAGTAACTCATGGTCCCTGCGTCGTTAGGAAAACTGCTGCAATCTTTTATTTATTTATATATATATATATACATCGCATGAACACATATGTGGCATGGTAGATCGGATAAACCAATAAATACGCAGCAGTACCCTTCTTGCGTGTTAGTAGGACAAAATGGGGCGCCACGCTCTGGGAAAAGAGAGCCACACTGTACCAGTGGCTCCGTTTCGACTGTAGCTTTATTTAAGAACGCACGGATGACTTATCGACCGCCGACCTTTACTGTGCTTACGTTACTGTGGTTGGCCGAGTGCATGTGTGCTCGTGTAGTGCACAAATCTGGCAGATGTTTTTTCTGCTACCGCTGAATTGCGGGAAGGGTGAGGCCACTCAGGCAGCGCGGAGACGCTGCTATTTTTCTCGTGGCCCTCGATTGTGTAGAAATCAAAATAAACTGATACTGATTCATCGTTTTGATAACGCATAAATGATTCATTCTTCGTTCGTTCGTCGCAGCTCGTACTACGACGCGGTAGAGTGCCTATCCAAAAGCCTCACGCCGTGCGAAAGCGTCGGCTCCAAGGATTTCATGATCAGAGTCGTCGAGGAGATGTTCGGCGAGACGCTCAACCTGGTGTGCGGCCGCTACACGAAGGGTTCCGAAAACTGCAAGTCACTGCCACAGTTGCCGCGTCTGGGTGCCAAGGACCGGAGGGTCAACAACATCGTCGAGATCCTCTTGGAAGCGGCCGGCACTTTGGGCCGGAAACACTAGACCCGCACACGTGTGTAAATTAGTATGCTAAACATGTGCGAGGCGACAAACTTACGGCTCGTCCGCGGGCTTGGCATGTTCAGGCGACGTTTCATTTGCGCATTCGTCCGAACAACTCCATTTCGGACAGGAGAAACGTTTAGCGAACGCATCACCCCAGGCGTATTCTCTCCAACTGTCATAGCCATCACTTGAGTTCATCGAAATTAGGGCAAAAAAGCTCATTTAATAAAACTTCAAACTTAAAAACTTCATTTTAATAAAGACACTCTCGCCCAAGAATTAAGGCGTGCACACATATATTTAAATGCATTGTGCCGCGTGGAGACCCACGCGAGAAAAGCAAAAAAAAAAGAACCAAGGTTCCGCCCATGAGCTGACACAGCAAACATCGCCATTACCAGTCACTATCGTGTGCACCCCCCCCCCCCCCTTGTTGCGGAGAATGTGGAATAAAGAAAGATTTTGGGTGGCTCGCGAGATTGCCTTTGCCCCGCGTGTTTCTCCGGACAATAAACGTGATTGATTGTTTGACTGACGTTCTGACTGACTTATTGATAGGTTCATCGATAATCAAAGTGATTCACGTAATATCTGTTTGAGTTACTCAAATGAAAATATGTTCGAACCAAAATGAAATAGTAGATACTGCATATCAGTGGGCGAGAGAAAGAAAGACAGAAAGAGCGGGAGCTTGAGGTGGGAAAGGCACGAAGGTAACCCAAAGAAGGACATTCGCTTTGCCACCACCCTACACTGAGGCAGAGGCGTTAAGGGGCGACAGACAGATGAAGGGCAAAGCGCAGATAGAAAACACATTGAAAGAACAAAATGACTATATCGTACTGCCGATATGAAGTGAGTACGAGACACTAAATAAGGTTCACGGTAACGCATTCCTGACCATGCAAACTCTGAGAACAAAATCTTTACTAGTGCTTTCTGCAAAGGACACATTCAAAGAATTCCTGAAGCAATGTGCCTTACAGGTTTGCATGGTATAAGTAGTTTTCAGGGTTTTGTATCGTCCGTTCAAAGTCAGGCAGCACTTTCTATTTACCTTGGACCATTTACTTTGGGGACCTCGCCGGCAACACAACACGATGTATGACTACTTTTGGCCAGTGCAGATGGAAAACCGTATGAGGTACTGTGATGCCGTGTGTAAGGAGGAAGTCTTGCATAGGAGCCGCGATGTAGTGACTGGTGCAGGGCTCTGGTGGGGATGACACTAAGTCAATGTAAGTCAGTGCCGAAAGTGGCAAGCGAACGAAGTCGACGGAAGTGAGACGACTGGGGTGTGGTTCAGCGGGATCCAGAAGAGGCAGGTCAAGGCGGAGAGTACTGACGGAACAATCGATGAGAGCAGAATGTGCTGAGAGGAAGTCTAAGCCGAGGATGATGTCGTGGGGACAGTGGGCGATGACTGTGGATAGCACGATAGTGGAGCGATCGGCGAAGGAGACACTGGCGGCACACATACCAATTACGGGGGCTGTTCCGCCTTCGGCGACACGGCCAACAGGCGTCGTGGCGGGCGTGATTATTTTCTTCAGCCGCTTACGAAGGTCAGCACTCATTACCGACAAACGCGCCCCAGTGTCTATAAGAGAAGACACAGAGACACCGTCGACTTGCACGTCAATAAGGTTCAGATGAGTGGGCAACGTCAGCAGAGGATTTGGCGGCGTAGGGAGCAATTCAGCGTCACCTCGAAGCGCTGCATCGTCTAGTTTTCCGGCTGGGAGCGGCGTCCGGAAGGAGTCGGCAAACAGGAACGACGGGGCTGGGGAGAGCGAGATTGTCGTCGTTGGGGCGAAAGCGAATGAGAATAGGGGCCTTTCGGCGCAGGAGAATTAGTGGCAGCATTATCGGAGCTTGCGGCATAGGGACGAGAAGGGCCACCTGAAGGACGAGAGTAGGCAGTATAGGCAGACCGGGTCGGGGAACTCCAGCGACTGCGACAGTGCCGAGAAATGTACGCGATTCGACGACAGTGAAAACAAATGGGTTTGTGAGCAGTGCGCTATTCAGATGGGCTGCGGAAACGGGGTGGGTAATAAGATGCGGGACGGGGCGGAATCGAAGAAGCCGGGTGAGTATCAGCGCGATGGGCCGAGCAGACGGTGTGCAGACCCATGTTTGCGAACTCCTGGTGGACAACTGCCTGGATCAGGGGAACCGGGACTGCAGGTGCGTTGGAGGAGCTGGAGTCGAAGGCAGCCGCATAGGCGGCCTCGATCTCACGCCGGACAACCCTGGTAACATCGCCAGTGTTGTTGGGACGAGGAAGATGTCGCTGGGGCGTTGGGCAGACGGGCAAACTGCTGGTCGATACGTCAGGTGCCGTCGGCTTTCAGCGAGTTCCAGTCGGCGGCACTCTTCTATAACTGCATCCACCGTCGCCACGTTGTTGAAAACGAGCAAGTTGAAGGCGTCATCGGCAATGCCTTTGAGCATGTGGGAAACCTTGTCTGAATCAGGCATGTGTGCGTCAACTTTGCGGCACAGAGCCAAGACTTTTTGAATGTACGTGACTTAGGGCTCTGTTGACGTCTGCACACGGCCGGATTACGCCTTCTGTGCGGCAAGTTGGTGACCGTAGGGGTTGCCGAACAAGTCTCAGAGCTTTTGCTTAAGCAAATCCCAACTGGTGAGCTCATCTTCGTGCGTTCGAAACCAAACTCGAGGTGTGCCACCGAGTTAAAAGACTACGTTGGCGGGCATGATAGTAGGGTCCCACCAGTTATTGCGGCTGACGTCTTCGTACAGGCTGATCCAGTCCTCGACGTCTTCCCTATCTTTGCCCGAGAATGCGCCAAGATCACGGGGAGCGGGGATAGCGATGTAGGTCGTCGAAGTGGCAGCAGGTGTCGGCGCCGGCGGAGTCGAGTTGTCGTCGCCGGGAGCCATGAAGGAAGGCTCGACGTACCGTCCACTGCGAAGCTCCGTGACGCGGTACAGAGAACGTCCACCTCCGCCAGAAATGTTACGTAGAAAGACGCAGACGAAAAGCTATGTACAAGTATATTTACAATGAAATACACCGTACTTGACCAAGAGGCAACAGCCCGCGCTAGCCTCGAATCGTCGTCATCGTCTTCACACTGCTCGCGTCTTCGTCCTCGCAAATACTGTTCCGTAGCAATATGAACCATGGTATCAGCATGGCGTGTAAGGTTTAACGGGGGATATCTCAGCAACCTTCTACTCCCTGGTGACATTGTCATCTAGGGCGACGCTGCAGACAACTGATAAGGAGAGTTTGAAAGCCTAAACCAGCTAAGTCTAAGGATAGGTTTCAGAACTAATATACAAGAACTAAGGAAAGGACTGGAGAACTAAGGGCCGATCCAGAAGGGCCGGTGCTGCTTAAAGAACGTCTCGAATTGCTCGCAACCGCCAAGAGAGAAATTGGCATGCTCTCGCTTTTATGATCAACTTCTTGCTATGTCTTGAGAAGCCCAGAAACAGGTACCAAGGAAAACATAACAGAAATTACTTCTGCTTACTAATTGAATTAAAGAATTGATACATCAATTTCAATGAAAGTAGATGAAAAAACAACTTGCCGGAGGTAGGGAACGATCCCACGTCTTTCCTATGGTATTGTTGCGGCTACGCTTTCCCGAACATATGAACTGCATGTAATGACGCAATTGCACCATCATTCGCGTACCGCCTGAATTTGAGAAAACGTCATGAACAACCGTTACTTTATCAAACGTCACGAAAGCCTCCGCATTGCTGACACTGTTCATGATATTTCACGCATGTAAAAGTTACAAAAATTCGACTGGATTGAAAGTCTCGAAATTGAAAATGTGTTTTGTGGTTCCGGTATCCGGCGGCCATCGTCTGCTCCAGTTGTGGCGGTTCTCTGAAGCAGAAGGTTTTGCCGACACTGAAGTTTTGCTGACCCACACTGCAATGCGCATGTGTGTTCTGTCGTGTGTCTTCCTCTTTGTGCGCAGAATTTGCGCACCTCTCGGTTTGCCTGAACGCAACCAGAACTGTCATCGTTCGTTATTTTACTGTTACCGTTGTAAGACGCGCAGCAGCAACGCTGCGTTTCTCGTGTCTGCGGTTAATGTTGAACTTGTGTTCCAACGGCCGCGTTGCTCAGGACGAGCAGATCACTGTCGCACCGCTGTGCAGTCGTTGGCTTCGCATCGTCGCACAAACAACACGACCGAGCCCTTGGGGACACCGGCGTGGTACACGGCGCAAACGGAACACGGAGAAAAGCGCAAAAGCCTATGCAGCTTCCCGGAGCGCGTTTGAAGGCCCCGCCTAGCGATAGTGCTCACTGTGTGAACATATAAATTCTGTGTTAACTCCACCGCATAAGGGACAGCCTTTGAGTAAAGCTAGTTGTGTGCGTCGAAAACCGCAAGTTATGTCTTTTATGTGAACGTCCAAAACGAAATTTAAAGAGAGCACCACAGTGACGTACAGTAAGTGGAGGGTTTCGGGCACCGCCCCGCGTCCCCGTAGCCCAAGCCAAGCGCGCGTTTGAAGGAGCGGAAGCACCGCAGCGGATGTGGACGGTGCTCTTTGTTTGCCAATAACTCCGCTTCCACGAGACGCATTCAAGTATTTTGGCGGCAAAGTATTACTAAAATATGGGCCCTTGTCGTTGTTGTTACTAAAGCATTGAAAATACATTTCGCAACGTTGTCAGAAGTTGCGAAATGTATTTGCGCAATGTCTCATGGGGTCCCTACAAAAGAAACGGCACTACATGAACGTGCGTGATAATATAATGAATTTCAAGAGAGAGAGAGAGAGAGAGAGAGATACAAATCAATGGTAAGGTGGCTGACCAACAGACGTTCATTTTGCTGCCGTGCATGAGGTAAAGGGATAGCGGATTTCAACAGATAAGAAGGGAGAAAGGCAAGTACATACACAGGAATTGGCGCTAAAAATTGAAGTGGCACACGTCACTGTTGCAGTCTCTCTGACAAGCCTGTAGACCGCGGGAAGAGAACTAGCACTGAGGCTTCCTACAGCGCCCGTGTCTGTTGTGACCCCTGTCAACGACTGTCCCATACTGACGAAATTTTTTTGCCCTCAGACAGTGGTTGGCTTTGCGGTGTCTATAAGGTGGTACACTGAACGATAAGAAAATCTACTAATGTCTTCCACAAATACACATACACAAGGACATAACTGACAACAAACAGTTCCGCCAATCCTGTGCAACAAAGGGAAGCTTATTTAGACATTACAACGCGTAAATACATAAAACTACAAGAACTGCGTCCGGGTTTTTCTTCCACAAAACGAAAAAAATGTATAGGCCAACAATTCTTTAAAAATAAAATTATGGGGTTTTACGTGCCAAAACCACTTTCTGATTATGAGGCACGCCGTAGTGGAGGACTATGGCAATTTCAACCACCTGGGGTTCTTTAACGGGCACTTATGTCTAAGTACGCGGGCGTTTTCGCATTTCGCCCCCATCAAAACGCGGCCGCCGTGACCGGGATTCGATCCCGTAACCTCGTGCGCAGCAGCCCAACAATATAGCCACTGACCAACCACTGCGGGTGCAAACAATTCCTGTGTCCTTTCATACGTTTCCACCTAAAAGAGAACAGTTCAGCTAGATTCACTAAACTGCGTCTGCAATATACACCCAGACCTCGACAGTAGCTCTGCTTGCGCTTCTGATGATTCGGTCAGCATTTCCCAGAGTTTGAAAGAAGAGGGGCAAGAATGAAGAGTAGCACGAAATAAGCATGTTAAAGCGTATGTCCTTTACCTTGCTTTCTTAAATCCCGAAAAGTGGCCTACGAGTACTGAATCACACTCTTAGTTTATAATTTTCAAAATGAACCATTTTCGCAAAAGTACAATGCGTGTGAGTGATAAGAATTTCAACAGCTTCAACTCCCGTTGACATGAACGTAATGCGAAGCATGCTTGGTGTGGCTGAGTTGGCTGAACACACATGTTCTGTGAATAACATGTGTGTTCTGCAGCGAACGTTACTGTTCCTATGACGTGTCTATCATGTCTGTTTATATATCGGGCAAGAGAAGTTTTGTTTATTTAGAGAGCTGTGACAGATGAGTGAGTGAGTGAGTGAGTGAGTGAGTGAGTGAGTGAGTGAGTGAGTGAGTGAGTGAGTGAGTGAGTGAGTGAGTGAGTGAGTGAGTGAGTGAGTGAGTGAGTGAGTGAGTGAGTGAGTGAGTGAGTGAGTGAGTGAGTGAGTGAGTGAGTGAGTGAGCGAGCGAGCGAGCGAGTGAGTAAACATTTATGGGGTCCAAGAAAACGCGATAGAGCGCGCACCCGGCTAATACCACGACGGGGCTCACAGGTCTAGCCTGTGGGCCCAATAGCGGGCGCGCTGGAAGGCCAGGATTTGCAGGAGCGCGTCCCACTCTTCCTTGGTGAACTTCGGGCCCAACGACCCACACTCCCAGAGCATGTGAGACAAACTAGCAGCCTCACCACAGGCCACGCAAGAACGATTCGGGTAAATGTCAGGATATATGCCGTTAAGGGACGCCAAATTTGGGTAGGGGTTGGTTTGGAGGAGTCTGAGCGTGACCGCCTGCGGCCGCCTTAGCTTGGAATGAGGCGGCGGGAAAACCCTTCTCTCTAAGCAAAATAGTTTTGTAATTTCATTGTGCGTGATAGGAGAATCTCTGTGTCCGGGAACAGGTGCCGCAGTATAGTATGCTATGCGCCCTCTTAACGATGTCACGCATGTTAAGAATGAAGAAGTGAACGTAGTCGAGTTTCTCCCACGGTTTGAGCGCGGTAGGCGACTTCTGTATCCACTAGGCTTCGGTATTTTTTTTATTTAGAGGAGTCACCGGTGATGCTTTTTTTTTTCATCAAAAACATCGCTCTTACTGCTCGACTCGGTTGCTGTGATGGTGGAGTTAAATTTGTCGAACTGCCTGCTATAAGGTGTCCGAAACTTCGGTAGTTCTCATTTCTGCCGCCTGTGGGAGAAGTGGCAGTGCCGCCGCCTAGCTGTCAAGACTGCACATGCTGTTCGTTATATACTATCAAATTTTTGCTTCACTGAGGGTTTCCCACCGCATTTTAAGGAATGTTTTCTGCGCAAAGACCGGTGTCGCAAAAAAGAAAGACAAATTGTGGGTTTACTTGAAAAAAGAAAACTTACAGTGACCTTTCACTGCTTCAACGCGGGAGACGCGCAAGCGTATGGGTGCAATAGCGCACACGACGCTTCTGGCGCTCGGTGCGCCTAGACACCTACACTGTCCGCATCGCAGATCGTATTCAGGACAAGGCTTGTGCGGCCGCGCCATACGCAGCAGCCGCCGCAATAGAAGGACCCGTGGTAAACATTCGCTTACTATCTAAATTACCTAGCATGGTGTCAGCGCGCACAAGCAAACATGAACACTTCACAATCGATGACCGCGGACACTCGCTGTCAAAACGCTGGCGTGAGGAATCGCGGCAGCAGCAGCGAGCGAAGTGACCTTCGTGCTGTCTATCGCTTCAACGCAGACTGAGGGCTAAGAGCACAGCTCACGCAAAGCTATGATCCGTCGGTCCAGCTAGACTGTGCCCCCAAAGCAGATCGCTTTCAAGGTGAAGCCCGTGCGACCACGCGCACCGCGCCGTAGGACAGTACGGTGGTACCGCTGGCAGGGTAGCACCGTTCAGCTCCGTATGGTGGCACCATGGTAAGGGGAGCGTTCTCTCATTCTTCCCCCGTAACAGCGAGCAGTGGGAGACGCTGTCATTGAGACGCTGCGCCTGTGGTCGCAGCGTCTGCGATCACAGGCGATGGCAGATGCTGCATGGGTTATCGAACGCGTTTCTCGAGGAAGTGGCGCTGGAAATACCGGTTGCCTTCCATGTACGCGCAAGGCACGATGGTAAGGAGGAGTACCCTCCATAACAGAGTGCAATATAGTGCCGCAAATAACCACCTCCCAATGTATGCGTATGCTTAGCGCATTCTTGAATACTAAGCGGAGACTGTCCTTCATAGTTTATTTTATTGTCCACTAATAGCAAACATTTCAGCAACGCAATTTCAGGCATTGCATGTCAGACTTTGTGTTGAAAGTATTAGTGTAAAGAATATGAAGGGCGCTTAACGACTTTTGTCCTGAAATTTCTGCGTTGTCGTTCCCTGTTGCCTTAATTAAATATGCAGACGACATTTGCGGACTAACCGGAGCCAGCACGGAGGCCCAGGCGCTTTCCTCGTTCGCTTGATTCGCGGCTTCAGACAAACACCGCTGATTTGGGTAGCTGGTTAGTTAGGCTGCCTAGTAAAAAATATGCAATTGATTGCTTGTTTTGTTGTGTTTACTGAGTCGAGAAAGCTTTGGTTCCGATTACCGAGAGTTTTTGTGCGTCATCCAAAAACAAAAGCAACGAATGTCGAGCCTGTTCCGTTTACCCGCAATTAAAGTGATTTCCCTTTACTGGTATTCTACGCATACAAATATATATAACGGCAGGTGTGTGGAAGTAATAAGTAATAATACCGTGAAAAGTGACATTTTTAACGGTGGCTATTCCTCGAGACGCGAGATGCCTTAGGCGCGGCTCATCGCAGCCATCCACATGTATTTCCCCTTCCGCCACCGCAGAAAAAAAAAATGCTTTGTATGGTTTTTAAACGCGAACCTTTTCTTTGCTAACTTCGTGCGGCTTCGTGAGGGAGGCCGGGGTCTGGATGTTCTCTTGCTAAATAAACCAACGAAGCACAGCGAAGTACGCGCGCCGTGCGCGCCGCTGGGTTCCTTGCATTACGACGAGATGACGCTCGCCTCCGCCGGAGCTCACTGCTTAAGTAACTACTTAAGAGAAAAAAACGAAATCAGGAAAGAAAGAATTTATGATAACTCAAAGGGAAGCTCATTACTTTTCGAAGCGAGATCGGGATGCCTTAGAACACGCACCCATAAAGCGAGATATAGGAAGGAAGAAGCAGCTTTTGCTTGCTGCGGAAAAGCTAGGGAAACGATGGAGCATGTTTTATTAGAATGTGAAGACATCTGCCCAGTGGTCGATTGAGGCACCACTGGCCTCCTTGAAGCCCTCGGGTTCAGCGAGAGCAGTGGAGAAGTGAACATGCCCGCAACAGGAATTAGTAAGAGGCGACTAGAGGATTAGTGGAAGAAAAGCAGGGAAACGACGAAAAACGGCGACGTACAAAAGCACAGTTCGCAATAGAGGATCATAAAATCTGGTTATGAGAGTTCATAGTGTTTTTTTTTTTTCTTTTGTATTGTTTAACCTAGGTAGGACATTAGGCAGTATAATAGCAAGAGCTTGGTGGCGCAGCCCACCGCCCCGTTCCAAAGGGGACGCTCATCATATCCATCCATCCATGGCGCACAGGCAGGCAAAGAATGCGCAGTTGCCGGAGGATGCGTGCGTGCGTGCGTGCGTGCATGCGTGCGTGCGTGTACTCGTGTTTCGATTCTTTATGTGTTCACACAATGCTTCACTGTACAAGGATACCAACTGGTTGGACATGCCGCAATTTGTTTCTTTTTTTTCCCCTCCTTCTTCGATGGTGAGGACAACGCTACCTTGTCCATGATTCATCGAAGCGATCCATGTGTCCTCTTCCATCCTTGTGTCAAGTTCCCATTTTCGAAAAACTCTTTTATTCTAGTTATTGATTTATTTCGCTAACGGTTTATTTAGAGCCGCATGTTCTTCCACGTATCTTTTGCCTTTCCGACACTTCATCATCGAACATGCTCTGCAGTTCTGTTCACTCCGACGAAGGCCGGGCCATCAGCTGAGCCTTTAGTAATTAATATTTGCTGTTGTTAAACGTGTGAAAAATTGAGCTTTTCAAATGTTTTGAACTTAGGATTGCATTAAATCTTGGGGTGTTGTATTCCAATAAATTATATGTTATAATACAGAGAAATGTGTCGTATACCCGTCAAAATAAAATTTGCATCTTGACAGACATAGCATGGAGTGCGTCAGTTTCATCACTATTTACAGTACAAGATGTACGTATACAAAAGAAATGCTGCGTATTTCTCAACAGTCCGGCATGTGGTGCTTTCTGGCTCGTTTGAGGAAAGTCTTGAGAGCATAATCGTTAAATGTTCTTTGCTATGGCAAGGACTCTCTGAATGACGTCGAGTTTATTGCCAAGGACTTTCCCGCTATGAGAGCGACCACAGCATGTGGGTATTTTTCGTAGCGTTTGCGTGTATCCCGAAGACATAGTCTCACTCGCTTGGTAATGCGGTCGCGCAGTGATCTGCTCCAAACACGCACATCTTGGAGCCTGGGCATCTTATAGCTTCCATGGCGGCATTTGCTATTGAAAAGAGAACTTTCATATCAAAGAATATTTATCGAAAGCGATAAGACTACATTTCTAGCGCCACTTGTGTAAATCCACATTTAGTTAACATAAGTCGGTTAAATTAAAAACCTATGAACAGCCCTTTTGAAACTTTTTTTTTGAGTCCTCGTTTCTCATTCCGTAATCAAAACAAAAGTCCACATTCAAGCTATCTAATGCAACAGCATCAACTGTAGCAAAACTTTTCCCCCTTCTTAATGGCGTTACGGCCCATAAATTTTGAGGAAAACGGATAAATTGGGTTGTATTCTTTCTTACTCCGGCAGTGTTACCACCTCTTGATGATGCCAACAGCAGGGGACAGCAGGGTACATCTGTAGGAACATGGTTCTGGCACACGACACCCTGAAGAAACTCACAACAGGAAGCAAAGAATACCGCGCAGTAATGTCGCACTGGATGCCCGTCTGAAATATTGCTGGGAATGTTGAAGTTCATGAGGTAGCACAGCAAGTAGCGGTGAACAGCCCAAGGGAACAACATAGCATCTGGACTCCTGCCATAGCACAAGGGCTGTCGATAGTTAGAGCTTTATTAAAGTTTTTAAAAACGTCAAGTAAATTCTAACTTCACCCTCGTCTGAGTTGGTACGCCGCGCACATTCGACATTACCTGATCTAAAACATCAAGACGGTAAGTTGAGCCAGTTGGTTAGGATTCATCGGGAGGTTTGTAACCACGCAAAACAAGACACGGACAGAAGGAAGCTAAAAAAGACGACCATTCCACTTGGTGAAAATAGAATGGCAGCTAAAGCTGACGACCGTCAAAGCTCTCAAACGAAAAGCAAAGTGCTTTCTCTACCATTCCATCTTCACAGATTGGAATGGTTGTCAATTTTCGCGTTGCGAGTCTGGCGTCGTTGCTCGTTCAGTGGTGCCAGGGCTCGCGATTGTCGTTTTTGTTCGAAATCGCGGCAACGTTCTTCGTTGGTGGTGGTTGTTCTTCGGGTCTATGAACTATACGTGTCCGTCCCATCGATAACGCAGCTGTTTTCAGTGCCGATACCCCTCCTGCTTATATGTTGCGATAACCTTGACGTCACGCTATTGTTCACGGCGAGCGTCCTACCCTGTTCTGCATTTTGACAACTGCGCCACCGCAATGAACCCACATGAATTTTGGTAGAAATCGCCAAGTCCGTTTCTGTTGCCCGACGCCGAAAAAACTACGAAAGATTATAGTCATATACAGCTTTCGCTCTAAAAGAACATGGCACCGTGTTGTCGCTTTTACCTTCCGTCCATGCCTTGCTTTGCGATGTTACGAACTTTACGATGGATCTAAAACAGTTCACCGTTTTTGAGCTCCGGTCACACTAAGCGATTTATCCGCAATGTACTTGTGGCCACGTGGGAGAGGATGTTTAACTTTTGTCTATTAAAAGGGTCACGACAGTCTAAATATTAGGATCGTTTTGATACGTCACCATGTGGGAATAGGCCACGCGCATGTGATGCTAAAAAGATATCATGTTCATGGTAGGCGCCTTGCAAAGGCGCACGCTTTAAAGATTTCTGAATGCGAGTCTTGGTAATACTCTTAGTATTTATTATTCGGTGAAGCTTTATCTGCTGTAAACTGAATTCAAGCGCCTTTCTCTTATGTGATTTTGCATTTTAACATTTACCCTAAGACTATGGCTGTTTTTCGACGTCTACAAGACGGTCTACAATTGTCAGAGTCACTGATCTCGTGATCTCCGTGCAGCAACAAAAAGCTATGAAGCGCCTCTCTATGACATTCTTCTTAGATGTAAAAGGTACCTACGACAGCGTAACTGATGAAGCCATTCTCCAAGCTCTTGAACCTACAGATCTTGGTGGCCACGTCTTTAGGTACATTAGCACCTATCTGTCACGGAGACGTGTGTTTGACCTTACAGAGGATGGCCCGACAAGTAGATATATCTCCACTCGTGGTGCCCCACAAGGTGGAGTGTTGGTTCCCACACTCTTTAATATCGTTCTCGTGCGGCTTGCCGAAACGCTACCGCAGACTGCTCATGTCTCGCACTACGCTGACGATATTTGCACCTGGGCGACTGGCGTAACAAGGCCACAAGTGCGTGCCAGAATCCCGACAGCGGCAACTCTGACAGTGGTATACCTTCGCCGACAAGGTCTGACCATTTCTACAGAAAAATTCGCACTCGTGGCATTGCCCGAAAAGCGACGTCTTTGTACCCGGTGTGTCTCGAGGGCCAGTCCATCGCGTACAAAAAAGCTCACAGGTTCTTAGGTGTTATTGCGGATCGTTACCTCACCTGGAGTCCGCATGTCTCATACACGAAGAAAAAAACTCATTTGTATTGCGAATACGTTCCAATTCGTAGCTGGAAAATCCTGGGGACCGTCCGTGCGCTCCACGTTTAAACTATCGTCATCATCATCATCATCATCAGCAGCAGCAGCAGCAGCATCAGCCTGGTTACGCCAACTGCAGCGCAAAGGCCTCTCCCATACTTCTCCAACTACCTCCATCATCCATCATCAGCCTGGTTATACCCACTGCAGGGCAAAGGCCTCCCCCATACTTCTCCAACAACGCCGGTCATGTACTAATTGGGGCCATGACGTCCCTGCAGACTTCTTAATCTCATCCGCCCACCTAACTTTCTGCCGCCCCCTGCTACGCTTCCCTTACCTTGGAATCCACTCCGTAACCCTTAATGACCATCGGTTACCTTCCCTCCTCATTACATGTCCTGGCCATGCCCTCCCCCTCATTTCTTTTTCTTCATTTCAACTAAGATGTCATTAACTCGCGTTTGTTTCCTCACGCAATCTGCTCTTTTCTTATCCCTTAACGTTACACCCATCATTCTTCTTTCCATAGCTCGTTGCGTCCTCCTCAATTGAAGTAGAACCTTTTTCGTAAGCCTCCAGGTTTCTGGCCCGTAGGTGACTACTGGTAAGACACAGCTATTATATACTTTTATCTTGAGGGATCATGGCAACCTGCTGTTCATGATCTGAGAATGCCTCCCAAACGCACCCCAGCCCATGCTTATTCTTCTGATTATTTCCGTCTCATGATCCGGATCTGCTGCCACTACCTGCCCTAAGTAGATGTATTCCCTTGCAACTTCCAGTGCATCGCTACTTATCGTAAACTGCTGGTCTCTTCCGAGACTATTAAACATCACTTTAGTTTTCTGCAGATTAATCTTTAGACCCATCCTTCTGCTTTGCCTGTCCAGGTCAGTGAGCATGCATTGAAATTGGTCCCCTGAGATACTAAGCAAAGCAATATCATCAGCGAATCGCAAATTACTAGGTATTCTCCATTAACATTTATCTCCAGTTCTTCCCAATCCAGGTCTCTGAATATCTCCTGTAAGCACGCTGTGAATACCATTCGAGGGATCATATCTCCCTACCTCACTCCTTTCTTTATTGGGATTTTGTTATTTGCTTTATGGAGGACTACGGTAGCTTTGGTACCTCTATAGATATCTTTCAGTATTTTTACATACGGCTCGTCTATATCCCTGATTCCGTAATGCCTCCATGGCTGCTGAGGTTTCGACTGAATCAAATGTTTTCTCGTAATCAATGAAAGCTATATATAATTGTTGGTTATATTCCGCACATTTCTCTATCACCTACAATAAAGTTTATTCACTCACTCACTCACTCACTCTATCACCTGATTGATAGTGTGAATATGGTCTATTGTTGAATAGCCTTTACGGAATCATGCCTGGTCCTTCGGCTTACAGAAGTCTAAGGTGTTCCTGATTCTATATGCGGTTACCTTAGTAAATACTTTGTAGGCTACGGACAGTAAGCTGATCGGTCTAGAATTTTTCAAGTCTTTCGCGTCCCCTTTCTTATGGATTAGGATTATGTTGGCGTTCTTCCAAGATTCCGGTACGCTCGAGGTCATGAGGCATTGCGTATACAGGGTAGCCAGTTTTTCTAGAACAATCTGCCGCCATCCTTCAACAAATCTGCTGTTACCTGACCCTCCCCAGCTACCTTCCCCCTTTGCATAGCTCCCAAGGCTTCCTTTACTTCTTTCGGCGCTACATGGGGGATTTCAATTTCCTCTAGACTATTCTCTCTTCCGTTATTGTCGTGGGTGCCACTGGTACTCTACAAATCTCTATAGAACGCCTCCGCCATTTGAACTATCCCATCCATATTACTAATGATAATGCCGGCTTTGTGTCTTAACGCATACATCTGATTCTTGCCAATTCCTAGTTTCTTCTTCGCTGCTTTTTGGCTCCCTCCATTCCGGAGAGCATGTTCAATTCTATCAATATTATACTTTCTTATGTCAGCTGTCTTACGCTTCTTGATTAACTTAGAAAGTTCTGCCAGTTCTATTCTAGCTGTAGGGTTAGAGGCTTTCATACATTGGCGTTATTAGATGAGATCTTTCGCCTTCTGCGATAGCAATTACTGGTATCCTGTCTAACCTGTTTACTGGTATCCTGGTACCGACTTCTGTTGCACCCTCCTTAATGATGCCCGTAAGATTGTCATTCATTGTTTCAACACTAAGGTCATCTTCCTGAGTTAAAGTCGAATACCTGTTCTGTAGCTTGATCCGGAATTCCTCTATTCTTCCTCTTACCACTAACTCATTTATCGGCTTCTTATGTACCAGTTTCTTCCATTCCCTCCTCAAGTCTAGGCTAATTCATGTTCCTACCATCCTATGGTCACTGCAGTGCACCTTACCGAGCACGTCTACATCTTGTATGATGCCAGGGTTAGCGCAGAGTATAAGGTCGATTTCTAGTCTCGCCATTCGGGCTCCTCCACGCCCACTTTCGGCTATCCCGCTTGCGGAAGGAGGTATTCATTATCCGCATATTATTCTGTTCTGCAAACGCTACTAATAACTCTCCCCTGCTATTCCTACAGACTATGCCGTATTCCCCCACTGGCTTGTCTCCAGTCTGCTTCTTGCCTACCCTGGCATTGATGTCGCCCATCAGTACAGTGTATTTTGTTTTGACTTTACCCATTGCCGATTCCACGTCTTCATAGAAACTTTCGACTTCGTGGTCATCATGACTGGACGTAGGGGCGTAGTACGACCTTCAATTTGTACCTCTTATTAAGTTTCACAAGAAGACCAGCCGACTTCTCGGTAATGCTATAGAATTCCTGTATGTTACCAGCTATATCCTTATTAACCAGGAATCCGACTCCTACTTCTCGTCTCTCCACTAAGCCCCGGTATCACAGGACGTGCCCGCTTTTTAGCACTGTACATGCTTCTTTGGTCCTCCTAACTTCACTGAGCCCTATTATATCCCATTTACTGTCCTCTAATTCCTGCAATAGCACTGTAGAGTCGACTCACTAGATAAGGTTCTAGCGTTAAACATTGCCAGATTCTAGTAGAGGCCTGTTCGGACCCAGGTATTCTTAGCACTGTCTGCTGCGTTGCAGCTATACACGGCACCTTTTCTCGAATTTTTGCGATACAGTATTCCCGTTTCGTCCAAGACATGCAAGTCTAATCTACTTGCGTTACCGAGAGTACAAGCCGAAGCACTTCGGGCATGTCGTGGCCTCCCGAGGTGTTCTTCGACAGCTGCAACGATTGTCATTGCCCAGGAGCACCTGATCACCACTCATATCGCCGTTGAGACGCTAAAAGCGCACATTCAACATCTCTCTCGACTACCATCCCACCATTTAGCCAGTTCGCCAGTGCGACGACCACAGGCCAAATACATTCTGTGGCATTGCGACAAGACACCATGACTCGATATCATCTGGCTTAAAGCCTGCGAAGCGCCCAGCATTGGCATTGTGGTATCTCTGGCAAATTCATGTGCGCCACTCAATTCCTGGTACTGCTAAGAAAGCAGACTTGTCACCGCTAGCCCTGAAGCAGTTGTCTCTGCTTCTCCTCAACGAGTCTTATTTTGACCGCATACAGATTTATAAAGACGGTTCCACCAATTCAAATAGTTCTACCAGAGCAGCAGTTGTCGTACCAGACGGCGTCTCTTTGCAATGTAAAGATTCGCCAATACGAGGTCGACAGCAGCAGAACTTGCGGCTCTTCAAGATGCGCCAGTTGCGCGGGCTCCAGCAGCGACCAAACCGTTCAGCCATTTTCTGTGATTCTAAAGTAGCCCTACAAACACTGCTGTTTGCTCTACGTCATGGTATACACGAGCAGGTAGTGTACGAAATAAGGCACACGCTCATAATCACGCGGTCGAGAAAGGCCACGACATTGTATTTCAGTCGTTGCCAAGACACTGCGGAATTGTCGGCAACGACAGCGCAGTTGAAGCTGCCCGTTCGGCTCACCAAAAACATCAACAGGTTCCTATACCACTTTCAAGAACTGATGCTGCGTGACAACTTCACTCAATTTCTCGGCACATCATACTTCTACGATGGAAGTCACCGAGTTTCACCAAGTCACGCTTGCGCTATCTCGACCCTAACCTGAGACTTCGCCTGCGACCTGGACTCTCCCGTCGCGAAACAACTTTGCTGTGTCCCTGCGGCTGGGCGTCGCACTTACTGATTACTGCTCATTCCTGATGAGAATGGCAAACAGTGCGGCGTGCAATTTGTGCGGATGCGATGAGCCTATAGAGCACCTTCTGTGTCACTGCCTATCCATTGACACTCAATGACGTACTTTATAATCGAAACTATACCTGCTAAACACTAGAGCGCTCCCCCATTGTAGGGTAGCCAACCGGGCACGTCCTTGGTTATCCTCCCTAATTTTCCCTCTTCGTTTCTCTCTCTCTCTGTCTCTCTCTCTTGGATTTTACATTTTACTGGTTTAGACTTTGTTATGTTCAGTGCACTCTTGTTCCCGCATTATTATACTTGTTTTTATAACACCTGTAGCATGCGACAGTGTTTTTGAGAGTGCGTATTCGTGCCCATTAACAGAAAACAACGTACAATTTTAGAAACTTTGATTCGTTGACGCAGATTTCTTACAGAACGGTCACCTGCACTATTCACTTGGTTTTTTCCTTTCTGCCCGTTCCCAAGTCAGGAACTGTGTGCACATGCATAGTGTTACTAACAAGTGAGTACCTTTGTCATGTCAGTAAGGTTCCGTTCTTGTGCTAATGCGCTTGAAAGCAAGCAGCCAGAAAAAGGCGAAAGTTACTTTTTTGCCCTACGTGATACCCTTAAGGGTGTTTCCCTTTTATAAGTTGCATTTTAAGACTTGGTTTGTTGCAGCATCAAAAATCAGAGCGAGTGTTACACTCGCTCGTACCAGGTAAGAGCACAACCAGGGTATTCCCATTGTAATAACATTATTTCCACTGGTTTCCAAACCTGCCATGGGAATGGCGACTTATGGTGCCATAGTTACGCCACCCAAAAAATTCTTGGCTTGGGACAGCGTCGTTCGGATGGCATGAGCCCTCGGCTGAAGTAGGCTAACCTGCACGCATTCCCAGCGTGCTGTGCAACACTTCTTAGAATGTTACAGAGACAACCAAAAATAAGCGGTGTTCTTGCGCGAAGACCGCTGAAATAAAATAGCTTTTTTTTTAGTTCACAACCACAAGAAGCAAACTAAATGCAGTGATTTCAGTGCACTAGGGAATATTGAAAATTCTGCTAGCTGCTTCCTAACACATCGTGTTTCACCAAGACATGATGCGGATGTCGCCTCTGAGGTGAAAGTAAATCTGGCGCTCAAAAACTGATCCCGCTATCCTAGCCGCCATCTCTTCCTCACTACATTCTCACTGTTTCCAAGGCTACCTTCGACTGACATGATAGCTTTACACATGAATGTGGCACCTCCGTGAGCGGGAGGTCAGTCATTAGGTGTAGGGCGACTCAATACTGTAGAAAAGCCTACCTGCAGTATTTCAATGTATCCCCTATCACTACTAACAATCGCTGACCTTTCGAAGACGCAGTAACTAAGGCTCTGGCGCGACCGGAGACTAAAAGCGTGAGCGCCAAATTGAACGTCTTGGAAGCCAGAAAAGGGCAACTGGCTTATTTACTAGGTTGTATTCACCAGGACATCAAGATTCGATGACAAAGAGCCAGCAACAAAATCGCCACACCATCAAGACGCTCAATGGGAAAAGAAAAGAGAAAATAAGCGATCAAGCTAAAAATAACCTATGGGCCCATGCACGAATGTGAGCACGGGGCGTGGTAGCGTGTAGGGCGCTGCGTCTGTGAAGGGCGCAATCATGAAGGAACCTAAGTGAGGAAAACTTTGCCCGTTTTTACTTGTTTACAGAGGGACTTTCCTTGATTACAGCGCTGAAGTTCCAAGTCATTCGGCAGCGCAGAATCCTAGCAGAGCACATCGACAATAGCAGAGAAGACTGGATTTACTTGACAGCATGCTCCGTCCTCGGCCCACCAGCTTTTTTGCTGTCTTCATCATTACATGTGGTGAGTGTAGTTCAGGCTTTTACGATATTACCGCTCATTTGCTCTCTTACTTTCAAGCTGGTAAAGTAAGTTTTAGGACGTCTTCTGAACATTTGAAATGAGAAGATAGTTTTATTACATAAGGTAGTCAGTCCGATTAGGGAGGTTTTTCTTCGGGCCCTAACATAGGTTTGGTGAAACAGATGATTATTCTTTTTAAAGCGAAACAATTTTTTTTTTTGCTCGGTCGCCAGCGAAGTAACATCGGTCGGGGTATCATTGGGTGGGTGTATCGCATGATAGAACTAGACATGTCTGCTTATATAACGCAGAGTTGACAAAAGAAATTATTCCAGTGAGAGCACAAGTTCTGTCTCTTTGTTGCGCGTAATAAGACAATATTGAATCACGACATGAAACCTGTTCATACAGTCATTGCTTATAAACTGCCCCTCGGCACTTTAAACTCTGGGACCTACTCCTGTTCTAATATTCACCATATACTCTCCGGTATCCACATATTTTTCAATAGAACCTTTAAACCTTTAAATCACAGAGACGTCTTAATATAATACATAATGGTACTCAAAGACTTATTTCGTTTTAAGTTTCTTACATGTGGGCAGCCCCAGTCTCGGGCCATTGAATAAGTTCCCATTCTAGGCCAAAACGTGCATCAGCAGATAAAACGCACCGCAGAGGGAATAACGGTAAGGAGAGGCTTATAGGGGCACAATTCACAGTGCATATGCAAATACATATATGGATTTCATACATCTATGTTCCAGAGGCATATATATATATATATATATATATATATATATATATATATATATATATATATATATATATATATATATATATATATATATATATATATTTATATATGCCTCTGGAACATAGATGTAAGAAATCCATATATGTATTTGCATATGCACTGTGAATTGTGCCCCTATAAGCCTCTCCTTACCGTTCTTCCCTCTGCGGCGCGTTTTATCTGCTGATGCACGTTTTGTCATGTGCTGCTGTATAGACTTGCCAGTCGAGTAATAAAACCAGTGCCACTAATTTACGCAAGCAAACAGATAATACTTACTTGCACTGGGCATCGTCAAACGCCGACGGTTTTCTTTCGGGCTCATCGGGAGATGAGATGATCTGATTTAGCTCGATTTCACTCTACGAATGTCGAATCCCTTTCATGGGTGGTTGGCCAGAAATCAGGTATTATTAGTCACCTGGCGGAGTGATGGCTAAGCGAACTTGCCTCGCATTTCCTGTAGCAAACGGGTAGTGTTGGAGGCATCATTCGTCTCATGCGGCGTACAAGGTGATTGCACCTCTAGATATAAAAAAAACCGCAGCAGGTTGAGCGAGGCGGTAAAACTGCATGTTTACCTAGAGAGAGAGAGAAAGACAGAACGTGAGGAAAGACAGGGAGGTTAGCCAGTGTAAGTACCGGCTGGCTACCCTGTGCTGTGGAAAGGGGTAAAGGGAATAAAAGGAGAAAGAAGGAAAAGAACACAAAAATTCACACGCTAACGCGATGCCACTCGCAGCAACATTCAAAGACGGACGTACAATTCACAAGCCCTTAAAAACTTCAGCAAACCCCTTAAGGCCTTCAGTGCCGAATCCCGTCTGGATCAGTGTCTTAGAACTTTTTCTTCTGCGAAGGGGCGATTGTCCAGTTTTTCGAGCGCGGTCACGGGCACTTTTCTTGACACATTGTAATGGGGACAGTCAAAGAGGAGGTGGTGGGTCGGCTCCTAGCAGTAGCACGTGTCGCAAGTAGGGCTGCCAGCCATTCCAATGCGGAAGGAATAGAAGTTCGTAAATGCCACGCCGAGCCACATTCGGCACAGAAGTGTTCCTTCCGCTCGTGGCAACCATGGTGGAAGACAGAGTTGCAGACGTAGATCCAATCTGTGGAGACGTGCGTTCGTGAATTCACTGGTGTTCCACAGGGTCTGCGTAAGCTCGCGTGAGCGCGAGCGAAGACTTGTGGCTGCATCTGTTCTTGACAGTGGTATTGGTGTAATATGGGCACCATCGTGGGCTGATCGGGCAGCGTCATCCGCACTGTAACTTCCCGAAATTCCACAGTGACCCGGTATATTCACTGGTAGATGATGTTGTGCCCCTTGTTGATTCCGTGATGGAGGAGTAGTCGGATGTCTGCGACTAATTGCACATTAGGTCCGTGGTTGAAAGAGGCCGTCAGACCCTGGAGAGCTGCCTTCGAGTCACAAAAGATGGACCATGAATGTGATGACTTGCGACCGATAAACTCCAGAGCAGCACGGATAGCTGCGAGTTCTGCAGCCGTCGATGATGTAATGTGAGACGTCTTCAATTTGGTGGTGACAGACTTAGCTGGAATTACCACTGCTCCAGCTGAAATTTTAGAGGAGACAGAACCGGTCCACGTAAACGTGGATGCGTTTTTTTGCGCTTGTGATGCAGGCATGTTTGCCTACCTTGGCGAACAAATCAAGCAGAACCTGAAGGAAGGTGACGATACCACTCGAGCGCTGACTCACGAGTGAAAGTTGAGTGCAAACATGTCACATATGAAAACAAAAAGTCAGGCATGCTCAAAACCAGCAGCCCTGAATAACTCAAGGAAAACACCGCGCCGCACTATAAATTCTCACCGAGACCAGATTTCATACAAGGTCAAGCCATTATTGTATCTCAAGGTCGAGTTCTTTGAAAGTAGCGTTGTTGACTTCTCAGTTATGGACGCGTGGCCACGTCTCTTAATCTGCTATATGTTCAATCTATATATGTTCAGTCGTGCCTACGTACAAATACCTGGGAGTAGTAATTACATCAGATCTTAGGTGGAATGAACATGTAACATACGTTTATAATAAAGCAATGAAGAAGCTAGGCTTTTTAAGGCGATCAGTAGCAAACGCTTCACCTGAAATAAAACTTTTAGCACATAAAACATTCATCCGACCCATTCTAGAATACGCTGCGATTGTTTGGGATCCGAACACACAAACCAACATCACTAAAATTGAGAAAGTCCAAAGAAATTCAGCGAGGTTTATTTTCAATTCGTACAGCTGGCGCACGCCGGCATCATCTCTTCTAGAAGCTGCAGAACTGGAAAACCTTGCAATAAGGCGTTACCGGGACACAATGAAAATTTTCTTGTTGCTCTATAATAGTCAATTAGGAACAGATAAAACAATTTATATTCTACCGGCTAGCCACCGCTGCGCGCGCTCTTATCACAACAAAAGGGTTAGAGATTTTTCCTGCAGGACCAAGCATTCAAAAATTCTTTTCCCGCGCACGATTTCCGAATGGAACGCATTACCTGCCACAACTGTCGACTGTCCAACGGCTTCATCTTTTCGTACTGCACTTTGTGAATAAACTATAGCGTTCATCTATCGTTTTTACCACTCAAATCATGATTGTGAAAAGGTTTCTCTTATGCTGTTTGCTATGCAGGTCTTTGTTCAGGGTCTGTTATCTTGTTTGATCTTATTTCGTACTTTTTCTTTGTTCCACATGCCTACTCCTGCCTAAGGCCTGGTAACAAGGCTGGCAGTACTTGTAAAATAAACAAATAAATAATATGTTTCCGCATTAGGTGGGTATTTTCGTTATTGCTCCTGCACATCACATGCGTTTCATCCGCTACAAGTCTACAACCAGACGCTGAGAAACTCAATGACAAGTGTGCTTTGTCTGCGCTTCTCAATCAACAAGAATAAAAAACAACGTACAGCACGAAGGACAAGGGCCGCGAGAAACGACATACACTGTGCAGTGTATGCCGTCTCTCGCAGTCCTTGTCCTTCGCGCTGTACGTCGTGTTTTATCATAAATTACCAACTAGCCCAAGCAACCACCCTAGTTTACTGCAAGAATAGTTCGGTTGTGCGATAGCGTCTTAACGTGTTCTAGGAGTCAACAGTCGTTCTGCCCTTGCTCTTCAAGTGTTCTAGGGTGTTGCTGCCAAGATGCCACCGCGGGTTTCTATGGAAACACTTATTGCACTCTCGTCGCCAAAAAAGGCAGTACCACTCATCATTACACATCACTAGCGCCTAAGAAGTTTGCAGGGACGACATGGCCCCAATTAGTACACGACCGGGGTTGTTGGAGAAGTATGGGAGAGGTCATTGCCCTGCTGTGGGCGTAACCAGGATGATGATGAGGATGATGATGATGATGAATGACTAAGAGTGAACAGTCTCGCAGTTTCCTATTTTTAATCTGCATCGTAGCTTCGGCATATCGCATGACGCTGAGCAACTAAAACGCACCTTGTCGCGCAGCCCTGGGCCAAGAGCTTCCTTTCAAGCCTGGCTGCACGAAAGAACAGCTGAATGACTGCGGCTCGGACTTCCTCATCTACAGCAACGTCACGCGGCTCCCCGCGAGTGGACAAGAATTCCTCAACAACTGCGAGTATGAACCCTAGGCGCATAAGTATTCTTTTTTCTTTGTTGTTTGCCATTTCTTGTAGATGTTGTTTTAGCGTGGTTCCAGCCTGTACTATAGAAAAACCATGTTCCATTACTTAGTGCCAAAGTGCAACGATTGATAGAGGACGTAGCCGATAGTTGCAGATACAACACTCGCGCTCCCGTATACAACGCGGAATGAAAACAGGTGGATAAATAATTCACAGTCACTTAAGTATCCTTGTGTGATTGGAATGCGAAAGCATTATGTCTTCTCTAGTTATTTGGTTACTTCCATGATATGGTGAAGCCATACACTGTCAGGCGTCTTTCACAACTCCACCATAATCCGCCTTGCTCAAATTTTTACCAACCTCACTCCACCCTAATCCAATTTAATCCACTTTGCTCTAATTTTCACCACCCATAATCCAACTTAATGCCTATTGCTGTAATTTGCACCAACCATAATCCAACCTAAGCCGCTATAACGCTGCAGCCACCTGGCTGCGATGTGACGTGTTCAATGACGCACGCACTATGCCCCCCTTAAGTCAGCCAGAACCGCGGAGCCGCCGTGGCGTAGAAAAAGCGTGCTCCTTTCGCAACCCGGAGACCGGCGTCCGTTTCTCACCGAGACCCAATTGCAGCGAATTTTCTTTTCAAATACATTAATTCAGTTTGTTTACAGGAGTCTCCATACATCTCCACGAGAAATCCGACGTCAATCCGGGCATTTTTTACGTAGTTTTACTGTTTGTGCCGTCGGCCATAATTTTTCAACCATCGGTCGATCCCACCGAATTTTCTGCCTCATGCGGCCTATAATGATTTCGCAATAAAATGCGGCTCTGCCCATATATCAGCCTGCACAGAGCGGGATGGCGACTGATGTCTACGGTACGCCGCGTTGCGTACAGATGGAGCGTTGGTCGTGAATGTCGCCGCGCCCGCTAGAGGGCAACAAACGGTGCAAAACACTTGCAAAGTACGGTCGCCAGCTGCCGAGCCTTAAACTTACAGGACGCGCGCAAACAGCTAGGCGTCAGTGAGTAGCAATTAAAAGGTGAGTACGTTGCTCATCCACATAATAGACAAACATATCAAAAAGCATACACGAAAAGCCAACGAAATGCTTCCACCTCTAACAGTTTACTTATTTAAACATTGTGGTTCCGGGCTAAATGGTCGAAAATAAAGAAAAATACTCTAAAGAAAGCTTCTCTTCTTGAACGCAGGCACGCATACTGTCCTATCCAGCTGGCTTAGGATGGCGTGCACCTTATTCAGTCTCATTTTTGGCTGTTTATATATAGCTTGAGCCTCCCCCACTGATCTATACAGTCTTTCCTTCCCTATTTCAGCAATACGGTGCAGAAGACAGAGAGAGAGAGAAAGACAGAGTGAAAAGAATGCAGAGCAAGGCAGGGATGTTAACCAGAGGTAGTTCCGGTTGGCTACGCTGCACGGGGGAAGGGGGATAAAAAGAGAAAGGGAGTTAAAGGGGGAGATAGAGAGAAAGAGGGACAAGCATGAACAAAGCGCGTACATATAGAGTTATCATGAAATAGCCCATAGGTATCGCTTGAGGTGTCGCGCGCTCCGACCACCGGCCCAGCAAGTCGATAAAGCGCAAGCGGTCGCGTTTAGGCGACTCCAGACAAACACATACCCACACCCAAAGTACATTAACAAAGTCGCAGGGGGCAAGGAAAGCGACCAACGCAGGCTCTGTTCAGAAACAGGAACACTCACACACATAATGTGGGAATGCAACTCGCTCCCGTTTTCTCATCCCCCCGTCAGCAGCGAGACTGGATGGACTCAGTTCCGGGGACGTCGACCGACAGCTTGAACTGATGGACTGGGCGGAGAAGGCCAAGCAGGCCCAGGGCCTTACTTGAGCCCGATCCCTCAGCCACGTCTTCCTTTACCCTTCCTCCTTTAAATAAAGTTTACCGCCACCACCACCTGTAGAGCGGTAGAGGGCGGCATTCTTAAAGTCTATCGTGAAGCCCCGTAGACCGCAGTAACCTTAATAACGCGAGTAAGGCCTTCAACGCGGATGTTCTTTCGGAGCACTTACCTAAAGCTTTGAGTTCTGATAGCGGACGATTGTCCAACTGGTCCAGTACGTGCAGCAGACAGTACTTAAATACACGCAGCAGGCACGGAGTTAATGTTTATCAAAGATCGCCTGTGATCCCATTCGCGTTGCTCGTCCAATTAGTTGCAGACATCAATCAATCAATCAATCAATCAATCAATCAATCAATCAATCAATCAATCAATCAATCAATCAATCAATCAATCAATCAATCAATCAATCAATCAAAAATTTACCTTTAGTTAAACAATTCGCCACCACGCAATCGAAAACGGGCAGAACATCATCTACCAGTGGATATCGGGTCCCTGCGGAATTTCGGGAAATCGTGGTGCAGATATGAAGTTTAACTCCATTTCTCGACAACGATAATAACGAGTCTTTCAGGGCCCCTTTAAGAAAGCGTGCAAGAGGAGTGCTGCTGCGGGACACGCCTCCATAAACAACACGTTTTTTGCAGTTGCAATACGTGGTCTCGCCGTATTGATCCAATGCTAAACGCATTACCGCCGGCAATCATCGTAAGGTGGGCTCTTCCGAACTTGTTTCTATATTTAGTTGTTCATTTACAAATACCACAATCACATTGGACCAAGTAGGCGGGATTTAGTAGATAGTCATTAATAAGTCAGAGGTACGCATTATGCAAAATGCAACTTAACTTGTATGTACGCATCATAAGTAATAAAGAAATATGTTGAAAACATGATGCAGCAGAACAGAACGAGCACAAGTATTTTTAACAAGTATTTCAGTAGAGGGAGATGCAGTGATACAAGCTCTAATTATATGCTGATGTCAGCCTGGCTGATCACCTCACATGCTATTCAAGGTGCTGGGTGACGACTATGATGCACACAGTGATCACATAGGCACGTAAGCACCACATACAGTCGCACGCAGGCATATATATATTCACTATAGATTTATTTATAAAGTGTCCTTAAGGCTTCTGGCCCACAGGGGCGTCAGCAGCGCTTTCTTGGAGCGTAACGCGCCGGTGTTGTTTTGGCACTGTCGAAGAACGCGCTGCAATTCCAAGTTCGAGTCCCGTTGCAAGTGTGGTGCCGCCTTCAAAAATTATATGAAAAGTAGCGGCAGCAGTCGCACAGAACATGTCGCAAACTTTCACGTGCTTTACAGTCAGACGTCACCATTGGTCATTCCGTCCCTTGAATTTTGACTTGCAGTAGTTAGTGTAGGCCAGGTTGGGTCTGATGCAATGAATGCATGTTTGCATGGACTCGCATGTGAGGCCTCGCGGCATATAAACGTCACAAAAATGGATCGATTTTACACAGGGGTCTGTACTGGTGGCTTGTACCTGTCCATAGGGATCGCTGTAAACACCACACGTACGTGCGCAGATACTAGCAACGCCGCGTATTTTCTGGAGGAAGGTATCTAGATCATTTCTCTCGAAGCGTCGTGTGTAGATTTTGCAGCGCAGTGAGCCTGCACATTGTCAGTACAACACAACGACGTGGCATAGTTCGCCGACATTGATGCATAGGCGTCTGACATCGACGACGAGTTGTTCCTGCATGCGCAGTGATTCCAGGGACTGCATGACCGCCCTTCGATCGGTGAAGATGACCCAAAACTCAGCTCTCTGGTCTATGATGTAAGCAAAAGTTATACCCACGATGCAGCTAGTTCGGTGGCTGTAGCTGAAGTGCGGTCGGTGACTGAAAGCGGCAGAGATCGCAACGCTCGCACAAGGAATCGACACACCAATGGCTGATGGTGCAGGCGTTACGGAGCCATCAGCTTAAATATTACGGTGAGCCGTTCAGCTCGTGATAATGTGTTCTAGAGTAAAATATGTCAGCGCTGTCACGGGTGAATTTTTTACTTGTTCTTGAAACCATGCGCTGACGCGACAGTTCACCACGACGGAAAAGTATCTCATTAGGTACGAACTTGTGTTAGCTTAAACGGCAAGCTGAGGCATCACAAATACGATGAAAATAGAAAGATGAGCGCTAGTACAAAATACCACTATATGCAGTAGCAGCAATACTAAGGCGTAACAAGAAAGCATTTCGCGTTGTATGGCCCGATAAATACTTCTACTCTCGTTTTATATATCAGAAAGCGTGGGCGCTATAACGTAAAACTATTCCAAACTTTTCTATTCCAGTTCTGCAATCAGCCCACCGCCATTGGCCCAAAACATTTTTGGACCACCCCCACTTCACCTGTCTGTCAAGCGACGTCACGAAAACCGCGATAGCTCTCCATCTGATATGACGTGTACACACTGATTATGCATGGTTTGACCGAACAAAACAAAACAAGTTATTTTTTATTCGACGCGTTTTTGCCATTAGCCCTCGGCTATTGGTCAAAAGTTTTCGGGCTGCACCCACTTCACCTGCCTGTCACGCGACGTCACAAAACCGCAAGAACTCACCGCGTCAAAGTGACGTACGTGTACGCGTTACAGATGCATTAATATGCCGAACAAAACTGAAATTTCTTCTGAATAGCCGCAGGCTGCCCCGTTCCGAAAGGTATAAAATATGGCTGCCGCCGATCGCTCAGGTACTGGCTACCTGCACTTGCCGGATAGCATGGGTTTCTTTGCGTATAATAAAACTTTTTGCGCGGCCGTGTAACGTTTTCGAGCACTTTCGGCTCGTTTGCTACCTCCTTCTGCTAACTCTTCTTTGTTGCGGATCCGTTTTAGCGTCATTCTTAAGCTTCCGCTGCACGCCGCCGCGATTTTCGACCAGCAACCGCAAGCTAAGTAACTGAAAGCGGACCAATCGCAGGCGCCGGCACCACCCTCTTCATCCGGATTTTCAGTACAGCGGCTCGGCCCATCCAATCCCTCTCCACTTGAGCGTGCTCCTCACCTCTTCTCAGCCAATTAGATAAGACAAGCCGCTCAGTGTAGGCAATGTTATTCGTTTTTCAAGCCAACAAAAGGTACCTCCTATGAACGAGGAGAGCGTTTGATTGGTCTGTTCAGAGAACCCTGCGGGTGATCGCCCGATGCTTTCGTCGACGGTTGCGCAAATTTGACGTCAGTAGATTGGAATAAAAACATATTGGAATAGTTTTACGTTATAGGGCCCCTTGTTTATCCCATACTTTAAAGCTCATTTTCATAAATTCACAAGGCCTGTGCCCTTTCGTGGTAAACATATACAAATAGACCCCAAGTGTTCATTTTCCGAACAATGCAAAAATAAGAAAAACTTCATTCGTCCATTGCCCAAGCACTGCCGCCGTGAAGTGAAGCATCATGAATTTTTTTTTTCTTTCACGTACTGCCGTAGCGTCTCTGACACCGCCTGTATCGCTACGCATATTTAACGCACGTTTCCAACTTCTAGATGTGCGTAAGAATCAATCAGTAGGTCTCATTTTCAATCATTGCAGGTACCTGTCTAATCAGCTGTCATGTGCCCTAAAATTCTCGAAAGAGTGCCTGGAGGGCCTTCCAAGAGTGGCTGCCCTTCTAAGCTTGAAAGGTATGGAGGAACAATACGAAGCCGTCTGCACTGAAGGTACCGAGCACAACGAACGTGAGTGATCCTCCAACGGCAATTCTGTGCAGCATCCGGCATTACCTTTTTTTTTTCACATTCTCGCTTTTCAAAGCAAAGCTTTCCATATGAAAATGGTTCGCGGTAATGTCTGTGACCTCGAGAACCATCTTCGAGAAATTTCGGCTTATTTTTTTTTTCTTTATTCTGGTCCTTAAGCAGTGCCGATAACTTGTGATTGCATTTTACTGGGCCGGAAACAAGGCACACGCCTATGCTTGTAAACTGCAGTTGCAAGTCTTTTCTGCCCAGCTAAAAGATTGGAATACGCTGTAGTGCTTTATTTTGCTAAATATTATTACTAGAGGGAACTCGGACGCTAGTGTTTGAGGGAGCTGCGAGCATGGCGGTTCAGGCAGCGTGGAAATTATTGTTAGTCCGAGGATTTGGCCTAAGCTACACCCTTATGGCTCGCAGTGGCTTTGTGACTTTGTAAGCTGGTCAGTTTAAAGCAAATATTTTGTTGTAAGTGGTACCATCCTCACTATTATGCACGTGCGCAGGTTATTACTGCCTTAGTCGTTTACACAAATAACACTGCTTTGAAAGTTAGGCCACTTGAGGCAGATAACGCTTAATAAACAAAGCCACGATTGTGAAAATAATGGTGAAACATGTATCAACCATCATTCTGATGAAAACGGAACAAACGCTTCGTCTGAGTTCCATCTCGTAATTTCACAATAAACTGGGGTTATCACATAAAATCAATCCAGTCGTTTGTTCACATTGCTCTTAATTCCATAAAGAAAGACGTACACGATGATGAGTTGTTTATGAATAAAAATACTCAATGTATCGTGCAGTTACGGAGAAATATTTTGAGGTCACATTCGACTGTGACATGCTTTGACAAAAGAAAACATATTAAAAAGATGTTCTCCGAATTTGAGCACAGCTCTTGCATTGATATGAAGGCCCGTGAATTCTTTGGTACACCGACTTTGCGGACTCGCCACTTGACGTTTATGCAATGTAGCTTCAATTAAGACACCGAGTCTTGGGAAAACCTAGAAATAACACATTTATTAACAATAATTTGTTTACAGAAGCCGGAGTTCAGAATTCCCACCACTTCTAGGACTACTGAGAGCAGCCGACTCGTAATTTGGTATATATAATCGCGTGCTTTCGTCGGATTCAATTCCCACCTTAAAGGCCGATCAACTGATACAGCGAATAACGATGAATAATGATCCGCTACAAATCAGTATCTTTACGCTGCGAGCGCGTAGCACAAGAAATGCATGTATAACTTTTGTTTCAATTTCTCCCTCGCCACAAATACGTACAGCAGAAGATTGGTAAAACTTACTGACACTTTTATCTTCAATTGTGTATCCGCTTTTCAAAAATTTAAAAGCAATTTCCGCTGAAAGGGGGGGGTTAAGGGGAGGGAAATTGACAGAAGATCGGTCTTTTGTACTGAGGGTCCCAAGTTCAAGGCCCACCGTTAACGACACGTAGACTCGAAACGAGGCGAAACAGGAACCTATATATCTATACATATCCCAGTGTGCATATTATCAGAAACAGATTGTGTGTACGTGCGTGTGTGTGTAGTTTTCTTCTCCTTTTTTTCCTTTTTTTTAATCCTTCTCTCTCTCACCTATCGCATCCCCTTGCCCCTCGCCCAGTACAGGGTAGCCAACCTGAGATAATCTCTGGTTGACCTCCCTGTCTTTCCATTGCCTTTCTCTCTCTCAGGCAAAGAGTGCTTCATATCGAAAATAAGCAGTTTTCAGCGATTCCTCTTGAACTGCACTCGTTTGCGGCAGCATAGCTGGCACGATGCTTTTATAAATAACGAGTTCTTTGCAATGAGTGGCACAGCAGTACACTTGCAATCCTGACGCGTAAACTCCATCTCTTCACAATGTCGCCTGTACCTCCTATATTGTAAAGAATCGTAAGAAACGACTTCGAATTCGAGTTCGATCATGCTTTGCAGCCTATCTATGGACGCATCCGAGGGAGAGGTGTACTAATACTTGCTTGTCTCGCGTAAACGGATGTTGTCGTTGCCGATTCACGACGTCCATTTCTGTCAGCATACAACCAATCGTGAGCACGACGATACCTGTATTTCTTGTAGCGGCGTCTGCTGCCGTAGCGCCAAGGAAGTATTCTGCAGCTTCGTCTCTGCACGGCAGCGTCACTGACAATTCCAGCAGTACAGTAAGTTCAGGAACTAGGCCTGAACTTTACCTGCACTTTTCAAAACGAACGGCACCTTGGAGGGGGTCTCACGCTTGCGCTGCCTAAACAAACTGCGAAGTGCAGCACTGCTTGAACTAGTTCACGAAGCGTCGGCAAATCGAACGGACCTTTAAATGCGCGTTACCGCGGTGGGAGCAGAACGGTAAAATTTGCTTGCACCTACATGGCAACAACTTAAAATTACGCACATAATGTGTGCTTTTGGAGAGCATCTCAACGAAACATTTTACTCAATATGTCGGGCTTCGCTTAACGTTGACTCGAAAAAAGTGCGTTTTATCTGCTGTAATTTTTTTGCTGCACTCTATGGCAAGGGAGAAGCTGAGGGTGAGAATTCCTGACGATGGCCGTTATAGTTGCAGCAGCAGAAGGAACTGTCAGAGAGACAGACACAAAAAAAACAACACTTTAGTGGTTCAAATCGCTGTCGCGGTGAGATATTATATTTGTATTTGCAACAATCTTCAAGTCTTCGTGCGCAGCTATATTATGCATTCATGTTATAGCTGCACAGCACGAAAAAATACATGTGCACCAGGTGAAGAAAGGACAGCACGAGCGCTGCCTTCAAAATGACATTTATTACACGACAGAGTGGGAAAAGAACGCAAGAGTAACGAAACATGTGCGTGCGCATCTTTGCGCTTTGCACAGTGCGCACACAGCTAGCGCTGGCACTGCTTTTCTTCTTTTTTTTTTTCACTCCGCCTTTGTCATCTTAGCCTCTGCGCATTGGCCGCTTCTGCCCCTTATCGCACTTGGGTCTCTCGCAGTGTACGTGAAGGGCATCGGGTGCATGAATGAAGCTGGCGACCAGTTGCACCGCTGCATGGTCACCATGCGCGACGACATGGAGACCGGTCTGGTGGCTGCGCCACGAGAGCAGATCATTTATTACTCCTGTTGGTGAGTACAGCATTTCCACTGGCGCAACTGTGGTTGACGCAGCCACAGAAGATGGGACGTCATGATATTTCAAGCGAGCCGCGTGAGCGACAAATATCTTGGAGTTAGTGCACACAATGTCTAGAGCACAGCTCTGGCATTTGTACTGATTGATTGGCGCTGTATTGCAAGAAATCTAGCTTTACCTAGATTTTTAAGAAACCGATGTGTTATTATTCATTGAAGCACAAAAGTAAAATTAATCTAGCTTTAGCTAGATTTCTAAGAAACCGATGTGTTATTCATGGAAGCACAAAAGTAAAAACAAAGTAAATTAATTAATTTAAAAAGTTAATTCGCGTAACTACGTTCATTGTTAAATTGAACATTCAAATTTCACGTAGAGGTAATGGCTGCCTCGTCGGGTAATTTTCAATGACAACCTTTCAACTTGAATGGGCAGTCTTTGAAAAGTTTGGTGCAGCTAAAAAAAGAAACGCCCCATATATACGACAGTGCTCCCCGATGTCATTGCGATTTCAGTCTAAGTTAGCCCAATAAAATGACAAATTCATTATTCTCGAACCTAGCACGTTTAGCAGTGCTAAGATTCATTGTCAGTGTACAACGGTAGACTATCTAGCACATACACCTAGGCTTGTCTTATGTACATCTCTTGTATGTAGTATTTGTTACGGCGGACTTCCCGGTGTGGTGGGGCCAGTCAAGCGCGCTACCACAGTTTTTGTTCTCACTGCCTTCAATTGCGCATAATTCGCAACAATCATATTGATTGATTGATTGATTGATTGATTGATTGATTGATTGATTGATTGATTGATTGATTGATTGATTGATCTTGTTAAAGTGTCTATAAACGTTGTAATGTCTATTTTGAACCTGCGTCCTCTCTTATGACTGTTCGCCCTTGCAGTGCGTTCCACAAGATCCAGGACTGCTTTGACGATGCCCTGGCTCAGTGTCCCAACACAGCCGCAAAGGAATTCATGGACGACGTCATGGAAAAGGTCTTCGGGGAAGTCTTGGGACTCGTGTGTGGCCAGTACTCGAGAGGCTCGACGGCCTGCAAGGAGTTGCCAGCATTGACGCCACCGGATTCCGAAAACTTTGGCAAGATGGACCTCTTCGAGCTAGCCATACAAAACGCGGCCATCCTAGGCACAAAGGGCAGTTCGTAGTCGTGGCTGGAAATAAAGCGTTCAGCGCAACAGGATGCTTCTTTGTTTTTCCGCGTCCCGTAGCCTGCGTAAGACGCCCTAATTGTAACCAATTCCATTTGACCGAAAAGCGTATAATTTCAGTCGACAGTGTCTGTATAGCTACGGCTCCGAACAATGTCTCTTATTGAAGACAAAGTCGTGAGTGCCTTCACACAGAACGCCACACTGAGATAAATTCAGAGAAAAGGGGGATGGAGGGGGGGATATTTAAACAAACCCATGCGCCGACTGCTTCTGATTTGAGCCTGATAGATTGTATCCCTGTTCGACGCAGCTACGTTATCTGTAAGTGGGTCTGTCCTCGAGCCCTTCCGCAATTGACATGCGCTGCTATCTATGACTTGTGCTGTAATCAATAGACACCCATCTGCCACCATTTTAAGAAATGTTGCAACCTCCTAGCCGGAAATGCGCTGCAAGGACACCTGCGAGAACCAGCTGCAGCACAAAGTGGTAGTTCTCGCGTATTTTTCTTATTCTATAATAATACAGGAGTGGATCACGACACCAGCGTGCAAAAAATTTGTCGGCTACGTTTGCCGCGAATGCCCTTTTGTTGTTGCACCAAAATTTACAAGCGAATGTTGGCAACAAAATCGATACAAATGCGAGATCACATTTACACCACGAAACCAAAACAAAATTAAAATTTGTTCATCTTTATTTCATAATATGCGGAGTACATATCCCTACTAAACAAACAGCGGAATGTTATCAAATTAGAAGGCATTTAGTATAATAGTTATGTATTTACTAAACCAATGGCTGAGCTAGCCCAAACTGAAACTTCGCAACAGCTGGTCAGAAACGTTACTATCGACTTCCATTTGAGTTTCGCGCGCTAAAATCGGCCTCCGTTTCGAGGTACCAAACTCAATGCATCGAACCTATACGTTGGGCATTGCGGTGTTCAAGAAAGCGATGCTGTTTCTTTGACCCTTTAGCCATGTTATTAAAACATACGCTTTTTTATTTTACAGGGCATGATTTGTTAAAAAAATGAGTTTGGCAAACGTTTCTGTACGATAATGGCGGCACGGCAAAAGAATGCGCCACCGCACATCTTGCCAGTTGGCGTCCCATGAAACTGCCCAGACTGCAGGCAGTACAGCCACGTGACAAGCATTTCGCACGGTCGCAGTATGGAAGGAGGAAGAAAGCGAATGTTTTGGCGCTTGACCAATCCAAATAGAGGGATGACCGTAGGCGATGAGTAGTTGAGATAGGAACTTGCGGGCATAGCTATAGGGGGTGTTGGCTACGCGTGCCTGGTCAACACGCACGTGGCCCTGAGAATGGAATCCGCAGTAAATGAGCTTCTAGCCCGCTTATTTATATGGCGTCCACGTTGGTCCGCGCGCATGTGATCGCTACCGCATATATAGCTACACAGATCGCAAGGCTTTGCGTTCCTGCCCGGCGACTATCAACTCTCCTCCTCGACCGTAAATGTACTGCGGACAGGCATTTGAAGGGTTTTTTTCCTGTTCGTCGCTTGTTTTGTTTTCTCCTTACTTACAGCCTCCAAGTTTTCGAACAAGTGCGAGGCTGACCGCTTTGCACGTATGCTACGTTCTTGTGTCGCCAGAGTTTTACGACGCCGAAAACTGGTCAGCCATAGCTTGGTAAGCAAGAAGGCTCAGAAAACCGATTCTTGTGAACACTGGGAAAAAGGAAGGACTAAGCATACACTATCGATGGCGTGTAGGTGGCCTTGTTAAATAATTCTTGATTGACGTTGCCATCGCAGTATAAACGGGGCACAAAGAGAAGATGTATGCGTCGCGACCGCTGGGCTGCGACAGCTGTCGAGCATTTACGATCTTTGTACATTGTCTATGCGCACAGGTTATATTACGCTATTAACATTACAACAAACTTGCAGCCAAATAGCCCGTCGAACAGTATTTCCTAAGATTCTGTTAAAGGAGTCCGTTTAATTTGTTTTGCATGTGACTCCGGGTTTTTACTAGTCATTATCAAGTTGCGTGCAACCGAAAATACGGAAATACGTATTTTGAGCTGTTCAGCCAGCAAGTTCGGCTGAGTGCAGCTTTTTAACGGCCCTTCCCAACGCAACCAGCTACGTTTCGGCAGAAATGAACATGCATATCTTGTAATGCGACATGCGAAATTCACGAATCATTCAAACACTGAGGACTTTAGAAGCATTTAGATTTCTAGGAACCATGAGGCTAGTTTATTTGGACATAACAAAACTAATACAAAAGCACCGTATGTGCATGGATGGCGATAACTGAACGGAAAAGATGAGCACATGAGACACTTTTAGAATCGATGTTAGGTGAAACATTTTGCAGTTAGCTGCCGATCCAGCATCATTTGGGGTTCTACAAAACGCTACCAGATGGGCAAACAAGTTTGTGTCAGGTGAAACGCTGTGTCTGTGATGCGTGCAAGTGTGCGACGACAGCGCCAAAGCATCGACGTTAGTACAACGGTAATGACCCCCCCCCCCCCCCATAACAATTGATTTACTGTACTCTGGCAAACAAACGTTACACCGTGTTCTGTTTTGACTTAGGCTGATACCGAAGGTGGTACAATACAGGGGAAACTGACGGGCTCTAGCATTTATAAGTAAGCTGTTTCTATACGACGTGACACAAGTGTGATCAGTTTCAAAGCGCCGGCTGGGCTTAGGCCGCGGGAATGGCAGGCACGGGTCTCTGACTTGAAGGCAAGAGCTTTGGGCTTTCGTGCTTATAGGACCTTCATTTTTGATTGAACATACTCAAAACAAGGCGATAGAGCAACCAACTACTAACTAACTCAAAGTGTCTAGTATGAACGTCACAACAAATATATTCATTTCTCCTGCACTTCCGCAGCAGCTTTTGATCTGAAGAGGTACGAAAAGCACTCTCCTGAAACTTTGAGGCACAATAGTCGGCGTAAATAAATTCTGCCAGTGAATATAATTCACGAAGCATAAGTTGAACGCGTTCTCCCATTTACGTCGCTTTTATTTGTTTAAAAAGTTATAGGAGCTGTTCGTCAAATGGAACGAGCAGAACTAAATGAGCGTTTCGCTAATCCTTCTGAGAGAATGAACTGTACGTTGCGACTTTGTAGATGTGAACATTGTACTTAACGTCGGCAGATAAAGGAAAAAAATATTGAAGACTCGACTCGACTCAATCCTGTCCTCAAAAACGCGGGCGCTTGAAAAGCATGGCGCACGATTTTTCACTAGGAAGCACTCACAACATATCAAGCTTTTGTCGTTTCAAATGTTGTCAATATGGCCTACTTTTCTAAGGTTTTAGGAAATGGAAAATTGGTGCACAAATTGAGCCCGGAGTTACATACGAAACCTGCGACAGTATCTCGGAAGGACAACTTCGCACTAGAAGAGTAATATCCGTCCTGATATGGGTAATCGTACGCGGAACTAGCGGCTTTCCGGGCCGTAGTCTACTTTAAATTGGGGTGCATGGGGGAGGGGAGGGGGTGCGGGGAGGAGGGCGACCAAGTTGAGTGACCTCCTGTATCCCCAGCGAAAATGGAGAATGATGCTTGCCACACCGACAAAAAAAAGTCCTGGCATCGGCCCTCTTCCGAGACGGTCACTTCACCATCTCAGTTGACCAGGAGGCTGGCAGATTGCTTGGCGAGCGTGACTTATCGTCAAGTCGAAGTGCGGGTACAGTGAGTATGAAAAATTTGTTCTGCGGAAACGCGCAAGGCGTATGACTTTAATGAAAGGGAAATACTGGAATTCCCTTGCGCAGTAGTTCCAAGCTACAAAGGAAACCGTTACTGACAATGCCGTATGGGTTTTCTTCGTAGATTCGTGTAACGGGTTTCCTAGGTAGCTTCTTGCTACTGCCCAGATTTCTTACCGAGTGCCAATTTCCTGTTTTATCAACAGGCTGATTTGCGTTCGAGAAAGTTTTCGGCATTTTGCTTACAATTCGCTAGAAAGCTTACCCCTGGTTCCCTGCGATATTCTCATCATTTCTAAGCAGAATTGCATGTGCTGCATCATGTCCGCTTTTTTAATAGAGCAAAATTTACTCAGAAATACGCAATAAACGAATGGGGGCTAAAGGTATGGCTGTCATAAAGCTTTTTAAGCTTACACTACCATTAAATTTACACACGAATCCGCACAGCGAATACGCACCGATATGGCACCATGAATTGTAACGAGGGAGAAGAATCTGGTAAGCCGAAGGACTCAATTTTCCCAGCAACAGTACGATATGGAGAATTAAGCCTCGGGACGCACAGGTGAAAGGAGTAGTCTCCTGTTGAACTACAATTATCGATGACGAATAAACTTGCAATAAAACTTACATTTCTAATAAAGGAAAAGGCAAACGCAAGTAAAAGAAAGGCCAGCTTTCCGCCCGTGAGAGTCGAACCTACGATATCAGCACAATCCGTGCGAGGCTCTGGCAGTTGAGCTGTATGGCGACGGTAAGTGGGGCCTTTTCATCATTGAGCTCCCACCAGCGCTACAGTTTCTTGCAGTATTGTTTCATTTCTTCTGTCCATTCATTAGGAATATCGCCCCTCGTTGCAAACTTGACCTTCGGGACAATTATCTCCAGAGGGGAATTGAAAAAGAGGTGATTTGTCGTTGGTTTTTCTCGCTTCATTGCCTGCTGGCTTCATATACTTGTCAAAAAACAAATACATTCACAAGCAAATTAGCGCCGCTATGGTGCAGCTTAGATCGTACAATATCAAGCAATTCGAGTTCACGTCGGGACAGGCTCACATCCCAGGATTCAGGGTCATACCATTGCACGAGCTTGGTGTGTTACCCAACAAAGATTACTATAGGCATTTTTACACTGACGCGATGTATGGTTTACTAATACTACGCTTAACTACACAGAAGCACGCTTCTTGTTCGGAAATTTAATATCTTGAGGCGCACCGTACTTCCTGTTAACTTTTAACTATCAAATAGTCATTGGTTTGTCTGCTGAAGGAGAGTGTGCCACACGTGCTTTGTAGTAAGTGCGCGTTGTTTACGATGTACTTGCTTAGTAATCAAGCAGTTTCGGTAACGGAAGGAACCACCCACCGAAAATATCAATTCCCGTCGCACAAGCTGCTCAATTGTAGACACCCACTTCTGCATCCCGGAGTCGTTAGAATGTTAGCGTTTAAATTCCTGTGGGCTTGATAGTATTACTGTTTTAGCAAACTTCTCTTTTGGCCGGGCTCCCAGCTTTCTTTTTGCTGCGCGCTCTACAAGCATTAGCAAGCGCTCTTGTAGGGATGATTTTCTGATTACAATAAGAAATTTTTGCACGCTCATTACGGTTAACATTGCAAAAAAAATGAAGAAAACGCAGAACTTGAGTTTGTCCCGCGCAGCAGTAGGTTGTGTCCGAATCAACGCACCATAGGGTGGCGTCTTCTAAATTGAAAATGCGGATCTTAAAGGCTATGCTTTTGCTGGTTGAATGCGGCGAAACGGATTTCCGTAGCAGAGAACACGTCATAGACACCGGGTTCTGGACACCACGCATTTAGAAAAGAACCTAAGCTGAGCCAGCGCTCTCGAAGGGCCTGCTCCACTGAGTGCTACCGTCAGCTTTGAGTCCAATAATGATGGTAATGACGTGAGCATTCCCGCTCAAACGGGATGATAGCGTGGAGCACCAAGCCCGTTATTTTTACTGCACTACTTAATTATGAAACTTGCAGCGGTTATAGCTTGGTAACACTGATTCCAAATGGCTCAGTAGCGTAAGTAAACCAAGAAAGAAACCTTCTGCTCATTTGTTGGGCTTCATCCAAAAAACACCAGGGCTGTTACACGGGTGTCCTGCGATTACTCTGCAGCCCCATTGAGCCAAATGATTTATACAGGTACAGATGTAGCTCCACATTATACTTAATAGCCCGAACATTCAGAACGAAGGGCTTTAATAATAAATAGCGGGAAAAATGGTACCGAGTAATGCGCTAAGCGTTGACTGTTTTGACAAATGGCTCTTCTAAATTGTTACACTATACGGTATTAATTCAGTGAAAGGGTTCATTGGCGTATTAGTTGCGACAGGCGAATCAGGCTAGCGTATTACGTGACAAGGAAGTTAAGGATATGCGCTCCTTGCCAGCGAAAGGTATTGCTGCCAAGGTTGGACTGAACGTGGTGAAGCTATAAAATCGAAAAATACCGCAGCCTGGTCTCTAACGACCTCCAGACCAGCTTTCTCTCGTTAAAGCACTGATAAGCGCGTTCGCAGCGTTCATATAGTTACCAAGACATGCACACTGATCGATCTTTCCCGGACTGTCTGAAAAAAAAAACCTAAAAATGAAAAGAGGAGAAACACAGAAGCGTTCAAAATGTCTCGAGCCGTCGGCAGAATGCAGAAGCGAAATGGATACACACCGAGACCTTCTCTCCTCCGTCACCGTCCTCATTACGTCTCATTGGTTCGCGAGAAGGACGGCTAAGCTGTAAAGAAGACATCATTCTGCGCCTGATTCCAGCGTACAACGACGTAAGTTACGGAGATGGGGACGTGTCTCAATTTCGGCCTGTTCTTGCTTCTGCCAGCCACCTTGCTCGGTAAGCCTGCTCTGAGTGTCGTAATTATTTCGCGGGAAGTTTTTAACCCTATCGTGTGTCGATGCATTCAAGTGACAGTAAGCTACATATGCTTCGCTATTCTTAGCCTGCGTTCTTTGCAAGTATGGACGGAATAATAGACGTAAAAATTCGGCATTGAATATTTCTAGCCACAGTCATGCCACACTCTACACTAACCTTCGTCTGTGGGAAGTTCTGCTGCTTCGCTCTTTGTGTCATGCTCATGGGCCCTCAAGTAATTGAACAACAAAAAATCTGCGAATGGGCCTACATTTATGTGGTGGGGGACGTAGAAAAGGCGATAAATATCCTGCTGGTGAAATACTGAAAGCATAGAAATTTGAAGTATACAGTGCGATGCTTGAACGTTCCTGGACGGATAAATGACTCTCAATTTTACGAAATAGGTTAGAAATGGTCTCGCATACTGATATGTAATTTCGTACCACGGTGCTAGTCACCATACAGATAGCAGTTCAGCTGAAGGGCTCCCTAGTTGCCATTCTAGGTTACAGGAGTGTATATGTCATCTTAAATATATATTACATTTAATTGGCTACGAAACATAAAAATACGCGATACGCAGTTTTAAAAAATGGTAAAAAGACATATCAATGCTATAAATAAATGTTTTAAACCGCGCTACACCGCACACAGCAAAGGAACCACAAGACAAAACGCTGGCCTGTGTCGTGCTCCTTAAAGCGTTTATTTACAAGATGAACCAACCAGCCCAAATGTACACGCTGTTAATATAAATGTTCAATTGAGAGCATAGGCAATCAGGTTAAAAAGACATTAAGGACACAAGTCAAGCTACAATATCAGGAGCCTAATCGGCTCCTGATATAAATAATATGCCAATCATCGTGGTAGGACAGAGCTCTTAAAGGCGAATTTAAAAGAATTTAAAAATATAGAATTGTGACTGGCGCCCCCTATTGTGGACAACGGCACCCCAGATGTGACGTCAGCACCGGCTGATTCAGAGATTGCGTCCCAGAATTAGGCCGTGTGGAGATTACGTCAACTCATCCTTTTTGGTGCCGGCGGTTAAATATTAAGGAGCAAGAGCGGTACGTTCAGTGGCAGTTTCTTATGCAACAAAGGGATGTATTTCCACACAGAAAACGATGATAGGCTTCTTGGCAGATAATCTATCAATCTAGGCCGACTTAATATTTTCATTTAGCATTCCGTTAATGACGGGTCCTCTCCTGCGCAAGGACACAAAAGCAACCAACAGACCTTGCTTAGCCTTCCTCTCGTCCCTTCTGCGTCTCCCTAGCTGACCGGCCCACCCAAGGATTTATGAAGCACTGAAAGCAATTTACGATACTAACACGGGGCACGAGCCTGCCCTAATCAGTAAAAAAATGAGTATTTAAGTGATAATAAATAAGGAGCTTACAGACCTAAAAATAAAATTTCTTCCACATGTTTTACACTGTAAATGCTGAGAAAAAAAAAGGCCCGTTGAATGCTATTGGCACTTTAGTGACAGCAGGACGGCTGGATATACGTCACTGCGCCTCAGATTTTTTCTTTTATATCTGTGTAGTCACCAGTTACGTGCATGGCTTCTACAAAGTGATCTCGTGGGTTTAAAAGTACCAGAGCAACAATCGGGCTGCGAGAGATTCCGTGGTACAAGGCTACAAGTTTATTTTCACTTGCCCCCAATGCCGCGTCCACGTAGTTTTTGCATTCCACACCCGTCGAGGTGCAGCTGCCCCGGCAGGGAATCGGACATGCGACAGCGTGCTCGGCAACAATACGAAATAGCCATTGAGTTAACGCGTCGGTTGCTATCATAAGAGCCTGGATATTTACAATAACGCCCTGCAATATTTTGTATCGATATTTTCACCTTAATGAACGCATTATAACCGGAATGAAAGTCACTACCTTGAGAACCATTTAACTTTAAGCCAGCTGTGCATTGCTTCAGCTTCGAATTACCGCATTCTTTAGTAACTTCTTTTTATAACACCAGTGACACTTTCGTTCATGGACATTTAGCGAGATCATGTGCTATAGTTACTTTTTCTTCTATTCTTTCAAACAATTTCAAAGATGCCGGGTTAATAGCCGGGTTAATAGCAGCTACAACTACGTTAGGATACAAACGCTGCGATCACTGAACCAAACATCATACTCGAAAGCTGTGCCGCCACACCTCACTGCTGATATGTCACGCTAACCTGGTGCAAATACAAGTTGAAACGCGAGTAGTCGATAATGACTATGTTGTCACAGTCATCATAAAGGTCCCGTTGCGATTGCCGCCACAGGGACACCAATATTGATCTCCCAATTCCCTCGTGCTCCTCTGATTAGCATCTCGATGAGTTCATTCTTCGGCGACGCTCCTTACCAATCTATTCCATTTCCTACCCCGGTTAGTGCATGGTCACCCAAGTTGCCTATGAGATTACCTCGTTCAAACCAACTGCTCCATCTGAGCGGCCAAGTGCGATATCGTTCACGTCGGTTGACTCATGCCATTTAACATGGCCCCCCTTAATGCACCCTGATCCGCCTCGTGTCAGTGATTTTGCCATTGTGGGTAGAGCTGCGACATTAAAGGAGGCCGAAGCGTCTTGACAGACAATGCCGACCAGCCGAACGGGCAGTGAAAGCCCTTCCACGCCATCTTGGCTATGGTTATTTACGCCTGCACTTGTTATTTTCTCTTATAAGTAATTCTAAACGCACGTTTCTTGTTTAACAGTGTTGCATATAGCTGCATCTCCCGATTCACCGGCGTTTTTAACAGTGGTTTAATTTATATCTCTAAAACGTGCGTCGTGAACTACGCCGCGCTTAGCAACCGGCCGACGTGTGACTGCACGTCGGATTGTGGTTATTAAACGTGTAAAATGTATTCCGACCAGTTTTTACTTGTTCACGTTTCAGTACATGATGACTTCACCATGTGGGTTTCTTTGTCACGATGGCCTCCTTTTGGTGGCGATGCGAAATCACAGATGCCCGTCTAATGAAAATTTAATGCATCTTAAGGGATATAGTATTGCCTGGTTCACCATGAGCAAACGAAAGAAACGAGCTTTTTTTTTCACGTTGATATGGAGTCACGTTCGCTTCTTTTTCTGGGTCCTTCAGTGGATGATTTCTGCACATTGCCCAAAGTATTGGTTGCGAGCAGCTGATAGGCATATTTTTCTGTTAATTTCTTGAACCCTTGTCGCGATGCTTCTATCGTCAGCTCAGTGATCTGTGAATGATAATAGGACGGGAACGGAAGTGATACACTGACAGGCATCGCTACCCTTTTCGACTTCCTCCAATGCAGCACGTACATTTTTTGTGCTCCCGCTGAATGAAATCAATAATTTTTTCATGCTTGATTAAAGGACAAATAGTTCATTTATAAAGCTTAATGACTAGTGCGTGCTTGGAAGATGTTAAACGTAATACTCAGCACTTTTACATTATACTCAAGGTTGTTTGGCTTGCAGGGAGAGACGTCCACATTTTCCCGATGACCATTCCGTGCATTTTTTTCCAGGCACTTGCAAGGCTCACCTAAAATCCGGCTGCAAGATTGAGACACTGCGCGACTGCGGTGAAGACTACGTTCCCTACCTGAAGACTCAGCGCATGTCGGATGCGCCGCAGCAGCTGGCCAAAGAATGCGCGTAAGCAACACGCCGTCACGCTCAACCCCTGTAGTAGCAGTAGAGGGACAGTTCTCGCTTGCTAAAAGCAGGTTATGCACCAGCTCCAACAAAATTTCACTTTGGGCCGCATTGGTTGCTACGAAGTGGCAGATGCTATTGAAGCAAAGGTGTCAGACTAATAATTTTTTTCTTTTTTTGGGGGGGAGGGCGCTTTTACGTATCACCTAAGCAGACGACGCGCGCACCCACCCGTTAGCGGATATGACGAAAAAACCGGACCGTGGCCTCCGAGATCTTGCGCTCGACGCGGACTCCTCTAACCCCCGAGGTCTACGCGAAGGAGTGGCGCTGCTTCTGAACGTTCTGCGTAATCTCCGGCTGGCGGCAATAACATAATTGTTCTTTTTTTTCTGGGGAGAGAGCCGTACGTAGAGAGAAAGAGACAACGGAGAAGGAAAAATAGGGAGGTTTACCAGACTGAGTCCAGTTTGCTACCCTACGCGTGGGGAGGGGAAAGAGGGAGTGAAAGAGAGAGAGAAAACGCGTCTATATCGCACTTTCTTGTGCACTAAGTTAGGCTCAGGATGTCTACAGACTTGAGTGCGGTAGGTTCGTGTAGGTAGGTAGGTGGGCAGGCAGGTTGGGTGGATGGGAAGGTAGCTAGGTAGGTTCCTGTCTCTCCCAGCTATAATAAAAAGAAATAAACGGGTGACCGACGGTTCAATGGAACCACAATCCGGTGCTCTAACTACTAGGACACGATCGCTTTCTTTTTTTCTTTATTTTTCACTGCGCTACAATCACACGCATACTTCTCGCGTTCCAAAGACAGCCAGCTTTTTTCAAACGCTCGGCGTGTGCGGCACATGCCACTTTCTCGTCTAATTTCCTCCTGGCAGGTCGCGCTTTGAGGCGTCGTGTTTGACTGCACATCTTCATGACCGGCCCACATTGCTCACACTTTCCTCGTAGCAGCTTACGCTACGCAGAAACTATGCGACGTTGTACCAACTTCATGATCGCCTAAGCTAATCATTTTTCAACATTTCTTCGCCGTTGCTCAAAAGCCGTCGTCGTTTTGACATACACTCCAAGGGGCAGCCATAGGTACGAAAGAGTGTAACGCGTACGTCGCCGATGACGTCAAAGTCCGAGTTTCTCTAGCTTACGCTCGTCCACTACCCACGTAGAGGCCAACAATCGTCATGTCCTAATGTCCTGTCGAATGGCCACCGTCAATGTGCCTTCGCTTTGCAATATGGTTTTGAAGAATCTGCACAGCACATTCCCTGGACAAACATGGACGAATTGTTGAACCTCATTATGACATTTTATGTGAAAGGCTCCCTGTTCTAAGTGGCCCAGAGAGCAACGACAGGCGGTCAGCACATTTCATTGCTGACATCCTTATTGACCTACTCCTGGTCAACCATGCAAGTCTTATTACCGACATGAACGAAACACCTGTAACATACTCGCATAAGCCAGCCACAAAATATTTTACACCGTAAGTCCCCTTTTCGTTATTGAAAAGAAGTTAAATTAAATCAGCTGTTTTTTTTTTCTGCTGTGGTGTTATGACAAGGTGTCGATATTTAATTATGCTGAGTATCCGGAATCTCTGCATTGAAGGTATAAATAAATGAGCAGCATTTTCAGGGTTCCTAAAGTAAAACTGACAGTCACTTAAGTATCTTTACGTGAAATTGATGTGAAGGCATTCTGACTTCTCAAATGTCTATGTCTACACTTCTATGTCTCAAAGACATAGAAGTGTCAACGTGGAAAAAGCGTATGTGTATCAGGTGCGAGAAGTCGGCCATATGATCGAAGTAGAGAGGGTATGGAAGAGCTTAGAAAACCGTGTATGTGTGTACGTGTATATATTTCGCATTATTGATTCGCGTTATTGCATATAAAGTGCAATGTAACAGACGGCCGTCTGCTCCGGGCCACCGGCATCTGCACTTCGGTCCTCGAAGAGGCAGAACGTGCGTGAAAAGAGCTGCTGAAGAACCCTTTGCAGTGTGGTCACCTCAAATGGTGCGACGTACTTCTAACGAATTTGTCTCGCCTTTACCACTAAATCGCCACTGATTTTTTTTTTTACTAAACAGACTGCGATCAGAGTTTATGCATAGAGAAAGAAATTCAGCAAGAGCGGACGCCACCCTAGAGCCACGAGACGTTCATTTGAGGGATCGCCAGAGATTTGTGCTCAGGCGAGAGTAAGAGCGGGCGTGAGAGAGAAAATCTGGGGGCTTTTGCTCCTTGAATATATGACTCTGCCTACGCACTACGGAGGAGGTTTCCTAGCGCATGTTGTAGGCGTTTGTCCCTTAGATATGCCGCCATTCCGGAGTGCGGTCGAGTTTGTTTACACTTCGCCGCTGGCTTCTACTTCTACTCTAATTCCTTCAACTCACGCTGAAGTCAAATGCGCGGGTTCAAAGCCTGTTTTCTCTCGTTCATGAGACAGAACTTTTGAATTACATCTTCCTTGTGTTTGTGCTGCTTGGCGTTATCTTTTCCGCGTTCTGCCAGCACAAGCAACACACTGCCGTGTTATCACTCTTGGGAATCGCTCGTCGCGTTTTGACAAGTGTGAGCATCGAAAAAAGGTGTATGTTGTTCCGGGCTCATGAAAAGCGTCACAAACTTGTCTCTCCAAAATTCTAGTACACGCCTAATTTTGTCACCACGGCCAAGCTGTTTTTCGCTGCGTCACGACAGGCGCAGTGAGCACGCCTCAATATCATCCCAAAATATGACGAAATTAATTGCAATTCTCTTGGGGATCAGGGAAAGCGTCACGAACTTGACCCAGTAAGCTTCTGCACACGTGAAACTATCAGCGTCACACGGCAAATCTTCTTTTGGCTAACTGCGTCACAACGCCAGGCGCAGTGAGCGCGCCCAAAAACTACCAAAATTAATTACAGTAACGTGGGACCCATAGAGAGCGTCTAAAACATCTCCCGGTACAAGTCATTAACTCAAATTAGCTGCGCCAGGAGTGCTGAGCTGTTTCTCGCTAAATGCTTCAGAAGTCTAGGTTCACAGGTCTAAGCCTTTAAATTGCTTGAAATGCGTCGCAGACTTTGAAACAGGATTTTTCACCTTGCCGTAGTCGAATAGCGCAGTGGTGCCATGTCGAAGTGCAGAAGGAACACAAGAATACGGCGGGAGCCCAACAAACTGGGTTAAATAAGAAAAAAGAAAGAAACAAAAAAGAGAGATAGGTTGCCGAATTCACAGGCGAACTTCACAAGCGCAGCCGGTCTCGCTCGCTCCGTAAGCGTGTCTAGTGCATGACGCATATATCTGGCTAGTCTGACTTGCCGTTATCTTGTCGCTAGATGAGAAAAATAAGTCGCAAAGTACAAGTTCATTTACATGCGTCTCATTTAGTTTTTGCGGTAAAGAATAAAAAATAACACAATCTCTTTTCATGCTAAAAAGATTGTGCGCCAAAAACAGCACACACAAGAAAGACAACAACACCGGTGTCGAGACGCGGTGCCGTCGTCTTTCTTGTGTGTGTTGTTTTCGGCGCAAAATCTTTTCAGTATGCAAGATCATGTACTAGCCCAGCAGTTAACTCTTCTAATCTCTTTTCATTTCACATTATTATTTTTCAATGCTCGCGGCAGCTAACGTACGGAATTAATACTAGCGTGACGTATTCCTTGTTGCCAGCTTTTGGCGTGTGTGCCCTCTTGCTCAATTTCTTTCTCTATGGTTCATATTCAATGTGACTTTACAATGAGAAGACATTCAATGTTCGATTCTATTCAAATCAGAAAGTTCCACCAATCTTGCATTGCTTGAAAGTTTGCGTTAATAACTTCGCGAGTGATATGTCTCGGCAGGAGTCTGGGTACGTTGTAAAACCCCAAGAGTAGCCCCGGGCAGTTTCCTTGGGTAGACCAAAATTTATTCCACCCTGCAGGCAGTCGCACGATTCTTGCAGTAACGACGAAAAGGTTTTATCGCAACGCTATTTCTTTTAACCTAACAACTACGTCTCCCCAATGCTTTGTTCTAGACGTTCGATATTGGCAGGCTGTTCGCCGCGGAAAAAGTGATGCAAAATTGGCGTCGATCAAAGTAATGTTGGGCGCCAATGGGTGGTTTGAATGTGACAGATGCTTAGAACATCGTTTGCAAGAAAACGTTAATGCACTACGTGTATGTAAAGGATTGACATTGTCCTCACTGCACATGCTCGATAAGTTATTCGGTTTCTATGGTCTACGAAAGTTATGTTAGCCTAGGTACACCATTTGAAGAGTTCGACGTGCACGTAATATGCCCGTACGCTATAAGGAATAGCCTTGTGAAACATGGTAACACCCAGCTCTCACTTCAATGAGAACTTTTGTTGCTGAAAGGCAGCCGTGGAAACGGAATGAAGAAACGGAATGAATAGCGTGGGTGCCGGCGTTAGTGCTGCTCACATAGAAATCTTTATAGATGATGGCTTCGCTCCGCCTACGCAAAACATTTCCTGTGTAAAATTGGCCGCGATAAAATTTCGCAGTGTGATCGGGGCTTAGTTGACGAACACACATATTGCCTTCGAATGCCCGCGTCATGATACACCAAGACCTTGACTTAAATCATCTTTAATGACATTAGGCGGCGGACCAATCAGTTTAAAGAAATCATTTGCGCGATAATGGCCTTAAGAAAGCTCTCGAACACAGCGGCATTGTGAGGTGTTAGTAAGCGTGTAAAAGAAGCAAACGTCCTGTTGATAACAGCATTCTTCATTGGCACTGTCCCTTTGTATGTTATGAGATTATTATTGTTGTTGTCATTGTCGCTATGAAGGTGTTTTGTAATGTTGCAGCGTTGCGTGATCTTGTTCGCACTCTTCCTTTGAGAGTTTCTTCGCCATGGCACTGTGGTGTGTTGAGTTCTATGTGATAACGTTGCTGTTTCTGCAATAACTGTTTTTTTTCTTCTATTCTTTCGTCCACAAAAGCAAGTGCAAAAGTACACAAAACTAAACATGCATCCGTGCTATCTGTTGAAGGGCCAAGATCCAATAATTTCTTGCATTTTCTCGCTATGCACCTTCTATAATGCCACTAAACATCTTCTAAAAGACGGAGCTGACCGTTGGGGCGCCCCTCATAGGCCGAATGTTAATTATTGTCGGCAGGCAACATAATTCAGAAAATTTGTAAATAAAAGTCTTGTGCGCATACTGTTCCCCAAGCTCTTTCACCATGCCACCCACAAATACAAAGTATCCTAGTGCAGCCGGCAGCAATGCGCAGAAATGAGCGTGTGACTTTTTTTTTTCAGTGATTCATTCAGTTGGAATCGTCGTACTAAAGCGAGTGACTTTTCTTCTTACCTTCAGTTTCTTTCTGCATTTCTTTAAGAAGGCAGATCTTGTCAAATATGGCGCAAGCTTTTGGAAAGGAGTCTGCTAGTTTAATGCTCACATTAAACTGATGTGCGCGTGCAGTTTGGTTTTCTTTGCCCGCCACACTGTATCTGTGCTAAAGAAAGCTCCAATCAGAGTCCTTAGACTACGGGGTGTCCTTCTGTTTACTACACTGTCGTAATTACACTGGAAATCTATAAAAAGAAAGAGTGCATTGTGAATTTGATTTAATGAGGCAGCATCTTCATCCAAAGTGGAAGTATAAGCTCGACCACCTTCAGATTCGTGGCGTAGGGTCTCAAAATGAAAAGCTCAAGCAGGTAGAAAGCATAAATCGAATGCAATTGAGTCAGTCTTATTAGCCAGGAAGTGTATCCACGCACCGCGTATCTCGAATAAAAGCAACTCCACTTCTACTTTCAGGAAATACAAACGACAGATAGCGTGCGCTCTACACTTTCACCACGACTGCACGCGAGGTCGCAGCCAGGCTGCGGCACTCGCGACTATAGCAGCACTCGGAGAAACCATGGAGGCTGTTTGCACCCCGGGTTCGCACCCAAACCAAGGTATCTGCAATGCATTTCTTTTAGCCGAGAAGGCATACTTGTTCTGAGCCTGAGCGTTCTGCTTTCCGCAAGCCTCGCCAAGCACGGAGGAAAAGGCGGCGTTTTTGGGGGTCACGCTGTGAGACGTTAGGAGCCAGTTTTCTTGCGCGTAGTTTACCGCTTTCGAATACCGAGGGCACACTCTTCTAGTCAGTGGCGTAGCCAGGGCTGCTACAATGTAATTGACTTCTTTCGCTCTGTTTTATTGCTTCTTTAACATGCGCCCATCATGACCTGCCGGGAGTGCAGAAAGGAAACTAATTGGAATTATCACAGCCCGCGGCTTATTTTCGAGGATGTTTGCCATCCGACATTTATTTCCATTGGCGCGTCACTCCTTCTAGTAATCCATTTGTATTTCATTGGAGCATTACGTTTCAAGAGTATGTTGGTGTTCTAATATCGTAAGCACCCTCCCCCCAGCCCCCTATCGCCCACACTGCTGGTACCCACCCTTGTGACAAGCTATTTGTTCAGATGCGGTTATCAGGCGACGTTTTAGGCGTCATGTACATGCGTATATGTCGCCACGTGCTACTATTTCAGTCTGGTGTCACTGCGCTCTGACCGCAGTGCAAACCGAAGTGCCATGTCCAGCACATCTACCCCAATCGCCAAAAACATAAAAAACATACATAATAAGGACTCGACACCCACACAGTTACGTGCTGTCAGAATCGAAAGTTTTTTTGTTTCTGAGCCTGCATGTGAAAGCACTGAAATGATGCGAAGCATGGGGCCATAGCCTAGAATTTAGACCATGAACTAGAGGTATTGTGATCGAAGACCATATTGTTTCATTTTTTGCGAAAGTGCAAGCGAAAAGTTAGCTTTCTTATTGAAGCCAGTACATCGCAAACGTTTAAAGCCAGCCACGTATGCATGGTGTTTGTCTGCTTTACTGCGTTCCTTGTTTCTTGGCGATTCGTCTTGCAGATACTGAGGCAATGATGAATGCTTATCGCTCAGAGTTTGTAGAGAGAAAAGTCTTGTACATTCATGTATACTCGATTCAAACAGAAATGGGCACGATGTTAAATAAATATTCACCATGTGAAGCTTCTTTACCTTGGCTACACCAGGGGGTAAAAGAAATGTGACTCACTGCTTCAGCTGAGACAATCCATCACCGAGTCACTTACCTGATGCTCCCTCTTTTTCTCTATGTTATTCACTGCACGATGACAGAGTACCTGAGAGGCGTCAAATGCATGAACTATGTCGGTGACAAGCTCCACACCTGCTTCACCAATTTGAGAAGCGCTGTGCAACGGGCAGTGTTCAAGGCCCCCGCCAAGGAAGCACTCCACTACACCTGCTGGTGAGCAATGATGCATGCAAGGCGATTACTTGAATGATTATCTGATTGATCAATTACCTCAGTAATTAATTATTTGATTGGCAACTTGATTGATTGATTGATTGATTGATTGATTGATTGATTGATTGATTGATTGATTGATTGATTGATTGATTGATTGATTGATTGATTGATTGATTGATTGATTGATTGATTGATTGATACACTTATACGTCCCAAGAAGCACAGGGATTAATGCACAGGGACGATGTAATGACATGCTACGCTTGAATTATTTTCCCCTTGCGTACTTTATTACGCATCTAATGCTCGGTAAAAGAACTTTTTTTTCATTTCCTCACCACCTGTCGTCACGGCCCCGAATTCAACCTGCAACCTATCGCTGGGCAGCTGAACGCGGGGGCAGCAGCAGCAGTACGGCGAGTCACCAATCAACTTTAGTTTGTAGCCCTTATCTGCTTTAGGTGCCCTAACAGAGTCAGTTTGCACAACTGCAATAGCTGTAGCGGGTGCTGAATCTCGGTGCAAGTTTGCTACAGTTCTTGTAAGCAACTCCAAACCGCAAATCAGAGTTCTGTTTGTTATAGTTATTAGAATTTACGTTTTACTCTCGAATACAACAAATCTTTGAAATTGGTCAAGCATTTGTCTCATAAAACGATTCTAGCGTTTCATATATTTGAATTGGGAAGTAGGAGTTGGTACCGAGCTAAATGTTCCGCTTAATCTTGAATGTTCAAAAAATTTGGTAACATGTACCTGCGGAAAGCGTTTTAGTTACCACGCTCCGGAAATATTTACCGGTCAAGTCTTTTTTTCTTAAGAAATACTCCGGTTACACTTAAACCAATTTGTGTGCCCAGCTACGTATTTTTGCAGTAGAGCTTGTTAATTTCAATAGGTAATGGCAATTCAAAAGGCAATGAAGCTGTATTTATTTTCCTCTATTTTCCTGAGTCTTGCTACAAAACCACTTCTGATTTGCGCTTTTCTACCTTCAAAAGAGGCCCAACCCATGTTACCCTGCCCTGCATAATTTTGGTTTTACCGAGGTGCCTGAATGCCAATCGTTCCACCGATTTTTGGTTAACTTTCATTCCCGATAAGACCTCTGATTTTCAGTAAAGAATGTAATTTGCCAATGCTAGCGCTGCCACTATTGCTCATTTCCAGATTCTTCGCCCCACCTCATATTTATTGTAGCATTAGAGAAGTGATCCATATTTCGTAATAGATGTAGTTCGCTTCCCTTAGCTTTTAAAATATCTTGGGGGATGTTTGAGTTGGTTCGTGCTTTGTTTAAGCATAGACTGAGCTATATTAATATTGCTTGAGTGTGGGTATGACTTGCTGTTGTGTTGAAATCATACCACTTCATTGCTAATACCTTCATTAAAAATCATTAAAGATTGCCCCAAGTATTCGCAAGTCTCTGTGAATTCCTTGCATTATCCCCTAGTAGCACTATGTCATCCGAATACATCCGCCCATGGACCTGCTGCTGCACCATTTGCACACTACAAATGCAAGACAAGTGAAAACCTCGTTACCCGCCTTGCGGTCGTAATTCTATGGCACTAACATAAAGCGTGAACAACAATGGAGACAGAGTGCATCCGTGCTCAAGTCATCGGTGAATTTCCAGTACATGTAAGAGTTTTCTGCCTTCCCGTGCGATTTGTACTCGATTATCCTTGTATATCTCCCTTAACAGCTCCGCACAAATCATCATCTGCGCCCTCGCACTTGTAAATATTCCAAAAACGTTTCGATGTCTACGTTGTAATACGCTCTTCTAATATCTAGAAATGCTATTCATAAAGGTCCACTCTGAGCTACTGAAATGTTTCTGCACTCTGCTAGCGCAAAGGTATCAAGCCCTAAGCACCTGCCTGGCCTGGAAAAAATACCTAGTTCTTCAAATTTATTACCTTTATTGCGATATCAATTATACGGACACTCGAGGTGCATTGCCGCCATCGTCGTCGGCGTCGCCGTGAGGGTCCGTATAAATTCCAAGGGCCATAAAATCGTCGCCGCGAGCCGTAAGCTGCGTGTACGAGTGAAAGCGTGCGAGGGTGAAACCGGCGATCGCGGCTCAATCTCGGCCACGACAGAGAGGAAAGCGGGGATGCAGCGTGCCGTCTTCCGCCGCACGCAAGGATTCGTGGGGAGGACAGAAAGGGGGAGGGGACATCCTACTCCGTGCGGCCCGGGCGGCCCGGGCGACCGCGCCCGCCCGCCCGGGCCTACGTATCTTGAAACCCATCTGCGACGGGGACAGAGTCCGCCACGCACCGTGTTTTCGCGGCTTAGCTTGCGTTGATGCGAGGTGCAGCACGAAGGTTCCACTAGATCGGCGCTTTGACAGGCAGTTTCCGAAGTCATCCAGCGAGTTTGCTTGTGCGCGCGCGACCCCAGGCTTGTTAATATAGTTAGTATGCCTATGTTTACAAGTTTATACGGCTGATAAAACTAATATCCTCACTTCGTATCGCTGTCCACTAATTTGCTATCGCAATCGATGCTTCGCCTTTCGGGTGGAACTGCGACTTTTTTCGTGCTTACTCCACTTGATGCGTCAATGTGTAAGAAGTAAGGTTGGCTGTTGCATATACGCTGTATCTGCTCATAGCGTCAAGACACATGCATACTACGAGTGTTGACTGCCGTACGCGGGTTGACAAAAAAGTGGTCTCACGTCTGCCCGGCAAAATCCTATGAAGTGATGGCTTCCACATTACGGTTGCTGCCTTTCAAATGTCACAAGTGAATGCTACGTCAATTTTCTTACTATGATAATGGACTTCAATACATGCATTCATTCATATGTAAGCACTCAATACATCAAACAGGTGGTTGATTGCGAGCAGTTTATGTAAACGCTTCTTTCGGCCCCTATAGTGCCTAGAATGAGCTTTAAGCGCCTGCTGTAGGCGCCTGAAACCCACATTTTTTACTGCCTAAAAATCCAGCCTGTAGACGTTATGTTGCGCGCCACTTCACTTCTCCGCGCGTTGCGCCTACTTTCTGTTCGCGTCCTCTCTCCTTTTTCTTTTTTAGCCACGGCGATCGCCCAGTGGCTGTGGCGTTGCGTTGCTGAGCTCATGGTCGCGGGCTCGATTCCCTACGGCCACCTTTCCACGGGGACTAAACGCAGCAACTCTCGCGTACCGTATATTGGCGGCGCGTTAAAGAACCCCCGGTGCGAAAAGTATATCCGGGGTCTTTCATTGCGGCACGTCTCATAATGAGATCATGCTTTTTTTGGCGCATAAAACTGCAGAATTCACTTTTTTTTCTTTTCTCTTTCCTTCTTCACTTTTCTATCCTCGAACACTTTACGCTCGCGCGATCGTGCCAGCCACGTGTCCTCTGCTTAAAGCCTTTTTGTTCTCCTTACCTTCATTACCTAGCTCTTCTCATTATATATCTAACAAGTCTCTTACTCTCACCACCTCTTTGATTTTTCCTTTGCTCTCTTTCCCTTCCCGCGGATCGCAGTGCGTACCACGACGTCACAGAATGCATCGGCGAAACCCTGGCGCCCTGCCATCGAGTCGGCGCCATGGAGTTCCTGCTTGCCGTCATGGAACGGGTGGTGGGCACCCCACTACGACCAGCCTGCTCGACGTACACGAAAGGTTCCGACGCCTGCAAAGACCTGAAGCCACTGCCACAGCTGGGTGCTAAGGACTTTGCCGTCGACAGCCTCATCGAGCTCCTGGCTGAAGCCGGGTCCACGATAGGCCGGAGACCCTAGACTCTGTGAATGCGCTTTTTTTTAGTTGTTGTTTCACAGTGATGTATAGCATGTGTCACTAACGCATTCATTCTTAACTGGGCAAGATGTTCCGCGACTTACAAAAAATGCGCGTGTACTGGGGGTTGCGCGGCAGCCTTGTCGACCAACGAAACCGGTAGACGAAGGAAAAAGTGAGCTGTCCAGAATCCTTCTTTCGTGCGTCTGTTCAAAGGACGATTGCGATGATTTTTTGGCGTCTTTGTGTGATGCCCATTGCTTACTTTTCACAAGAAATAATTGACCAGGGAAGCAAAATATGCATGGCTTACTGCATACAAGTGTGGGGCTCCAGCATAACGTGACATACAGGTGAAAATAGCGCCGCAGCGCCAAAGGAAACATTCACACAAATACACGCGAAGAAGACAGACCAGAGGAAGGTAAATCTATTGCGGAACAGGCAGAAAGGGCAGCGTGATGTAGACTTCTCTCCGCTTTTATATGCGCCTGGGGTAGAGGAAATAGGAGGAAAAGGCGCTAACGAAAATTGGTGACGAGGACAGAAGGTGGGAATAAAATACAGACGTTGTGCAGATGAACCAATCACAGCTGCAAGCCAAAACCCGTACAGCACAGGAATGTGGTAAATGCACGGATTGCTCCGCCACTCGATTCAGAGTCGTGGAAACAGATCACACGCGTCATAATGAAGCAGCGTTATTTAGGGGCTGGGTGCAGGAAGGGGGCTAGCGGGATTTCTCTGAAACATATATAGGAAATAAATGCAAAGCATGGGTGAAAATGTGCGCCTCATGTCCTGGTGAGTGCTCCGAAATGTATACGCATGGGAAGCCCCAAAGAGAGAGAAGTGAACCAGTAAATGATCCCCTAACACGCCATCGTGAACAGCTAAAGTACTGGGAACTTGTCTTGAACACCACCACCTGCGTCTAACTATACTTTATCTTTCGTTTCATCACATCTACTCGACTTCAAGTGCTGTTGCACAATTGATGATGAAGGCCACCACTCGTCGGTTTTCCCCTTCTTATCAGCAGAAACCGATCCCACTTTCCAAGGATTCATCAAGATGGCGAGTATAGTGTCGTTCCTTGGCACCGTACAGCCACTTATGCTGCGCACTCAAGCACTTCTGCAAGCTATATCTCTATTTTTGGAGAGTCGCATCGGGTACCGCCAACCTAGGTGTTATTTTCCGCAATTAACCTTTCAGAAGCGATTTGGAGTTCCACTTTTCATTCCTCTTAGAATGCTCGCAACAGCGCTCATCGGTGATCACTCAACAGGTTTTAGCAAACACGTTCAAAATTTATGTAGGAACTGTACCTAGGGGTGCTACCTTGCTAGTTCTTTTGGTGCTACCAACAATTTCAAGTTACTGCAATTTTTCCAAGTGCACTAGCCTGAGTGATCGTTTATACTTCCCCGGCATTCCCCCCGGCATTCCCCCCGGCATTCCCCCCGGCATTCCCCCCGGCATTCCCCCCGGCATTCTCTTCCCCGGCATTCTCTTCCCCGGCATTCTCTTGTGTGTATGCATTGTTCTATCTCCCTTTTTTTCCCTCTTTGTGTTGTCGTTTTGCTTACCCCTCGTGCAGAGTAGAAAACTGGATACTTGAAGAACGCAGCGCAAACAGGTAGTACTACAACAAGAAAGAATGCGACGGCCCATTCTTTGGAGAGGTCCTTTTTTTTTCTTCGTTGTCTTCATATCTGCGCTGTGTTCCTGAAAATGAAGCTATACCGACACCAACTAAGTGTCTGTTATGTTAATCACGACACGTTGTTTAGTGGACTTTCCTCCCTAACTTGCACTGATGTCTGATATAAAGGTAGCTATATTTTCCAGTTTGTTTGGAAATTGTGTCTGTGTCATGGCCGAAACGTTGTAGCATGGATTTCTTTACCAGTATGAATTGGGCAGTTGCCTTAAGGGAGCCAACCAGGAGTTTGTATTTCTCGCGTTTCCTGTTGCGTCAACGTTTAGTACATATATTTGTCTGCACAAAACCTCATCCGCACAAGGAAGTTAACAAAGTGTGGACTCATAAGTGTGAAGTATGTGCCAGTACACAGCCGCAACTTGTTTCCAAGGGAGCTATGCCAAATAACATAGGTTCCACATAGATTCGTTAGCCCCTGTGCCATAATGTGTGCTTCCTATGACGGCACACGAAATGCCTCAGATTAAAAGAAAAGCTGTGCCTTCGACGTAATCTCTTATCGCGAGTTTGCTTCAAATGCCAATGCGAATGGCTGGCGCTAAGAGACTCAAACTACCGTTAATAAAATTATATTACATTTATCCCCAGACTGCTAATGAACATGTATTTAGGTTGTAAACATGAACCGTTCACAAGGATGTCAAAGTTCTTTTTCAATAATCAGAACTTGCACACGCACCTTCATGTCGTTTTTTTTTCGTTTTTCGTTTTAATTTATCTTTCTCTTTCTTCTTCAGTTCTCATGTTGTTGTTTTCTTGCTGATATTTTGTCTGGTTTTCTTATTATCCTAAGCCTTGAAGGGCTGTTGAAGTGTTCTAAGTTTAATTTTGAGTTTTGTTCAGCGTAAATGTTCTTCTCATCGACACATCTTGTACATAGAGTACTTCAGAAATAAAGCGGACATGTAATTTTGATAGAACCATTGCTCCTTTCAGGCGTGCCTGGACAACGAATTCATTGTTCCGGCATTGCGACAAAGTGTCATTAGGATAAGAGCGAGCCTAAATTATTACTATCACGAAGGCTGAGGGCGTAAGTGCAGAAAAGAACTTACTGTACACCTACAATGTCGGCACTCTATGATCCTGATGCAATACTTAACATGGGGGAACTGTGGAAAGCGGACGGTTTACTGCGGTTTAGAAAGAAGTTTCCTTCAGCAAACCTAACTGCATCGTGTCACTCAGATCGACGAACTTCACAACTTGGCCCCACCAACAGAAAAACCAGACATGCACTCGACTGAACTTTTATTTCAGCGCTCACTGACGTGAGGTTCATCCGAAGACCTTTAGGTAAAACTTTCGTGTTGGATAATTAGGCGTGAAGAAACAGTTTCATGGTGAACGTTTTAGAGTTATGAAATTTTGGTTAGCATTCTCCTTATTAGTGATGCCCCTAGCAACAAAAGGTGAAGCCAAGGATTTGACTAAAGCTTGAGTGGTGGGGAATATTGATCAAACACCAAAAATGCGAGTTTATATTTTACAGAGCGAAGCTGTTTAAGTGAGTGCTTCAGTAGTCGTCGCGTGGCGATAAAGGCTGACATGCGGCATACTAAGTACAAAATGTCACTCAAACGCCAAGCAAGACAGCAGCATAGGGTGGTGCCCTGAAGCGGTGGTATGTCCAGAGCGGAGGTGACGTCGGTGATTAACCGGTACTAACAGCCAGTAATGTGAGACATATCGCTTGTATTAGCATCATATGCAAAAGTGTGTTTCTTTTTTCTTTTCTGGTCAGTACCCCCGTTTATGTGCGACTAAACAAAGACGCCATATACAGTAGACTTCACTTACCAAACTGGAACCCGATGATTGGGAGGTCGCACTGCCAAGCTCGGACTCGCCTGGCAAGCGCAGGCAGGTATGGCGGGTCCAGGAGACTGCTCAGGCCACGTCCAGGAGACTGCTCAGGCCGCAGCAGTTCCTGGGCTATGGACACCCACCATTGACTCAAGCAGGAAGAAGCATGGGGCACTATAACGCAAAGCTATTCTAGTATGTTTCTGTTCCATTTCTGCCACTGGCCCTTCAAGGTTGCTCTAAACTTTTGTGGGCCACACCAAATCGGTAGGTCGGCCGCGCGATGTCAGGCAAACGCGAAAACTCGCTCATATGATAGGGTGTGCACGCAATGGTTATGTGTGGTTAGGCCAAACAAAACAAAAATATTTATTTCCAACTCTACGCCTATGTCGGCATTAGCCCTCCGCTATTAGACACAATTTGCCGGACTGCGACCGCTTCGCCTGTTGGTCACGCGACGTCACAAAACAGCGATAGCTCGCCATGACAAAGTGACCTCCACGCATTAAAGTTTCTTAGTATGCCGCACAAATATGTATTTTTTTTATTCGCAATAGCGGAAGTCTGCCCCGCTCCAAGAGGAATAGAAAACGGCTGCACACCAATCGTTCCGACACTAGCTACACGGAGCTGCCGGGAAGAATGAATTAATTTGCGTATAATAAAATTTTTGGTGTCAGCAAGACGTTGACGAGCCACCGGCACGTATAAATCTTTCTGCCAAGTCTACGTACCTGAGAACACATTTTAGCGCCAGTTTTAACCTTCTGTGGCAAGCCACCCCAATTTTCGACCAGCCACCGCAACCAAAGCAAGGGGAAGCGGACCAATCGCAGAAGCCAGCATCGGCCTCTTCATCCGGTCAGCTACTTTTGCTAAGCTATAGCTAGCACCTACGAAATTCTCCCGACTTCTGTATGGTCCTTGCCTCCTGTCAGCCAGTAAGAAAATCCTGTCAAGGTAGGCAATGCTATTTGCATTCAAAGCAAGCAAAGGTGACCTCTTATAAATAAGAAGAGCGTTTGATTGGTCTGTTCAAAGAACGTCGTCGGTAACGGTCCGCTGCTTACGTCAGTGGTTACCTAAAACGGACGTCAATAGATTGCAATAAAATCTGAATGGAGTAGTTTCGCATTACAATGCCCCTGACAGCCTTTCTTACTTTTTTTACGAAATGAAGTTTGTTTCGGCTCCTCCTGCGCTTAAACAAAACTCGAAGGAGCAGGAAAGTGTGCTCCTTTTATGCGAAGTTTCATTTATGCGAAGGACACAAAAATCAATAAGATTCACTTTATTCAGAATGCGGTCAAATGTTTTGATATTACTGTGGTAAAATAACAGACTTTACTGCCATCCACTAATATTTTAGCGTCTTTTGCACAAGATTGTGTTCGTGCGTAAAAGAGTTCCCAATATTTCTGCGCAGTCCTCGCGTTCAGTATAGCGCTGCAGACTTTCAATTGCCACTCATATCGTCTGGTCCAAAACAGTAACGTGCACTGGAACAGTAATATCTATGTCTTCATTAACCCAAGCATAATCTTCGCTATCAATTTCACCGATAACATTTTTAACTGCCTCCCAAGATCAGGCATCAAGAGCTTCATCTGAGATGTCGTATTCCTGGGCGGTGTGAACGAAGCATTGGTGGCAGCATCAGAGCAAGACCCTATAGCGTACACTGCAGTTCTCGCTCCTTACTCAGTGATCCTTACTTGCATAGTCATGTCCTCATCAGGGAAACAGCGCTGCAACTTCGGCACCTTTCTTTTGTTTCTTGCACTAGCTTTCAGGGTATTATACGGCGATTTTATTGTCCTCATCATTTATACGAACACCCATTGACGTGTTTGCCGAACTTTTCCTGCTACATACGCGGATGAGGTACGCACACTCTAAGAACAGTTTACACCCTTTGGCGTGCCCCTTCTGCCGCACAACAATAATCGTCATCTGCCTTGATGCGTTTCCTTTCTTGAACGCTGCGAGCCTGGAACTTTCCAGTAACGAACGGCACGCGCATTATCAGCGTAGAACAGTTTACACCCTTTGCAGTGCCCTAGCAATTACGCATGAAGCTATAAATAAAGACGCATAATTCGGCTAAAGCATGAACAAGACCACTTCGTTGAAGTGTACGTTCAGAAATTGCCCCAAATCTCTACCTCCTCAAATCCGATCATATAATTCGAAGTAGATACCTACTTTCTTAATTGTTTTTCTAAATTGTCTAAAAGGGGAGCTGTAGATAATATACGTCGAAATTGTACGTTTTCAGCGAGGCACTAGGCCTCATTGAGGTAGGATAGCCTTTTTTTAAAGCTTCCTACATGATGGCCGAGACACCCTGAATGAAAGACTCTTGAAAGATCTTGCAGTGTTTAGCAGCATCGCTGCCTCGAGTCGAGGACGCCTCTGCATGCACTCGTAAAAGAAGGCTTGGTTGGGCAAGCCGGTTGCCTGCTTCTTCCTTGTGTCAATGCCTTGAACGCAGCGCGCGAGAACTGTGGACAATACACCTTACGACGCGGAAAGTTTACAGCCATCATGCGCCGCCGAGGATGCAATAGAGCTAAGGTAATCGCCATAGCGAAACTGATTGCCAAAGCGGTGGCAGACAAGCGAGCTTTGTATTTCTGTTTGCCTGTTTTCTCTGCGTCGGTCAACACCTACTCTGCAATAACGAACGGGGAAAAAATATGTATTATTTCCTCAAGTTGGCGAGCTGGCTTACGCGTCGTAGCTGCCCATCTCATCTCGTGAGAGCTTAGCAAGCAGAGCGTTTGCATTGGGGAATAAACAAGACTTCCGAAGCAAGACACGATGCACTTCCCAGCAGAATTTCTGATCTTCACCACTTTGATTTTCTCTTGCGGTGAGTGAATGGCTTTTGTCGACCCTGCTCCATTTCCTATTTGTTGTAGGCGTTAAAACGTGTGTGTCTGGAAAAAAGATTTAACCGCTCTAAATAACGAACAGAAGTGGTTCATTCGATGTCGATTGCTTACGAGCATTTGCGTGAGGAGTTGAGGCGAGGTGAATATAAACTTTTAGGCGAGGTGAATATAAGTTATATATAATATGTATATATAGCTTATAAGAATATAAGCTATATAAGCTTTTTTACAAGAATCCGAATATTAGGTATTCAATATCGAATCAAATATACAATAGTAGAACGCAAGCACGTATGCTTATAGCAGGAGCACTTATTCCGGTATAATTAGGTAACTTGTTTGTATTGACTAGCGAAATATCACAGTTTGTCATTTAGGCTCCCGCTGCTAAACCGAAAACAAAGCTTGCATTACTTATTTTTTCTGCGTTGCTTTCAAAACATTTGTCATTATTTTGCATTTGATAATCTGCAATATTCTGTGTATCAGAAGCAGAACAGTCAGGCCAACTTATCATTAGTGAAGAAATATTTCATTAGTTTCGATTTTTGAAAATACCGAATAGATCATATTTTGTTCGAAACTTCAATATTCGTCAACTACAAGTTAAAAGCACACAGAACGCTTTCCCACCATTTCAGATCGCCATAGTCGATTAAGTGAATAATTTATTGCTTGAGGAGGAGCAGGCAATGGAATCATTCTCAACACCTCCATCTCATTCAAACAAATCAATCAAGCACTAGCTTTCTTAAAAGAAATGGAGCTGAAGAAAAAGAATTGTAACCCTTGTCATGCCGTCATCGTCACGCAGCCGCTATCATGAGTCCATTGTTCGACCTTCGTCGTAATGCCGTCGTGGTCCTGTCATCGTCATGACTCTAGCTTCGTCGCCCGAATCTTGCGATGCCATCGTCGTCAGACCACCGTCGTCATACATGTTTTGTGATACAGTCATCGACACGCCATTGTCATCATAGACTTGCCGCCATATCACTGCCCTCACGCCATTACTCTGCCATCGTTGCTAATTCATCATCGTTATACAGCCATCGTCAAGCATTCGTTGTCATACCGTCATCGGGATGCCACCGCAGTCGTTTCTTCGTCATCACTGTAACTTTGACATTGGACTCTCGTCATGCAGTCGTCGTGCCATCATCGTCACGTTGTCGTTTCACCATTGCCATCACTTCAGTATCGTCCTCCCATTGTGGTCACGCCGTCCTTGTCGCACCACTTCCGTCCATCTATCGACGCCATTCTCGGTTCGTCATTCTATCGAAATCGTGCTGTGGGTCATGAAATCGTGATTATACCGAGGTTGTGATTCCATCAACGTCATTGCGTCGTTGTCACACTTGATATCATGCATTCGTTGTCATACCGTGGTCGTCATGCTGTCTTGCTTTAAATGGTCATTCCCGCTTTTTCGTCCCGTTGTCGTCATACCGTCTTCGTCGCCTCAATGTCCGCATGCCGTTGTCGTCACGTTGCCGTCGTTATATTATCGGCATCCTTTAAATGATGACATCTCATTATCGCCATTCCGCCGTGGTTCTACGCCTGTGTCGTTCGATCGATATAATTCCTTTCTCGTCATTTCATAGTTACTGCGTCCTGGTCATGCTCGCACGCTCACGGGCCGCCTTGGCAAGCGAATGTCATAAATAAGTTGGACGATATCGGAGTATGTGATACATAGCTTAATTAAACTTATTAAACTCTCCTAAAAACCTTTACACATGTTAAATAAACGGGAGTTCAGGAATGTGATCCGTCGCTACATTGCTAGAGTACTATTCGCATCACCATCGACAGCCACCATAAAATGAATTCCGCCGTAAGTTTTCTATTTTTGTTTCATCCAGCCAATATTAAACGTTAATAGACAAAACCTAAATTAAATGGTCAGTGACCTGAAAGTCTAACAGCGATATACAGATACATATATGACTTATATACAGCAATTCTTAAGAAAGGGAAGCCCATTAAAGCTATAGTAGCCAGCATGTTGACAAGTCTCGTTCTCAGACACTAGGAACGCCTTCGCAGACCATGACAGTGCCCACAAGTACAGTCCTGCACTCTCTCTCTCTCTCTCTCTCTCTCTGTGTGTGTGTGTGTGTGTGTGCGTGTGTGTGTGTGTGTGTGTGTGTGTGTGTGTGTGTGTGTGTGTGTGTGTGTGTGTGTGTGTGTGTGTGTGTGTGTGTGTGTGTGTGTGTGTGTGTGTGTGTGTGTGTGTGTGTGTGTGTGTGTGTCGATTTGCCGCTCCCCCTGTACAGGGTAGCCAGCCGGAGGTAATCTTTCATTAAGCTGCCTGTCTTTCTTTGGCCTTTCTCTCTCGTTCTCTCAAGGCTATGGCACCTGCTTGAGGCTTGTTTTGTTCGCCAGCTGCTCATCATTTGAAGTCTCCATTTCCTATGAACGCTTTGTCATGTAGAAATGACCAGTCGATTAAAGTGTTACTACACAACAGTATTCCATGCCCTACGAGAACTGCGCACTACTCATTCTTTTGAAGGCGTAGACGTCGTGATCTAGGACTCAAGTCATTATCATCATCAGCCTGGCTACGCCTACTGCAGGGCAAAGGCCTCTCCCATAATTCTCCAACTACCCCAGTCATGTGTTAATTGTGGCCATGTTGTCCCTGCAAACTTCTTAATCTCATCCGCCCACCTAACTTTCTGCCGCCTACGCTACGCTTCCCTTCTCTTAGAATCCACTCTGTAACGCTTAATGACCACCGGTTCTCTTCCCTCCTTCCCTCCCTCCTCATTACATGTCGTGCCCTGCCCCCCCCCATTTCTTTTTCTTGGTTTCAACTAAGATGTCATTAACTCGCGCTTGTTCCCTAACCCAATATGCTCTCTTCTTATCCCTTAACGTTACACGCATCAGGCTTTTTTCCATAGCTCGTTGCGTCGTCCTCAATTTAAGTACAACCCTTTTCGTAAGCCTCCAGGTTTCTGCCCCGTACGGGACTACTGGTAAGACGCAGCTGTTATACACTCTTCTCTTGAGAGATAATGGCAACCTGCTGTTCATGATCTGAAAATGGCTGCCAAACGCACCCCAGCCCGTTCTTATTCTTCAGTCTCATGATCCGGATCCTCGGTCACTACTTGCCCTAAGTAGATGTAGTCCCTTACCACTCCCAGTGCCTCGCTACCTATTATAAACTGCTGTTCTCTTCCAGGACAATTAAACATTAGTTTTCTGCAGATTAATTTTTAGACCCACCCTTCAGCTTTGCCTGTCCATGTCAGTGAGGATGCATTGCAGTTAGTCCCCTCAGTTACTATGCAAGGCAATATCATCAGCGAATCGCAAGTTACTAAGGTATTCTCCATTACCTCTTATCCCCAATTCTTCCCAATCCAGGTCTCTGAATACTTCCTGTAAACACGCTGTGAATAGCATTAGAGAGATCGTATCTCCCTGTCTGACGCCCTTCTTTATTGGGATTTCGTTGTTGTCTTTATGGTCGACTACGGTGGCTGTGGAGCTGCTATAGAAATCTTTCATTATTTTTACATACGGCTCGTCTACATCCTGATTCCGTAAAGACTGCTGAGGTTTCTACTGAATCAAAGGCTTTCTCCTAACCAATGAAAGCTATATGTAAGGGTTGGTTATATTCCGCGAATTTCTCTATCACTTGATTCATAGTGTGAATATGGTCTATTATTGTGTAGCCTTAACGAAATCCTCCCTGGTCCTTTGCAACTTTGGAGCACATTCACAACGTGCACAGATTCCGGAAACATGTATACACAGATGGCTCAGTTAAACTCAACAGCGCTGCTGCTGCAGTCATCATCCCGGCACAATCTGAGGAAATCAAGTTAAGAACTTCATGTGTGACCACATCGACGGGTGCAGAACTCGCGGCGCTCCGTGCTGCACTTGATTTCATTAAGCAGAAACCACCGCAACAATGGACAGTCTTCAGTGACTCCAAGGCAGCCCTTCAGTGCATACGAAGCCCAATGCGCCACGGACCCAATGAACAACTGGCCTCAGAAATTCGGCACATATATCATCAAAGCTGTGATAAGGGACACAACATAATCTTTCAGTGGCTTCCAGGACATTGTAACATCAGCGGGAATGACCAAGCCGACGAAGCCGCCCGATCGGCACATGACAGTGGCCAACGAGTCTTCATTCCGCTTTCGCGAACAGACGCTGCGGCTGGGCTGCGATTGATGTCCCGTGAGTGCACTTTGCCCCTGTGGGACTCAAATGTTTTCACCATGTGTCGGTTGCGTTCGTTGTCTCCGGACATACGGATGCACCTCCCGCCTGGATTACCACGACGTGAACAGACGATGGTTTACCGTCTGTGGCTAGGCGTTCCGTTTACAAACGCCTATGCTTTCCTCATAGGAATGGCCAACAGCCCCACGTGCGACACATGTAACATCGACGAGACGCTCGCACACATTATCTGTGTCTGCCCGCGATACAGTGCTGAGAGACAAGTGATGTGCAGGGTACTGGACCAGCTGGACAATCGTCCACTTTCAGAACTAAAAGCTTTAGGCCAATGCTCCGAAAGAACATCCGCGTTGAAGGCCTTATTCGCGCTATTAACGTTCTTGCGGTCTACAGTGCTTCACGACAGACTCTAAGAATGCCGCCCCCTACCGTTCTGTAGTGTGCGCGCTTTGTTCGTGCTTGTCTCCCTTTCTTTCTATCTCCCCCTTCCACTCTGTTTCTCTTTTTATCCCTCTTAACCCTTCCCCCTGCGCAGGGTAGCCAACCGGAACTACCTCTGGTTAACCTCCCTGCCTTTCTTTGCATTATTTTCTCTTCTCTCTCTCTTAAGGTGTTCCTGATTCCATTTGCGGTTACCTTAGTAAATACTTTGGAGGCAACTGACAGTAAGCTGATCGGTCTATAATTTTTCAAGTCTTTGGCGTCCCCTTTCTTATGGATTAGGATTATGTTAGCGTTCTTCCAAGATTCCGGTACGCTCGAGGTCATAAGGCATTGCGTGTACAGGGTGGCCAGTTTCTCTAGAACAATCTGCCCACCATCCTTCAACAAATCTGCTGTTACCTGATCCTCCCCGGCTGCCTTCCCCCTTTCCATAGCTCCCAAGGCTTTCTTTACTTTCCGGCGTTACCTGTGGGATTTCGAATTCCTCTAGACTATTCCCTCTTCCATTATTGTCGTGGGTGCCACTGGTACTGTATAAATCTCTACAGAACTCCTCAGCCACTTGAACTATCTCATCCATATTGGTAATGATATTGCCAGCTTTGTCTCTTAACGCATACGTCTGATTCTTGCCAATTCCTGGTTTCTTCTTCACTGCTTTTAGGCTTCCTCCGTTCCTGAGAGGATGTTCAATTCTATCCATATTATACTTCCTTATGGCAGCTGTCTTATGCTTGTTGATTACCTTCGAAAGATCTGCCAGTTCTATTCCAGCTGTAGGGTTAGAGGCTTTCATACATTGACGTTTCTTATCAAATCTTTCGTCGCCTGTGATAGCTGTGATAGTACGCGAACACCATTATTTAAAAAAAAAATGTTGTATCGTCGGCTAATCTTTAAATTGCAGTGCTAATATAGAGGTGGGTTCACGTATTCTTCTAGTTTTGTTTACTAAACGTAGAAAAGTACCAGATTATAGCGGAAAATTTGATGTGCTCCAGCAACGCTGGCACGCCAGCGTCGTGCAACGCGTAGCAACGCCTAAGAACGCCACTCATGCCGAACATGCTACTGAAACTATCATGCCTGGCAAGAATTACCGCGCTTGCGCTTCACCGCAAGCGGGCGTCAGCGCGCATGCGCATGCAACCGTCACGTGACAAAGCAGTGAGGTGAAGCGCTCCTTCAGGGCCAGGAGCTGAGTAAGGACGCACGAAGGTTGCTTCGGAGCTACCTTAGACAGGGGAAGCGTCAACGAAGCATTCACTGACGCCTCTTCAGTAAGGAAAGTTTCAGAGTGACATAAGCTGGCCTCACCGCAATGACGGCTTCCTTACTGAGGTGAGGAAGATTAAATTTTTTGCCCTACTTCACAAACGGTATCAGTGGCTGCGCCGTAAATATAGAATTTTTTGTTGATGATAAGCTTGTTAAAGCGCAGTGAAAAGCGTTGGCAGCTAGATTTTCCTTATTAAGTTTTTTTTTTGTGAGTGTGACAAGCATGTTGGTCTGCAGAAGCCTTTGCCCACAGAAATGCCAGCTGTTTTCAGCTTAGCATTCTGAGCGAACTAAATTTTTGGTTTTAAAAGAAGAAAACATGACGATAACTGGGCGTGTCTTTAGCTGCTCAAAGGAACCCAGCCTGCGCGCTCTGTCGATCATACCAACGGTAATGTTGAATCTTAGATTGCGCGACAGCAGATCTTTAACACAGTCTTTGCACTGTGCCCACGTCTCGTTGGCAATGTCACATATTCCGTAAAATAAAAATTTACACTTGGGGACCGATCTTCCAACTCGTCAAGCCCTGAGCTGAGTGCGGCACCTTCAGTTCTAACTGTTTCATGAACAAGGCGGGTAATTTAAGCTGGAGCCGACGCATTTGCAATAGATTCTATAGATTCCAAAGTTACCAATGTTTCTGTATGACCTGCGACTTTTTGCGTAAGTGCCTCTCGGTTTTCCTTGAACTCCGCGAAAGATTCCGTTGCTTGCGCATGACGCTTGTCATATTTAGTCCACGAGGCACTAATGGCATCAAGCAGTTCCTAGTGCAATTCACTAGGGACAGGCTAAGGCAGACCAGGGTTTTGTTCTTAGCATCAGGAAGTGTAACAGTCATTCAAGTTATCGCAAACAACACTTGGGCACGAGAAGAGCAAGAGGCATCTGTTGCTTGAACGTTTAGAAAAAAGAGACGGGCTGCACAAACCTGCGTATGCAAGCAGAAGGTCATTTTGAGCAACAACGTGGTCGCTGCTCTCCCGCGCCCACTGAAGACAGAAAGCCGATGCAACTCCTTTAAATCCCGACGGCAAGGTGCTTACGGTGGCAGTGATGACGAGTGCTTGACCGTGAAGCGAAGGTGACGCCAGGGCAAAGCTCGTTCGAGCAGTCATAATCGTTCGGTGTCACCTAGCGTACCAGGAGCAGTGATGATAACGGAAACAGCGTCAATGCAGGAGCGGCTAGTCCAACCGTAAGCGTAGGCGCGCATAGCCGTCCGAAGAATAAGGTGAAGAATTGCATATGAAAGCAGAAGGGAATATTGAGCAACAACATCGTCGCTGCTCTCATGTGCCTACTTTACAAAAAATATAGGTAGGACAATCGGCAAAATAGGAACAAGAGATTGGAGGTGCAACCAACCGCCTGTTTCAAAGGGGACGCTCATGGGATCCATCCATTCATCTATCCGCGGCGGCGGCGGCCGTGCGGGGGAAAACAAAACAAAAAGGAGAACCAGAAAGCTCGCCTTGCCGCATCGCAGGCCGCGGAGGCGGTATTTCATTAGCCTCTCTACAAGGCCTAAATGAAGCCTTCCGTGTCACTTTGTGCGGACTATAAATAAATAAAAAATTTGCAGCTCCGCCCCAAAGGCGAAGCACCGATTGCGATAGCAAATTGGTAGATAGCTGAAAGAAGTAAGGATAGTAGTTTTGTTGGCCGTATAAACTTGTACACATTTGCTTCCTAATTTAACAATGATAGAATGTAAAAGCGTGACTCAACGAGGACGCAGAAATAGACACACAGAGACTGCGCTGTCTCTGTGTGCCTGCTTCCCTCTGCGTCCCCGTCCAGTCGCACTTGCTCATTCTATCGTAGATTGAAACTAACTAGCCCGCCAATCTGTTTTAACCAATTTAATCAGCACGATGTCACCCGCCAACAGGTAAACGCGAACACATCTCGCTCGTTGAGCACGGAAACCCGCTGTATGAATACTGGAGTGACGAATCGCAGCGGCAGCAAGCAAAATAACCTTCATGCATCTCTTCCTTCAACGCGAACGAAACGTCGATAGCACAGCGCCTATGTAGCTACCGGCACTACGCGTACTCTGAAAGCATCGCAGAACGCTTTGAAGATGAGCGCGCACTTTGGCCACGTGGAGTCTGCTACGGCGCCCACGATTCGCGATCTCACGATCTCGCGCGCCACTAAGCGCCCCAATACTGTAACGGCGGGTGCGAAGAACCCCCGTCCCCTCCAGTGACCCCTTGCCTCGCGTGCGACAGGAGAAAGCACGCATCCGGCCGCATTCCGTGGTCGCGCACGCGAAAGTGAACCGCGTTCGCCGGTTCACCCTCACTGGCATTAGAGAGGTTTAGCTTGTCCAGTATTCCGGTAACACGCAGGCGGCACGGCGCTGGCAATAGAGACTTTTAGCCTGTCCGCTATTCCGGTAAACGGGAGCGGTTTAGGCGTATTACCGGATTTGCGGGGGCGTAAATGTGAGCGGCCAGAGCGGTGCAGCCGCCTGGTAGCGTAGAGTTCAACCAGACAAACACAGGGCAAAAATTTCAGTAACTCACTATATCCTGCTTCGCTGCTAGTGCAAATTATTGGCAGCGGCGTAATTGTGAACACGATTACGCCACTGTCGAAAATTGACACCAGCAGCTAAGCAGAATATAGTAATTTGCTTTGTGTTTGTGTGGTTGAGCTTTGCGCCACCAGCTGGCGCCACTAATCTGGCCGCTCACGTTTACGCCCCCGCTAAACCGGCAAAACGGCCGCGCTTGCCGGTATACCGGACACGCTAAAAGTCTCAAATTTTAGGCACTGGCGTTATCGTGTTGCTGGCTAAAAATTTACACCAGAGCGAAGAAGAATATGCTCGGTTAATGCAATATTAGCTGTTTCTGTCTGTTTGACCACTGCGCCACCAGGTGGCTGCACCATGCAAACCGCTCTAAAGCCCCTCAATTTTTCAAAAGTAGCGCCATTCTTAGATCTTTCCGCCACCCCGCTCACCCTGGCGCGTCCTCCTCCACGCTTCCGGTCGCCCCGGCCTCCTCCGCTCTCCCATTGGCCCATCTGTGTCACGTGGAAGCAGGCGCCGCGCTTTTGTATATTTTTTCTTTCCACCGCGGAGCAGGCGCCGCGCTTTTGTATATTTTTTACTTTCCAGCGCGCGCCGACCTCCATTGTTGGGCCTGCGCGACGAAAGTACGGCACGCGGACTGACGGAGTGCGTTAGCGTAATAAAATGTGTAGGGCCGAGAACTTAATTGCGATGCCATGCTGCTGCGCCTTCGGTTGCCGCAACAGACACAGCGAGGGCAAAAAGCTTTTTGCTTTGCCGTCCGGTGGGCGCAACGCAAAAAGAAGTGTGGATTCGCAGGATCAGGTGGGCTGACTTCGAGGAAGTGGCAAAGAACGCACGGCTTAGTGAAGTAAGGGCCACGGCTACTCACAACCTCTTATTTCGAGCGTAGATCACGCCTTCGGTTTCGAAAAAGTGTGTGTTCATGCTCTGCGTGGTTTTTAGCGCGTTGTCTGACTTTTTTTTTCGAATGTGCTCTCTTTGCTTCATGTAGTTTCGTCTTGCGGTTAAATGCACGCATCTGTAGCTGGCCTGTGACATAAAAGCGACTTTATTCAGGGTGTGTTTTGAGCTCCACCAGAAGTTAGCACATTCTCGACGCTTTTGCAAGGCTCAGTATGACTTACGATGCAGTCTTTTAGCTTCGAATGTACGCCCGCATGTATTGATTTGGTTTGTGGTGATTAACGTTTTTAACGTTCCGAAGCGACTAAAGCTAGGATGCAGGTCGTAGTGGATGGCTCCGGATAACTTTATCTAGCTCGCCTGGGGATGTTTAACGTGCACTTTGATCGTAGAGTCGTACGTGGGCCGGTAAATTCCTCGATGGCGTTTCATAATACTCGCGCGGGCGCGCTAGCGCTGCTTTAAAAGTTGGTGCCTCGGCGCGATTGTATTTCTTCAATAAATTTTATTTACTAGTTGTAACACTTTGCCATTCTTTCGTATTATTGACGGCGCCTCCAGGGCACCAAAGCGGCAACGGGAACACCAAAGCTAGAAGCAGGGCTGGATGGGGCTCGCCGTAGCCTGTGCATGCCAAGGGGGTATAAGATCGCGGACAGCCAACACCTTGTCATTCTTTCGTATTACTGACGGCACCTCCAGGACACCAAAGTGGCAACGGGAACACCAAAGCTAGAAGCAGGGCTGGATGGGGCTCGCCGTAGCCTGTGCATGCCAAGGGGGTATAAGATCGCGGACAGCCAATTTTGCATGTGAACACTCCCTGCGACGCCTGCATTATTGTAATGTCACGTGCTCTTCAGAGGCCTCCGTTAGCTATTACATGTGCCCTCCTAGAGCAGTACTTGTTCACACAGCCGCACACAGTCATTCCGGCTGTGGGCGGTCAGCAATCTCTCACGCACCGGCCGAGCAAAAGTATCCTGCAGGTGCGTAAATGAACCTACGAAACCACGTACACATACTTTTACGCTGTGAACACCTGAAACTTTGGTAATTACGCGCGTGTTTGAGTACACCGCGAGCTTGCGTCGTGTTTCAGCAACACGAACTCTCAACGTCGCGCGCTTTACGCCTTAAATACGCCTTGAATAATGGTCCTTTTCTCTATTTCTTCCGCAATTCCAACACGAAATTCTAAAGGCCAGTTACCGACTGACGAAGAAAGATCTCGATTGAAAAAACTGCTCCTCAGGGCTCGAACGAACTTTTCTGCGAATTTCCTCCCGTAGCGTGTTAGCCGTCGTCTGCTACGGCAGGCCCACCACCTGCGGCGCCACCGTCGAGGCCGCGACGAGCGGAGGAGGAGGGAAGCGAATGGCGCTACTTTGGGAGATTCAGGGGCTTTAAACCGCTCACGTTTACGCCCCCGTTCTTCCGGCAAACCGCCTGCGCTTGCCGCAATACCGGACGCACTAAAATTCTCTATTGACTCGCACCGTACAGCATACGGCGCGCGGCGATGGTTTTATCGCCCTTCGACTTTATACGGAATTTCACGGCGGCGCCGTCGGCAGAAATGCGTCAGGCGTGTCTGTGTAATTGCCATCGCGATAAAACTCGTGTTTCAACTCTTTAAGCACTCACGCAAAGCTTCGCTGCCTATATATAGATTCCAACTTGTTGGATCTGCTGAATTTTTTGTAAATATCCGCTATTCGCCTGGTGTAAGGTAACGCTTTAAGACGCTTGGCCGGTTAGGTGTTGTGTAGAAAAATTTTATAATAGGCGACCGCGTGCACCTTCCAGCGGACAAAAAAAGAAATTATGCCGCGCGTTCGTCGCCAAAACTGCCTGTGCATGTCCTTCGTACTGTGGCTAGTAGGCGCGTTTCTCCAAAGTCAGACATGTTATGTCTTGCGATTGAACGCGTTTTAAGACACTTTCGCTGTCTACAAACATAGACCCTGGAAACTTCCGATTTTTCTCACTAATGCAACCAGCTAAACGTAGCAAACAAGAAAGGCATTGGCAGCAATATCCAGTAGCATGCAGGGGTGCGCCAGAATCTAAGCCCGCAGATTGTCAACACTGTTCCTCTGAAAATAACGACAGCTCTGGAAGTCAAGGTGGTCGTATGTGATACTCAAAATGTTACGTATTAGTCTTGACGCGTGATGCTCGTGTCTTTTCTCTCAAAACTTATAAATTACTTTCTGCACCTCGAGCGAACTTAGAAATGCGCATTCGGTTCCAGCGCAGTAGACAGATAAGGCTCGTGACTGGAATCTTCTTGGGGCCGCGTTCACATTCAGCAATACGGTTCGTCGCTTTTTATACGCCATTTTACCTCGTTGGCTCTTGAAACCTTCGCCTATATCAGTTTCATTAGTGCATCCGATTTGCACACTTCTTCCAACGAAGTGTCTCCTCCTCTACCACGTTCACGCAGGGATGATAGTTAGGCGCGCTAACGTCGTGCATCAACAAAGTCGAAGCACTCTGCAACTTCGCTATAAAGCGGCAACAGCTTGCATTCTTCCAGCCGAAATACTCGTTCTCGCCAGAAGATGCCAGCTATACAAGTAATGAATAAAAGAACGTTGATAGCTGAAGAAGTACACTGACAACTCTGCACTTTCGCTTTTCCGCAGAAAATGACCAATAGTATTTGCTGAGCGGAAAGCGATGCAATTCCCATGCTAATTGTCGGGGTGTCCAAGATCCCTACCCGTGAACTATTTTCGTGAAGCTGGCTCTATTCCGAAGTGCGGTATGGACAACTCCACTGAAGTCAAGGCTGTGAGAAAAGAAGCAGCATTTGAATTCGAATAGCCAGTCCGAAGAACCAATCATACGTGCTCACATCGCAAATCACAAAACAAACAGCGACACCACAGTCACGCGTAAGCTTTAGCTGGACTCCTTCATTGTCACGCATACTTTCTGAAAAAAAAATGCAGAACGCGGAGTTTCGCTTAAGAGGCGAGCGTTGAAGCTAGCACAAGGAAATTGGATATTCTAAACCTAAAAGAAAACGAGAAAAATGTCAACGAGACAAGCAGTCTGCTTCAATGTTGGATGTGTATGTAGAAACGAACCAAGTTAAAGAAATTTTGAGACATTCACTTGCGAAACTGACTACTGAACGGTGGTAGATAACGCGATGGCGGGCAGACAAAGCATTGCACTCGCCTTTAAACTTGGCTGCTACATGTTGCGAATGAAGGTTCAGAAAATTGCCCGCAAGTGAAATTCAATGATGCCAAAAAATTGTAGGCTTTGGGGCTTTCGGTGGCGTTAAAATCTTTCACAAGTGCATTTCACATAACTGTGACTTTTTCTCTAACATCGGAGTTAAAAATATAACATCTGTTTTTCTTTCTCTCTTTTTCATTCAATAAATGTGCAAAATATTTCTCTGTTCTCCTGTTGCACCGAATGGAACACCATCTCAGTCTTCTGCGACGAGCTGGAGCTGAAGCCTGGCTGCACGAAGGAAATGTTAGACGCTTGCGGCTCTGACTTCCTCGTGTACAACAACGTCACCAGTCTACCGGAAGACGGAAAGGAGTTTGAAGAGAACTGCGTGTAAGTGCCGCAGGAAGCGTCAAGGTCGTTTACTTTCAAAAGCGCCATGCTTCAGTGGTCCTGCGTCTCGGCGTGACCAGGCTCATCACGCCATTGTTACTTTTCTAACATAATACGCCTTGATTTTCCGTTTGTATAGTGTTCTTTCTCTTTTTTTGCAAATGAGGAGACCGCTAATATTATTTCCATGTTTAAACATCATTCTAGTGCTGAATATGCAGTTTTTTTATATCTGATCCCACCGCGGTAGGTCACTTTTTGTCACTGTTTTACTTCAGCCTTTGTGATCTGTCATCTTGTTCTTCGCGCTTTTCTTCCATCTTCCTACCTTTCTTTTCCGCGTTCCTGACCCCTCCTTCCTGGAAAGTAAACAGGCATTGCGCACTATCCGGTAGCTCCTTACTTTATTGATGCGAAAGCATGAAATAGCCCATTGAGCGAGAACGCCGGCGTCTGTAGCAACGAAACGGCCCCTAAATTCTCATTGGCTGCGACGCTACGTCACGTTCGCGCCTCGACTGAGCTGAGCGGGCGAAAGGGAACACCACTGGCGCACCAGGTGTTGCGTGAGGAGAGGGGGCATCGCCGATACGCCACGTCACCCTTGCCTGCGTTATCCGCGCGTTCCTTGTCCGCGCAAGTTTTGTCTGCGTTCTAATTTCGCCTCGGTAATTGCTATCAAGAAATTATAGTACAAAATATAAGCAGAATATACTCGATGGGAAACACGTTGGCAATAGTGAGTTTTGAACATATGACCCCACGCTCAGAAGCCGAGAGTCTTACCCTCAGGGTTAAACAGCCGTTGACCAAGCATCTCAACGGGCTTGCTTGCCCATGAGGGGTACATACCTTGAGGACTACTCAGCGGCGTACAAGTGGCCATTAATGCTTTCACATTCACAACTCATAAAAAGTGCTTAGGTGTCTTCGGACTTTATTTTTTTCTCTCAGTTGTATGTTTTCAATAAATAAATAAATCACTCAATCAATCAATCAATCAATCAATCAGATGTTTATTATAGTGCAAGTACAGCTACGGAGCCTTAGTACGGTTGCAGTCAAAGAGAGACAAAATGTACAAAGAAGGCATATGTGGTAGACAAAACAATTCGAGGTAGAGAAACAAATAGGGAAACAAAAAACGGTGAGGCAGGCGTAAAAGGGAGTTAATCATACAACATGATTACCTAGAACAGAAAACACAGGAAATGAACTCTGAAATATATCAATACGGGCGGAATACATATCACATGTTCTTTGTAGTAGAACCATAGCACAGTTTTCAATGCAACAAGGCCTGGCAGAAAATTTGAAATGTTGCCTAATATACATTTACGGCTTTGGGTAGTGTGTGATGCCATAACAACCTTAAAGGGTAACAAAAGGGCTGACCTAATAAGCCTTGATTTTAGAGGCGTGAGTTGAGGTGTGCTTAAGAGGGCTGGACTGTGATCGCCCGAACGGCAAAAGCAGTGTTTTCCAATCGATATCAGTGCATTTTGGACGCGTACAGTGAGGTCATAATTTTGATTTGCACGTTCGTTCCCAAACTGCAGAGGCATAGTCTAGTAGTGGAAGGCACGCAGTAGAATACTATCTTCAGAAAGACAACAGGGAAGTGGAAGTCATGCCATATACTACAAACAATACCAAGAGCGCGAAGGGCATGTTGTTTCCCATATTTAGCGTGTGAAAAGAAGCCAAGCGTTTTGTCGAAATAGCACCAACATATTTCATTTCATCAACCATGGGTAGAGAAACACATCCCACAGGGAGTATGCAAATTACACATGACGAGTTTTTTCGGGTATAACTTAATTCCATTTAAGAGTAGCGTATTGACCCTACACAAGCTAGAGAGAAAAAAAAAGAAATGTCTTTTTTGAAGGTCAGTGCAGTCGTGAACGCTATTTACAGTCTTAAATAGCTTCATGTCGTCGACATTTAGAAAGAATGAAGAGTCCTTGTCATGAAATGTCATTTACAATTTGTAGGAAGACAAGAGCACCGAGAATGGATCCTTGAGGCACTCTTCTAGAGACCTCATAGCTAACAGTGCTCTGTCCATGCCAACGAAGAACGAGATATTGCTTAAGTAATTAGACAACAAGACAGTGATGGAAGACGGCATGTCCACTGGCGTCAGCTTTGTAATGAGGAGTTCATGGCAAACTACATCAAATTTTTTATTTAGGTCACAGTAAACAGCATCTAATCGGTAACTACTATGTCCCACGGCGTAAGCGTGGGTCATATATGTGACCAAGTTCATTGTTACGAAGCGCCCTGACACAAAGCCGTGTGCTTTTTCTATCAAAATGTTCTTAGCCCTAACAGAAAGCAGTGAACGCAACATAATTTCAAACACTTTTGACGAAGCGCGGAGGACGCATGTAAGCATGCGCTTAGTAACTACACTTCTAGCGCCCGATCAGCGTACGGGGTAGTGCCCGTGCTACTTTCCAAGCGCTATATAAACTTACTACACTTTAGGGAACCGCTCAAGATATTCGCGAGAACAGGGACAAGCGTGCTTCCACATACGTCCCGTGGCCTCACACTACGCTCACGGCGCGCACGCTCTGTTCGCGCGTGCCGTACGACCACCCTGGGTTCGAGTACTCCACGTCACACACACAGGGCACCGGGTCCGCGCCTGCCCCGGCCCGCTTCGTGTGCCGACGTGCCACCGAGCGCGCGCCCAGCCGGTCCCAGTTGGGGCAGCGTGAGACCGCGCGTACAGCAAGGGAGACCCTAGGCGAAGCTCCCGGGCAAGAAGAAAAAACACTTATTAACGCGACAGCGTTAAGGAGCTCGTGTCGCAGAAAAGCCGGTGTCGTCAGTGTCGGTGTCGGCGGCGTTGGCCGTGAGCGATAAATCCCAGCAGGCACTTCATGAATAAAAAACAACTTGCAAGATGGGCTGGGTGGGAATCGAACCAGGGTCTCCGCAGTGAGAGACGGAGACGTTGCCACTGAGCCACGAGTTTTTTTTTTCTTCTTTATTGCTGAGCCTCGAGTTCGATGCTTCAAAGCGGTACAAAAGCGCCTCTAGTGAACGCGGTGTTGCCTTAGAAACGAGATGTTTCTAAGGCTCAGGCGTGCGTCGCTTGCTCAGGCGCACATTTCGTTGTCGCGCCGAACGCTGCGTTGCTCGACGCTCACCGCGTCCGATGCGGGGCGCGTAGTTGCTGCGCCGTAGCCCATTGTCTTACACCCCTTGGCGGGTCGACGGGAACGCTGTCGCGTTCCACTCTTGAAGGCGAAGCTTAAGCGTCCTCCAATTTTAACGCGATAGCGTTAAGGAGCTCGTGTCGCAGAAAAGCCGGTGTCGTCGGTGTCGGTGTCGGCGTCCGCGGCGTTGGCCGTGAGCGATAAATCACGGCACGCACTTCATAAATGAAAAGCAACTTCCAAGATGAGCTGGGTGGGAATCGAACCAGGGTCTCCGGAGTGTGAGACGGAGACGTTACCACTGAGCCACGAGTTCGATGCTTCAAAGCGGTACAAAAGCGCCTCTAGTGAACGCGGTGTTGCCTTAGAAACGCGCTGTTTCTAAGGCTCAGGCGTACATCCCTTGCTCAAGCGCACATTTCGTTGTCGCGCCGAACGCTGCGTTGCTCGACGCTCACCGCGTCCGATGCGGGGCGCGTAGTCGCTGCGCCGTAGCCCATTGTCTTACACCCCTTGGCGGGTCGACGGGAACGCTGTCGCGTTCCACTCTTGAAGGCGAAGCTTAAGCGTCCTCCAATTTTTTAGGCTGCGTTTCGACACAAACACGACTGAATCTGAAACTGATTTCTATACATCATGGCCAAATGGCTGGGACTGCACAACACGCTAGAGGAGCTAATAGAAGCGCAACGTATAGCGCAATACGAAAGCCTCTCTAAAATGACAGCGCGCAGACGCATTCTTGATAAACTAGGCATCCGCTACCACACACAACACGAAGACAAACGTTACATTCCCAAGGAAATAAGGGCCAAGCTCACGGTGCCCCCACTACCCAAGATTATGCATCCCGCACATCACGAGGGCAGGAGAGGAAGCAGGGCAAAGAACATAGCGAAGAGCTACGGAAGAGACAAGGACGCGGTACTTGTAGACGCAGCACGTTACAAACACAAACGCAGCTTTTTCGCAGCAGTGTTTTACTACAATAGGCAATGCTGCACAAGCTAGACTATAAACACAATGCGCATAGAAACAGCGGAAGAAGCGACTATAGCCTTAGCCATAGCACAAACCAACGCAAACTTCATAATCAGCGATTCGCAAACAGCACTACGCAACTTCGCGTATAGCCTGATCTCGCCTGCGGCCCGAAACATAATCATAAAAGGCAAAACAACAAGGGAAGACAGATGCGTCCAAGTCCTATAGATACCAGCACCCATCCCCGGCTCAACGGGAGAGAACAACCCTAACGCGGCGGCAAACAACGTAGCTCGAGGACTCACTTTCAGAGCTGCGACGAACGCAAACCACTCGACAGGACCGTCGGAGGTATGGGAATGGAAAGACAGAATGAACAGGTTCAACGACATCACCAATCATCACAAGATGCAAAGATGTACTTATCCATCACCCCATCCAGAGCTCAATAGATCGCAAACTGTCCAGTGGCGACAACTACAAACGAAATCATACAATAGTCCCACACTGATGCACGGTATTTATCCATAAATATGCACAACCGATGCGAAGGTGCACAGGTGCACAGGTGCGAAGTGTGTGCTGCCAGAGCCATGCTAGAACACGTGCTTTGGGAATGCCAGGGATAAATACACGATAATGAGAGTGAGACCTCCGCGCACGTTGGCAGGCTGCGCTCTGGAAAGTCCAGCGGGCCAAGGAAGCCGCCAGGAGACAATAACTCTTGACCGTAACTTCGGCGGGTGTCCCAGCCCGCTAACTCGCCGGACGCGAATCATTCTGATTCGAAATAAAGTTTTCTGACTCACTCGCTCTTACTTTTGGGACAGATGTCAGTGCTAGACGCGCAAGAGCGTCAGCTTTATCGTCTGCTTCAGTTCCTACGTGGGATGCAATCCATTGAAATTTTGCATTAAATCCCTTGCTCAGTAGAACTTCATTCAGTGCCGGAGATTACCTTGTAAACTTTTCTCGAGGCAGGCCACGGTGTAAACGTTGTAACGCTTACTTTGAGTGCGTCAGCACCACGAAGTCACATGGGGAATAGGAGCGCAGTTTTTCGCAAGGCCGCGGTAATTGCGGCACTTTCTGCTGTTGTAGGCGAAACTACGCGATCCAGACGGCCAGACCATGACACATCAAGGGAGGGTATGCAGAATGTCACTGCGCAGCTCTGGGCACACATCGATCCGTCTGTGTACGCTTGTAGGTAGGTTTGAAACGCTCTGTTCAAGTGACCTAGCACAAGAAACTTTGATTCGGCAGCAGAAACGCTGCGTTTTTGCGGGAAGAACGGTACACTGAGGCTGCAGGTAACGCCCGAAGGAGACCATGGAGGGTCGAGACGACTCCGTTTAGGTCATTCCAATAGTAAAAATTGGGAGGCGCTGAGCACCGACTCGAAGTGGGAGCGAGTTCTAGTTCTTAGCCTTAATAGCTGCTCCAGCAAGGTCTGAGATGCCAAAAGGCAGAGTGGAAGAGACTCTGCTTCATTATCAACCTTTTTGTTTGAAGCCGCACGAGGAACTACCATCGCCAAGCGAAATCGCTTTCTATGCAATGCCTCCAAGCGCTCGAATTGACTCTGTGATGGTGATATCAGCGACAGCTGATACAGGATTCAGCTTATTATAAGTGCAGCGTTCAGTTTAAACATAAACATAGGCTTGTTTCCGCAACATACACCTGCCATGCACCGAAGTGCGTTGACTCTTTGCACAGATGCAGGCACCATACTTTCAACTGCGCATCGCCATAGACGCTTGCTTTCAATGGTGACGCCCAGGAATCGAACACTAGTCGCACGACGAATTGGATGGCATCTAATATAGAGCGTCAGGCGTGCTTACTTCTACCACACTCGCGGGAAAATCATGGTGGCAGATTTTTGCGCTGATAAAGATAGGCCGAGCGTCGATAAGTGGAGTTCGATGGTAGATATTGCCCGCTGGCTATTTGGGCTAAACGGTTGATTTGGTACCCCGACATTCAAATGCGGATGTCATCTGCATAGATGGACAATTTAACTACCGTCCAGCCTACCTTCAGTGCCTCTGGAAGGCTGGCCATGGCAACGTTGAAAATCAAGGGAGATAGGACACTGCCTTGTGGGATGCCGAGGGAAATTCATCGCTTTACGCTAATTATGTTTCCAATCTCAACCTGGACACGTCGATCTCTACGAACTTCATTCACGAATCGAAGTGCATTTCTTAAGACACCCCTGGCTTGGAGTCCGCTGATGATGCCTGTATGAAGCACACTGTCGTATGCTTTGGCAACGCCTATTAAAATGGCGAGTGTCGAAAGCCTGTTGACACTATGGTGCTCGATGGAACTTAGTAAGTCCAAGACACTGTCCTCGGCACTCAAGGGAATTCGGCGCACAAGGAAATTCGGAGATCGATGGGAAAGGCCCCGGTCCTGCGGGTGACGTAAGACAGGCTGATCACGATCGCGATGCGGGCAGTTCTGCGCATAATTCTTAGGCGTATTCAGAAAAAAAAATGCAGTGATTCGTCAACGGGCTACAGAAAATTACCAGACACCTCGTGATTTGGTTCAAAAGTGTGTCACGAGATGGCGCTAAAAGCGCAGCTGTCTTTGTTTATGTGTGCTGTGTCACGGTAATTGGTCAACGGAAATACGTATGCGTCAGGTTAGAGCCCTTGAATATATTGTCGCGTGGTAGTGACGTACAAAGAACACAGTAGCAATACTGTGGAAGACGAAACTAACTTTTATCGCGCGAACCTGTGCCCACAAAGACAGGCTACACTTAAAGAACGGCGACAGCGGCAAACACAGTCAGCTTTCGTCAAAATCTGATCAGTGGGTCAAGCGCATCGGCTTTTATACATCAATCGTCGAATGTTCCAGAGTAATCGCTGGGACCCACGTGTCCTCCACAAAGTTCTGCACTATTCGTGACGTGCATACATACAATCAGATTACAGAAGGTTCGGTGACAGGCAGCGGATGGAACCATCGATAACATTCCATAAACTTCCGATACATGCAGGCGCGTGTTGCTCTGTTAGGCGGTGAAACGTGGTCGCCCGATATAGATAAACAAGTACACGTGTCAATATCGTACGTACACTTAAATAACAGCACCACGAATATACCACGAGGGAGGGCTTCAGGTCTATAAGAAAAAAAAAGATTGCGATTATAACGCGAAATGATGCCGAAAAAAAAAACGTAAAGCAACCTTCAAAGTAGATGCCTGCAGGGCTTTAGTCGTCATTACTGCGAACTGGCATCGCCAAATAAAGTTAAAAGGCGAGTTCTGACGTTTTCGGCATTATCTGCGATAACGGACTCGCCATCCGCGACACTCTCCAAAGTAATTGGATAAACAACAATTCAGAAATGCCCACGACACAATCGAGCACGCCAAAGTTCTTCACGAATTGTGTGGTGATACACCCCGCGACTTCGAAGACGGCTCGGTTGAGGAGACTGCACAACAGCGCCGACTGCCTTGGTCAGGGTTCAGATTAATACATCGTAACCGCAGTGCTGTGGTACGAATCGCGTGCTAAGTCTGTAGAAGGCATTCGACGCAAAAATGCATAGTGGCCACCCGAGTTTCACACTCGGGCGCAGAGAGCGCGGTGGGCCTGTGAAAATGAAAGAATAAAAAAGGTGCTATCTCCGTGCAAAATGCGGCGTAACTCGTACACGTTTTTGATTCCCTTAATTATTCGCGTCTCGTCCCATTGTACGTCCCTTCGGAATTATCACTCATAACTTTCGCAGAGTTCCAGCTCCGTGATACGTAGCGTGACTAACTGTATCAAAGGGACTTCACTGCGAGTCTTTGTTTTCTTTCTCACGCGCTGCGCGCACTTCGTCATTGGGCCTGCAGGTTCCTTCAGATGCAGATCTCCTGTAGCTTGGAATTCGCGAAGAAGTGCTTGGACGGCATTCCTCGAGTGGCCATCATTATAGGCCTGCAGTCCATGGAGGAGGAGTACGAGGCCATCTGCACGGAAGGCACCGAACATAATGAGAGTAAGTTACAGTGACTATTATTTCTTCTCTCTTTTTTTCGCGCTTGAGCTGGCGCTGAAGTCAATGCAATAATACATATCCCGAACAAGCCAGTGATGTATTTCTGAGGAGGCAGTCATGAGGGCCCTTGTATGTGCCGGACCAGCCTGTGACATTCGGTCTTCGTAAACTTTCGGACTCGTCCCACTGCCGCTTCTTCGATGCTCGTGCTATTTGTATCACTTTGTTGCAGTTATCTTGTCAGAGAAGAAGAGCTGTCCGTGCGGCCTGAAAAAGTTAACTAAAGCAAGGAGCAAGGCTAACAACTGCCACAAGAAGGGGCGCCACGCATTCCTATGCACTTCGGGAACGAAAGGATAGAAACATAGAAATGGAAAGTGGCGAAGAAAGGAAGCTGAAAAAGTAGCAGTTTCCCCCGAGAGGCCATACACTGGATGATATGGCAAATCAGCAGTGAGCTATACGAAGCAGGTTAGTAGTTCAATCGGCCGCATAAATTGCAGCAAGCATTCGCTTACTACTCAAATTGCCAAGCAGGGTGTCGCGCTCAATTTTCCAAACACGAACAGATCTCACTCGATGACCACGGACACTCGTCAGAACGGCGGCGTGATGAAGAGCAGCGGCAGCGGTGCCGGAACGCTTCGTACTGCCTGTAGGTTCAATGCATCTTCGAAACTTGAAATCACGCTCCAACACTAGGCGCACGAGAACACAGCGCGCACGAAGCCTCACCTAAGCTTTTTACCCTGCCACAGATTACGTCCAAGATGGCGGAGTAGCCGTGCTCAGTCGCACTGTGCGCAGCAATACCGGGGCTAGAATTACAGACGCGCGTGGTCACGTGCCCTTCTCCTCCCCCCAACGCCCCCCACACCCCGCCTGTTTCGCGCACGACACTTGTCGAGTTGGGAGGCAGGGCGAATCACGCCACCATCCTCCTCGGCTCACCCTCGCACGCTTTCTCTCGCGCCTACAGCATACGACTCCGCGGGGCGCGATAGGATTTTATCGCACTTGGACTTTATGCGGAATATCATGGCGACAATGACTACGACGGAAACTCGCCTAGAGTGTCCTTATAGCTAACGCCACAATAAAAAGAAAAAAGAACAAGATTGCAGATCTGTTAGACTAAGGTAAACAAAAAAGCCTGCAGATTCCGCGCCCTGTGGGAATCGATGTTATGCGAAGCAGTGGGCCTACCAAGTTGACGAAACGATCATGTGAGCACCAAGACGTAGGCGGCTGTTTCATCACCTAGATGACACGCATGTCATTACATTCTTGTCATGAACTTTCACTTATGTTCGCCATACACTCTTGTCACTCTATGCCAATTTCGGTAAGTACGAAGTTAAGGAAACGACCATGACAGCAGCAAGACGTAGGCGGCTAAAGAGTTAGAGAGTGTCAAAGTGGCATATTTTGTCAAGACATGCTTCGCATTTAAAACAAAGGCTGTACGAACAGATAAGGTCACTCGAACCGGACTAATTATATAATATTTAAAAGAACCGAAGCATTGCCCCACGTCCTGTCACACACAATGTAATGCTCAAAGTGTATTATACAGAAAATATATAGTGCAACAGAGTAAACAGTGGAATTCTATACAATAATGCGCACAGACTAATCTGTAAGCTAAAGAGAGGGCGAGTACACAATTTACAATAAAATAACGAACAATGTAAGAGTGGAGAAAAATAAGGACGTAAACTCTTAAGGACAGTAAGAAATATTTCGCTGGGTGTCCGCATGAAACGTGAACACCTATATCAGGTGTTCTCGTTTCCTTGTTGTGTGACAACCTACGAGAGATTTAGTAATACCTCAAGACATCCTGAAGGCTTTTTTTTATTGGCTTTTACCACTGCCCCTTCATTACGAAAAACGATGACGAAGTGTGTATTTCATAGAACGCTTGCACCCTTGTCTCGCTTTCTCTCCAAAATCTGGGAGCTGCCGCTCCCGTGTTGCCGCAATGAATGAAGAAGCCCTCGAGGACCTTCCTGGCACCCAGCCATCACGTCGGGTCGCGCCCAGGAAACGTGGAAACGCGTCAAGCGACACGGACAGCGAGGCAACCGAGTTGTGCTCGGACAGCGTCGACTCGTCGGACGACGATTTCACGCTTGTCAGGAGCCGAACTACAAAAAGAAGACTGCTACGGAGGTCATCGTCGCCAAGTGTCTCCACCGTGAAGACAACGCCACAGCGCTGGCCATACACTATGCTCTTTTTGCTTGTGGACCCTGTCTCCAACCTGGGACTCCTAAACAGGCAAGTCCTTTCTGAGTTTCTTGAGGAAATCGCACCAAACGAAATAAAAGACGTGAGAATAAACGCACGCAAGAATGTCCTCGCAGTAGACCTTATACAACGCAGTGCGCTGCAAAGCCTGCGGCACGTAACGGAGATCGACAAAGTGAAAGGGCGATCCATATTTCTTACAGGCTGCAACAGCACTGTCGGCGTCATTTATGATGTCGGTATTTCTATACCAACAGACAACTTAGCAATATTACTAAAGCCAACTACAGAAGACACTCTTGTCACGACCATCACAAGACTTGGCAGCAAACGTTGCCAGAAGCTTGGGTTTGAGGGAGACAGCCCTCCCTCACACTTCAAAGTTGGCCATGCCCGCCATCCAGTCCGCCCATGCGTACCAAAGCCCCTGCAATGCTAGAAATGCTGCAATATGGGACACGTAAAAGGTGCCTGTAGGAATGACCTCGTGTGCCCACGGTGCGCTGAATCTCATTCAGCAGATGCCTGGCGCGCAATTGTGTTAAAGTGCCCTAACTGCCATGGTACTCATGAGGCCTCATCCAATAATTGCCCGCGGGTCAGGAACGAGCGAGCAGTACTCAAACGTGTGGTACGGGACCATTCAACACACAGAGAGGCTGTCGCTACTCTCAGTCGACGACGACATCGCCACCGAAGAGCATCACGAAGAGTTACATCTACTGAAAGATATACACCATCTTCCGGCAAAGCGGCTACCGTATCAACGCCGACTTCCACAAAGAAAGACACTGTGAAAACGAAGAAAGGGGCAAGACTCGCACCTCCTGAAGAATGGCCTACACTTTCACGAGCAGAACCTGCCTCGGAGTCACATCAAATTGCGCTGCCCTCAATGACCTCACGAACCGCGGATGCGACGACGACTGAGGATCACCAAGTCATAGTCTGTCTATCACCAAGCCTATCAATCAGGTGATAGAGAAATGTGCGGAATATAACCAACCCTTATATATAGCTTTCATTGATTACGAGAAAGCGTTTGATTCTGTCGAAACCTCAGCAGTCATAGAGGCATTACGGAATCAGGGTGTAGACGAGCCGTATGTAAAAATACTGAAAGATATCTATAGCGGTTCCACAGCCACCGTAGTCCTCCATAAAGCTAGCAACAAATTCCCAATAAAGAAAGGCGTCAGGCAGGGAGATACGACATCTCCAATGCTATTCACAGCGTGTTTACAGGAGGTATTCAGAGACCTGGATTGGGAAGAATTGGGGATAAGAGTTAACGGAGAATACCTTAGTAACTTGCGATTCGCTGATGATATTGCCTTGCTTAGTAACTCAGGGGACCAATTGCAATGCATGCTCACTGACCTGGAGAGGCAAAGCAGAAGAGTGGGTCTAAAAATTAATCTGCAGAAAACTAAAGTAACGCTTAACAGTCTCGGAAGAGAACAGCAATTTACAATAGGCAGCGAGGCACTGGAAGTCGTAAGGGAATACATCTACTTAGGGCAGGTAGTGACGGCGGATCCGGATCATGAGACGGAAATAATCAGAAGAATAAGAATGGGCTGGGGTGCGTTTGGCAGGCATTCTCAGATCATGAACAGCAGGTTGCCATTATCCCTCAAGAGAAAAGTATATAATAGCTGTGTCTTACCAGTACTTACCTACGGGGCAGAAACCTGGAGGCTTACGAAAAGGGTTCTACTCAAATTGAGGACGACCCAACGAGCTATGGAAAGAAGAATGATAGGTTTAACGTTAAGGGATAAGAAAAGAGCAGATTGGGTGAGGGAACAAACGCGAGTTAATGACATCTTAGTTGAAATCAAGAAAAAGAAATGGACATGGGCAGGACATGTAATGAGGAGGGAAGATAACCGATGATCATTAAGGGTTACGGACTGGATCCCAAGGGAAGGGAAGCGTAGCAGGGGGCGCCAGAAGGTTAGGTGGGCGGATGAGATTAAGAAGTTTTCAGGCATGGCATGGCCACAATTAGTACACGATCGGGGTTGTTGGAGAAGTATGGGAGAGGCCTTTGCCCTGCAGTGGGCGTAACCAGGCTGATGATGATGATGATGAAGTTATAGGGATGTTTAAGTCACTTATGGACGTCATGCGCATTCTACTGAGCAACATGAAAATCCCGTCGGCACAGAGCTCACTGCAGGTGCTGGACACCTTGAGTCCGGTGCTTGCGGCTCCAGTAAAACCACGGCCCGAGAGATGCCGTCGTTTCAAGAGGAGGTCAAGAATGCATCTGGCTTTCAGTGGAACGCCAGATAGCTTAAGTCACGCATGTCCGATTATTGACAGTTCGTCTTTACGCACCAGTTCCCCATTATCGTGATTTGCGAGCCGAACGTGTCAGCTCCCATAAGACTGTCCTCTACCCAAAAAGAGTGCAGCAAGGTTGTTGTGTTTATACGCCGTGACTTCACTTATGTGCATCCCCCAGTGCCTCCTGACGAAGTAAATCGATACGTTTACTTAACACTGAAGAAGAAAAAACTAACGTTCACAATTCTTGGAGCCTACTTATCTCCAACAAGCCGTCTAGATTGCGAGTGCTTACGGGGAATTTCGACATTGACTCCACAGCCGTGGGGGATCACTGGCGACTTTAATGCTCACAATTACCTATGGGAAAGCTCCAAAGTGAACTCTAGAGGAAGAACGTTGGTGTTCTTTGCCTCTGAACGCGAATTTTGCCTGTCAAATGATGGAAGCCCTACTCACCGGCGTGGATCAGCGTATAGTAGCTGCTTGAACCTTACCTTCGTTTCACATTCGCTTTCGAGAAGAGTGCACTGCTTTTAGGATTTAGAAACGCGGGGTAGCGACCACATCCCAACCTATTTGAAGATCGAAGGTTTGACTAGCTCCAAGTCCTCCACAACCGTCCAGTGCACCGACTAGCCTAAATACAAAATAATTATGCAAGGCTGTTGTCATGATGTCGCCTCCTATAACCTACAGGGCGCCCGTCAAACAACCACCAATTCGCCTTCGAAGAGTTCTGCCCACACCGATTTCAACATTGGACTCGAGAAACTTCAAGCGATTCGCTGTCGTGCAGAATGAACATATAGAGGCACGAACTCCAATAATGATTTGAAATTGGCTAGACGAACACAAAAGAAAATAAAGGTCACATGAACAAGCTGGTTTCGCGACAATGGGTATTCTTTTGCGAATCGTTGGACTCGCGAAAACCTTTCTCGCTTATACGGAGGACTGTTAGTGGCCTTCGCGGAATCTTTGGTCAGTGCCATGAGTTTAAATCTCTGGCACTCCATCTACCATGTAGACGTCTTGACGTCGCTGAATCTTTCTGCAGAAAGATTGCTGGTGAAGCAAATTCCGATGGAATGGGTACGGGAACGCTCGACCACCCACAATTCTCAGGCGATGCCCGCATGGAATGCCCGTTTTCTATGGAATAACTAGAAGCTGCGTTGGTTTTGTGCAAGTGTTCTTCAGCGCTAGGACCTCACGGCATTACATACCGTGTCCTGTATAACCTAGGAAACCAAGCTCGGCAGGCACTCTTGTTCCTGTACAACGACTCCTGGCAGACGGGTACGGATCCGCAAGAACGGAAGTCAAGTCGCCTCATTCCACTTTTCAAAGCTTGCAAGTCGCCTTTGTACATTTCCTCATACCGTCCCATCGCACTTGCTAGCTGTGTCGGAAAAACAATAGAAATAATGCTTTTAACACCTCTGGAATGGTACTTAGACTGCTGTCAAACCTACCCAGATTCTATTGCCGGATCCAGGCGCGGGCCCTTCGTCAACAACGTTGTTAACTTCGTAACATTTGTGCAACACCGAAAGACCTGTAAATGACTATCTGCTGCTTTATGTGTAGACGTTAAAGGAGCTTATGATAATGTCAGCCATGAAACCATCCTTAGAACGTTAGAAGCCGTCGGACTTGGTGTTAAAATATATACGTGGGTGTGCAACTACTTACAGAGTGCCTCAAGGCGGAGTGCTTACCCGACGCTTTTCAATCTGGCCCTCATTGGATTAGTTGACAACCTACCAAACACCGTACGAATTTCCATCTATGCAGACGACTAATGCATTTGGGCAACAGGTGTAACACGACTTCAGCTTCGCGCTTGGTTTCAGAAGGCAGCCATAATGACATCTTGCTACCTTCGTCAACAAGGACTTGAAATTTCATGCGGAAAGTGCGCAATGGTAGGATTCAAGAGGAAGCCAATGTCTGCTTACGGCTTATCAATTAACGGACAACTTATACCATACAGCAGAAGTCACAGGTTCTTGGGAGTCGTAATTTACAGAGACCTGTCGACTCCGCACGTCTCTGTCATCTCTGTCTATCTGTCACCCGTTCAGGTTCCTTGCCGGAAAAAGTTGGGGAGCATCTTTACACGCTATGTTACAGCTGTACATCGCGTTGTTTGTTGGATTCCTGTGGTACAGCCTGCCTGCAACATCCAACATCTGCAAGAGTAACCTGCGTACGACTCACAGCATTCAAGTCCAAGCCTTGAAGATATGTCTTGGCTTACCACGCAGTGCATCAACGGCTGAAACCATTGCCGTTGCGCAGGATTACCCAATCACGACGCACATTACCGTTGGGACAACGCGTATGCATCTTAGACATTATGCTAGGACCCCTTCCCACCAACTAGCGAGCCTCACTGCTGAAAGGCCCTGATCAACATTTAGCGCTTCTGTCCATCATGCGTCGTTTACTTCAGAGTACGCACCTGCGGCCAAGCCAGTGTTTCCCCCGAGGTGTTTCGACCGTACACAAGTACATATAATGACTCCAGCGGTACAGAAGAAGACATATCTACCAGCCCCTGCTCTAAAACACCTGAGCTTACTTCGTTTGCATGAAAACTACTGCAACCACGTGAGCATTTATACTGATGGATCGACTACGTCGTCCAGTTCTGGTGTTACGGTGGTTATATCAACGCGAGGAATAACACCGCGGTTCAAGACACCGCATGTCACGAGGTGAACGGCGGCAGAACTAACGGTTCTGCGTTCTGCACTGGAATTCATTGATTCTGAAAGACCTAGAAAATGGGCTGTGTTCTCTGACTCAAAACCGGCATTACCGTGCACGCACTCAGTTCTCCGACGCGGATGTCATGAACAGCTGACATACGAAATCGTGAATATTCAGCATCACGTCCAACAAAGAGGTCACCAGGTTGTTTTTCAGTGGGCATCTGGCAATTGTCGAATCAGTGGCAATGATTCCGCCGATAGCGCTGCTCGCACAGCGCATCAAGAAGAGTACAGCGTTCTAATTCCACTTTCGAGGACAGACGCCGCAAGGCAGCTTCAACACCTGGCATGCAGTCTTCCACTGACTGTGTGGAACTCGCCAAACTTAAGACTTACACGACTGCATCGATTAAACCCCTCACTCCAACTCCGACCTCCACTTGGACTTCCTCGACGTGAAGCTACGCTTCTCTATCGCCTTTGGTTAGGAATTTCCTTCACAAAGGCATACTCTACATTAATTGAAATGACCCACAGTGCAGCATGCGAGGTCTGCGGCACCGAAGAATATATCGACCACCTGCTGTGCCACTGTCGACGATATGCTCCAGAAAGGCAAGAACTTGCTAACGCTCTCCAAAAACTGGACAATCGGCCGCTTTCTGTGCAGGTGCTGCTGGAACACGGCCCCCCATCACTCGTCAGACCATAAGGCGGTGAAGGCGCTTTTGTGCTTCTTGAGGACGACGGGCTTGTGTGAACGTCTGTGACTATCAATGCAATTCGTATTATTCCACACGCGTCAGCGAACGCACCGCTTATTTCCTTCTTTCCTTCCCTCCTCTCTATCCCTGTCATCTTTGTTTTCCCCTTTCCCATTTCCCCGGTGTAAGGTTGCCAACCGGACGTTATTCTGGTTAACCTCCTTTCCTTCTGATTTTCTCTTTCCTACTATTGGCCCCGGGGTTTCAAAGGAAGGATCACGTAAATGCGCGTGTAACCTGAATGTAATGAATGTGACATTTCCCGACAAACACTTAATCGTTACCTTTCCCGTTTTCATCGCAGATTACCGCAAGAGCATCAAGTGCATGAACAAAGCAGGCAAAGGTCTCAACCAGTGCCAAGCTAAGATGCGCGACGACATGGAGATCGGGGTATTGGCTGCGCCTCGGGACAAGGTCACTGGCTACGCCTGCTGGTGAGCATGATCCGTAGCCACCGAGATTCATCGCAACAAAGAGAATTGGGGACCTACGCAAAACAGCTGACCGGTGTCGCAGTGTTCGTTCATTGACGGAACACACGAATCCACTTTTTTTACGTGCAGGCGGCTTCAGCAGTTTTGTTCAGTGCAGGCATAGTCTACGGGCACTGTGAAAAACGGTCAATATCAGCAGTGTCAGCGCGTGTAAAGCCTAGAGGAATAGACGGCTGTGTTGGCCTGCATACATCCCATTGCGAAGAAGCGTTGCAGGTGATCCACTGCTTCTTAGTCACAACTATGCGAAACTAACGGAGGATGCGACCTCGGGAAAATACAGGGGAACTTACCTGTGGTGCTTAATTAAAATGTAGACGTAACAAGGAAGAAGGAAGTGAAAGTGGATGAAGAGATAACTTGCCACCGGTTGGAGATGAACACACATCTTCCGCATTACACGTGCGATGATTTACCATGTGTACCTTGAAGTATATACGCTATGTGCCGAGGATTTACTGAAATTATGGCATACAGCTTTGCCTGACGACGTTTCGGGCCCTTCAGACTCCATCGTACCATTCAGATATGCAGCACAATTTTCGGGCACAGCTATACGAGGCAGTTGCCTCCAAGTCACGGTGTTAGTGAACAACGACAAGAACAAAATTCGGAATTTTGTGACAGTATCTTGTACGCAAAAATAGCAAGTATGACGTTATTACACGTCTAAATAGCCGAAGATATTTTACGTCATCAGACAGAAAGCAAGCAGAAACGATTAAGAAATATTGCTGCAATAAATGGCTACAACGTAACGGATTAGTTGAGAACCGTCCTAAGTTAGATTGCACGGTAGAAGTATCATTTTGACAAATAACTCGAAAAAGAAAGATGAAACAGCAGAAGAAACGAAAATACACGGAGCGCCTATGCACAACCAAAGAAGTTATTTTCAAAAGCATAGATGACCACCTCCCCCGCTGGGGAGAATATTCGACACCTTGACAAAAGGGGATCTCAACACAGGATGTACCCATAAACGCGATGGGCAGCACTACAGAGCTGAGATGCACTGAGGTGTAAGGAACGGGAGGTGTACACGAGAACAATAGGCCGCTCAACCAGAGGGGCCTTTGGTTTGCTTACTGCGCGGCGAGAAGGAGAAAGAAAGAGAAAATGAGGAGAGAGAATGACTATACAGCCGGCTTACTCAAGCCGGTACGCCATAAAATGACAATAAAGGGAATAACGTATGGCAGTTGTTCTACTAAATTAACCATGTCCTATTGAAGTAGTCCCTAGAATAGGCTGACTAGTTGACCGACCACTGGGAGTCTTCAGCGGGAGACGGTGGCTCCGCCATGTTGCCTGGAGGCCACACGGTTGGCAGGGTGGTTGGCGAGGTTTTTACGGGCAAAGCCGTCTGGAGGCTGCCCATGCTACCACGGCAACAAAACGTACCCTCGTTCGCTGGTGCAACGACGACGTAGTTTGACATTCTTATTGAATAATCGCATGTACGTATGTGAGGAAGCGAGAACCGATTAGAAGTTAGATGGCGCAACGTTTTGACGGGACACACAGACGAAATAAAAGCACACACACAGCAGAACCGACGCCACGCTTTGAGCAAGAGCCCGTCGTGGCGGGACGGTGCGCTGGAGTACAGCACCTTGCCTCAACCAGCAGCAGGCATCATCACTCCATGTGTCACCGCAGCGCTCGCGCTCCGCGCACTAGTCAGTGCATTCTAGGCACTACAATAAACTGCCTAGAGCAGCCATTGTACTGCCTAATTTGGATTTTTTTTTTGCAGTCAATCGTGACACTAACATAGGCGAGCATGCGTTATGTGTTAGGAGCATGCGTATTGAGCGCTTCACAAGTGCATCATCGCACGGTGCGCCACAAAGAATGCTTACATTCTGAATGAAACCCACCATTTCTGATAAATCTTTTATTCTTCTCAAACTATGCTTATTCGAGTAAAAAAAGGTGGTACTAATTAAGCTTTCACTGGTGTGCCATTTCCGAAAATTGTTCATTCTTCTGAAACAATTTTTTATTGAAGTAAGAAGTACCAATTATTATTCGATTGTTGTGCATGCCACGCATTTAGCGAGGTTATTCTGTCGATTTCGTGATTAAAATAAAGCTAAACCAAATTCTGCGGGAAATGTTTTTCGCCGCTACTGGCATATTACCAGGAGCCATTTTTCCAGCACATCTTTCTGACCTCCTATTATCGCGCCATCTGAATACTCAACAGTGCACGAAAAGAATATCGCACATGTTTCAAATCACCGCGGACTAGCGCAGGGTATGCAATCATTCGCGAAGTCGTTTTTGGCCTCGTAGCGTAACTATGTTCTTGTTAAATGAAATCATTCTTGAGAACTAAAAGTTAATTTCTTTAATTGAGCGAACCTCGTAAGTCAGGAAAGGTTTCCAAGCCTTCAGAGGTGTACAATGTGGACAATACAATGTTTATAACTATCATGGAAATATAGTCACCATAGGTGGTTACTGAAAGAACCGGTATCTATCAATAGTTTAGCAATGCACTAAATGGCGAGGTCTCGTTTAGTCGAAATGGCAAATTTACTAGTTTTGAGGTCTCCCTTAAAATCCCTATTAGTGCTTCAGGACTACGTCCCCCATTCCATTCCAACTCCCTTCCGGAATCTCGTGTTTCCTTTCCATTCCCACTTATCCTGTCCGAATGGTGCCACCAGTCCATTCCCATTCTTCTACGGGAGCTTCAATATGTGCAAGAATTCAGGAATCATTCCAACTCCGGAGTTGACACTCCGCAACTCTGACGTCGTAAGTTTTTATCAATAAAGATCGACAGCGTTGCATCCTAGATGGTGTAAAGACAAAAAAAATCTCTACACCTGGAACAACTGTGTCAGCAATGTCGTTTATATAAACAACAAGAGCATGGCAAGCTTCGTACCTTTTATGCAGCCCAAACTGTCCACATACGAGAAACTATAATACTCTTGCACTCACTTCTGGTGTGTCTCAAGGGAGTGCACTAGGCCCTTTATTATTTCTTGTTTATATAAACGACATTGTTGACACAGTTGCTGCAGGCGTAGAGATTTTTTTGTTTGCGGATGACTGCGTGTGGTACCGGGACATTACATGTTCTAATCACCAGAATGACCTAGATAACTCAGTAACATCCTAGCATGGTGCCCGGAAGGGCGTATGGTACTAAACACATACAAAACAAACTTATTTCGAGTATCGCGTAAAAAGTTATTTTCGATCACAGGTGTCACCTTGGACAATCCTCCTTACACGAAGTCTCCAGTTGTAAATGCCTAGGGTGTAACAATAACTGTTAGCATGTTCAAAATATCTGCTCATCCGCCTTTCGCAAACTATATCTTTTACGGAATAAACTTTCAAAAGCACAGGTTTAACTACTAGCTTATAATTCACTAATCAAGACTAGGCTTGATTAGTGAATTATAAGTATGCATGCGTGGTGTGGGATCCATATAATATAACCAATGTTTAAAAAACTTGAAAGAATTCAAAGGAAAGCCCTAAGGTTTATTTGTTCAAAGTTGTCACCGTTAGATTCTCCGATTGAGCTAACGAAAAACAACAGTATGCAACCCCTTGAAACAAGAAAAAATGCGCGTCGAGAATTTCTTTCCTTGCTAATAAATAACTAATTAACACTTGATACTGTATTCTATGTATCATTTCTAACTACATGCCGCACGCGTCACCATCAAGCCGGTTCACTAACCCTTTACTTAGCTTGCATTGACACATTGAAATTTTCCGTTTTCCCGCGTAACATTAGAGAGAGGGATTCGCCGACACAATAACTTACAATGCATTGTGATGCTGCGTGTTTTTTTTTAGTTGCCTTTACATACTACCTTAAAACCTATGTTATCAATTTCTATATTTGATCTGCTTGGATCTGCAACATGATCTGCAGCATGAAATAAAATAAAATAAGTAACCGTGACGTCACATTGACTTGCTGGCACTGGGGGTTTTGTTTCGGATAGCTGACAAACAGCAACTGCGAACTTCATTTCCCTTCCAAGAATAAATTTAGGATCACAAAATGGCAACGAAAGTAAAGTCTAAAAGAATATGTAATCAGTCTAAGCTAATTTAGTACTTCTCCTTAGTGCCCTCTTAAGGCCTTTAGAAACGCGTTCGAAAAACATCGATGGATATCACCACAGCGTAAACGAAACAAAATAAAAACGCGTAAAGATAGAGCCATCTTAGATGATGCGAAACCGACAGGAAGAAATATAGTAAGTTACAAGGAAGGCTCATTCGCCGGAATTGCAAATGTACTGAACAAAAATGGACAGCGCTCAGTACTTGTACTCGCCCCTTTTGTGCCTTTCTATGCGTGGTCTGACGTGTGGACTTATACTTCACACGTCAGCGGGGTATTAGCGTTGCTTTATCCGGGACGATTCACGTGACCCCGACGGGAGCAAGAGTTTAGGAACTATTCTTACGGGGGAAGCACAATAAGACCGCAGAGGACTCGTACGTATTTAGAACGTTCTCGAAAAATATAGTTGAAAGGCGGATAGACTTTCAATGCTGGATGATTGATTCATTGATTGAATAATTTGTTGGCATTGAATACGCTTCCAATTCCTGACGCGTAATTTTCTTAAACATCTTTTTGTAGAACGAATCGATAGAAATCGCGCCCGAGAAAATTATCAAACAAACACAGACGCATACAAACATACACGCAGTGGACAGTACTTAGCATCGGCACGCTTGAATTGGCGAGCAATGTAGTCGGCGCGGCGAGACACTTGATACAACGTGACGTGAGTGTTCACCCGAAGAAAATGCAAGCAACTGATAAGCACTGGTGAAGATACAACAATAAATAATCACTAACGTACGGAAACATTGAGCTATTCGTACGGGAAAATACCCCCCATATATCTAAAGAATAAATAAGCGTGCAATGTCGAAACCAAACCTTTTGCTTTTCCACACGCAGTGCCTACCATGCAAACCAGGACTGCTTCGACAACGCCCTCCAGGACTGCACCGGCACTCCGGCCCAAGAGTTCATGAGGGGCATCATGGACAAAGTGTTCGGCGAGCCGCTCAGCCTGATTTGTGGCCAGTACTCTCGTGATTCGGACGCCTGCCACAGTCTCCCACAACTGGCACCGCCCACAGATTCGAAGGACTTTGGCAAGAAAGGCCTCATCGAGCTGTCCATAGAGCACGCTGGCTCCGTCTTCAACAAGCACTAGTCCCTTTGTATGAGCATCTAAGTGTGGAAGGGCTCTTACATGCAGCTGTTGACGGTCGTAAGAGGACCAACTACGGGACACGGTCACTTTGATTTCATTTCGTGCATTTCGCACGAAGCTTGGCTTCTGGCCATTCGGTCATGTAAAACAACTACAGCAATAAACACCCGGTATTGAATGAAAATGTCTGCCAAGAATTATTCCAATAGTTAGTCAGCTAATTGGCGCTTCTTTGTGGACAGTGCTAGGAAGCCATTCGCCTCATTTTTTGCAGCGCGAAAGAATGCACGGCTACGCGGACAGAACCTGCCGGCTACGGCAATGACCGCGGACGTGAACATGAAGGCGAGAGCGAGAAGGTGAGCATATGGAAAGATTCGAAAATGAGGAACGTCGCTGTGGCCAATAAAGGTAAAATTGACGAAGTTACAGAAAGCATCTGCGGACACGAGAACCAATGCAGCCATTACACGATCAACAAAGAAAAGTTTTTATAGCGTCCTCCTCCTCCTCCTCCTTATCATCATCATCATCAGCAGCAGCAGCAGCAGCAGCAGCAGCAGCAGCAGCACCATTACCAGCACCACCACCCCCACCGCCACCAGCAGCAGCCTATTTATGACCAGAGCAGGACGAAGGCCTCCCGCCGTGAACTACAATTACCCCTGGGTTGCGACAGCTGGTTCAATATTATGCCTGTAGATTTCCTAATTTAATCAAACCGCCTAGTTATGTACCTTTCTAGACCGCGTTTACTTTCCCTTGACACCCATTCGGTGACTAACAGACCGGCCGTTATGTGTCCGACGCATTACATGTTCTGCCTAACTCCACTTGTTCCTCTGAACCACAACTAGAAAATCGGCAACACCCCTTATCATCACGCACCACACACCACTGTCATCCCGTCCCTAACGCTATGCTTATCATTTTTCGTTCCACCGTTCTTTGTGCGGCCCTGTACTTCTTGTCAAGCTTCTGCGTTAACCTCCAAGTTCATCTCCAATCGCCCCATACATTTTAGTACCGGTAGAATGCAACGAGGGTATTTTTCGACATTATAAGACCTTTTGTTTATTATATGGTGTTTAGGAGATGTCGTCTTCAATTGGCGCCGACTACTCCTTTTAACATAGAGATATTAAAAAGAAATCTTTCAGAAGCATTAAAACACAAAGTAAATTCCAAGTCACCGTAAGTGCAGTCACATAATTATACTAATACCACACTAAATCTGAAAGTCAACTCAGAGACTCTTTGGCACAAATAGATGGAGCAAGTACGCAGATCAGGAAGCCATGAGGAGGAGGAGGAGGAGGAGGAGGGTGTTAGTTCTTGGCGGCAAGTGGGTGTAGCCTCGCGATTCATGCCGGCAATCACACCACCGGGGTGTCGGCTTAGCTTCTTGGTATGTTGGCTGCGGTATCGTAGAAAACAATGAAAATATAAGAACGTTGACAAGAAAATTTATACGAAAAAATATAGAGGTAGGCCTGAAACGGATGGCAGCATTCTTGGTGAAGTCTGATTGAATATTTATTTAATCTCTAAGAAAATACACATTGTACATATCTGCTTTCGTGGCAAGCGGCTAAGGAGACAACTTAGAGTTTCAACCCCGATTAAAGTGGGGCAATTCTCTAATACTGACTTACGTTTTCGTTACAACTTCCACAGCAAATTTTGAGTTCACCATTGGTTTGTTCTCACTCAAATTTTCTAACGGTATTACATTTCTTCGTCCATATCGTTTAATGAAACAATAGACGTCACTGTTTGACCAGACAGCAGTTCTTATGAGAAGAAGCAGGTGCTTAAAGTTCGTCATAATACATACGTTTAACGACTTATTTAATTTTCAATTATTCTGGCCCTCTGTCGTTCTCGCATGCTATACGCATGGCCTTCATTATCGGCGGAATCGTCCGCTGGACGGAGTTTCCGATCGAGAAAAAGTGTGGCCGAAAATTTATTGAATTGTTACAACATACTACCCCGGATTCATATCAACTGATAAACATAGCAATTTTGTATTGCAGGCAGAGATGAAGACGGGTGAAAGCTGAGTAAGTAAAAAAACTAGATTCTGGAGTTTTACCAGCAGAACCATGATCTGATGTGAGGCATGCGGTAGTGGGGGGCTCAGCATAAATTATGACCCCCTGGGATTATTTGCGCGTGCACCAATTTCAAGGTGCGCATGCGTTTTCGCATTCCACTAAACGAAAAGCAGCTCATAGACATAACGACTAAGCTTTCTTTCTTTCCTTTTCTTTCTCACATATAGCATCAATTTGCCCCTCCCCCAGTAGAGGGTAGCCAACCGGAGATAATCTCTGGTGAACCTCCCTGTCTTTCCTCTGCCTTTCTTTCTCTCTCTCTCTATCTATCCCTAATGGTACAAGTGCCATTAAACGTTTCTTGGTCTGAGGCGACAGTATTGTGCCGCCTCTGGCTCGGAGTGGCATTTACAAAGGCCGGCTCGTTCCGCATTGGAATGGTAGATACGCCCATGTGCGACTCTTGTGGAGTTATAGAAACGGTGGTAGACACCCTATGTCTCTGTCCCCAGCAAAGACGTCGAGCTTGAAATTCTCCGAACAACGCTGAACCGGCTGGACTCTAAACCATTTTCCGAAATGAAGATCCCTGGACCGTGGTCGCACGCGTCGATGGCACAGAAAGCCTCGAAAGCGTCGTTGCAGTACCTCAAGTCGACAGGTCTTGGCGACCGCGTGTAGACTCGTGCAAACCTTTAAAAATGCGCAAAACTGTTCTCTCTCTATCACCTCTCTCTTTCTCTCCCTTTTCATGCCTATACCCCCTCCTCCCGCCATGCAGGGTAGCAAACCGGACACGCGTCTGGTTAACCTCCCGGCCTTTCCTCTCTCCTATTCCTCTCTCTCTCTCTCTATATATATATATATATATATATATATATATATATATATATAGAGAGAGAGAGAGAGAGAGAGAGCAAATGATAAATGAAAGGTAGGGAGGTTAACCAGGGCAGAGCCCGGTTGGTTACCCTACACTGGCGAAATGGTGAAGGGGACGGAAAGATTAAAACAAGAGAAAGTCCACTGTGGATATCATGCGGTCACTCAGTCCGGACGACAGATGCTGACTCAATCCAGTAGCTAAGTTAACGATTACTGTACTATGTACAGAGATGTTTTAAACAATTTTAAGATGTTTGCGAGCGGGGCCTACAAAAGTTGGCGTCGTTTCTTTTGTTTATTCTTGCGTGGAAGAGTCACGCAACGACTTCTCTGGAAGAACGCCCAATCAAAAGAGAAAACATGTTTTGATTCGCCTCGTGACTCACGTGACAGCTTTGCGTGCCTCGGGGGGCAGTGCTAGGGGGGCAACGTTGTGAAAGCGGTGGCCGACGCAAACACAATCGGCAGTCATCGGCTGCATTTGTAATTCCATCTCGCAGCGAAATTTCCGTTCACAAAGGCCCAACGTGTCGCGTGACGGGAGCTGTGAGTGACGTTCCCCTTGTCTTGTTCCGTCTTCATTTCTCAAAACCAAGCATCCGGAGAGGACAGCTCGAGGGCTGCAAGTATTGTACAACGTCCCCCGTGTCCTCTCCGTGTGCGTGTGCAATTGACCAATTAGCGGCCTTGAGAAGATCCGGACAGATGCGAGAGAAACCCTCACGGCATTTGTCCGTTGGTGCCATGAAATATTGCCGCCCAGCGCGGAGCAGCCTTCCGCAATCCAATGATGCCAGAAGCGTGTTTCTCCGGGCTTTCTTTTTTTGCTTCTAACACAAAGAGACTGTTCTCGATCTGTACTTGAGCGATGTTTCCCATGAACAGCTTGTCGGATGCAAGTAGTAGTATACGCTATTTTATTTCGGTGGGATGAAGTATTACGTGTGTTCGCGTGCTGTATATTTGAGCACAACGTGCGAATATTGCGTAACACCTGCTCTCTGCGTTGTCTCAAAGAAAGAGATCGCCCACTCTTGAACAACCAAGCCTGGATGTAAGCGGAGTTACTTCTAACGAGGCGCAGAATGGTGGCACCTTCGCGAGTAAGTCGTGCAACCGTGCAGGTTTCGCGTGGATTTTTTCGCAGCGCCAAAAAAATAATTGCACATTACGTACTTAGTTTGTAGCGAATTATTTGGTTCTGTCAACTTTGCATTTCCGTTCATTTTAACTTGCTACAGAACTCATTGAAACGGTCCACAGAACTCATTGAAATATGTAGGAAACGAAGCGGCGTCTTTGTCAACATGTCATAGTATATACACCCTTACGGTGTTTACAAACATAGGCCCTGGACGGCTTCCGGTACTGCCCGGCGACATAACGGGCTAAATTTAGCAGGCAAACAACATGAGTAACAAAAGTGCGTTAAAACAGAAGCCTGCTGATATTTAAAATTTTTCTTATGCACATAATCACAATTTTACAACTTGGCCGTTACTTATACAAGCACCTTTTGTACTAGCCTTGAGGCAATATGCGAATTTCTTGTGCGTGAAAAGGTAAAGACTTTCCACACATAAAAAAACAACTTAAGAACACGCTTCCTGTTCCGGTATAGTATAATGACAAGGCACGTGACCGGAAGTTTCTCTGGGACACAGGCTGGCCACTGTTATCGCGTGCGCGAAGCTTTCTATATATAGTGGTGAAGGTAATTGAAAGCTAATACTTTAATCATAGTGCTTCTAGCTTTCGGTGAATCCGAATGTCCATTGAGACTGCGCCATAAAAACTGCTTATTTTAATTAATCTCCGCATTCTCTTCCGGTATGTGCATAAGAGTTGTTTAAATCACTCTTTCACACTCGTTATTATTCGCAAAACGAAAATAGCGGTTGAACAGAGTTATAGCCGTAACAACATTACCTAATTTTCTGCTTACCAAAAAGCTGTGTTAAATTTTCGAAGTATCAAGCAGTAGCTAGCTTTCTATTGCAGAAAACTTACCACTCAAATGAAAAATTAAGTAAATATTGCGGCCTTCCCGAACAAAAAAAATTATTGAAAAGGCATTCAAATATCGTTAGTCAATGTTGAGTTTTTTATTGAGGAATTATGGAGTTTGTTGGAGAATTGTCGGGTTGAGTATTGAGGGCTCTTGAATATTGGTCAGTGAAATGTAATTGAAACACCATTGAATATCTCAATGTTGAATCATTGTTAAGGTACCATTGAAAGCCCATTGTGCTTAGACGGCCCGTTGTGTTCGTTTTGTTGAATGGTGGTTGGATTACCATTGATTCTGCGTTGAACTGACGTTGTGGTAGTTTTGTGGACCTGTTGAGTTATTATTGCCACAGGAGTGAAAAGTACATTGTGGCCCAGTTGAGATGACAGTGATATTTCAGAAGTCGTCATTGAAATATGATTGATGTTTCGTTGGGCTAGTGGATTTTTATTCATATATTGAAATTGCTTTGCTGTTCACACTAGCATGCTCCGGTGCCTGCTCATAACTTTCCCACACAAACAAAAGCAAAGGAGAGACTGATCAATTTGAAGTACATTTATTTACACTAAAGATGCGTGCACATGAAACATTATTACAGTACATAAGGCACAACTACATCGAACCTGGAGACAGGCTAGCACCTACAGCACTCTAGCAGTGCAAATACATCTGAAAAAACCTGTGCATATGAATTCAATCAAAAGGATCATTGTGGTCTTCACTTTCGACTTAAGTTTATGACTAGAAGGCAAAGCGACTCAGAAGGTAGGGATTAAGCATACCCTTGTAACAACCAACTTTGAACACATGAACACTTGAAGCTGCTTGCGTGTGAATACACAAGACATCTGAATATGTTACATTAAAATGTTTCGCACACTAACACATCACAGGAAGAGCTACGGCTGACTGTGAGAAGGCAAAATAAGACTTGAAACAATTGACTTCACGTAAATATGTGCGAGCTTTAGCACACGTCTTTCACCGCGATTAAAATTTAATGAAGTACAAAAGTAGAATTGCCTGAGCTTTTTGCCTTCGAGATGCATATATTTTCATGTTGCCCAATTATTTTATAAAATAACATCCGTCAAATTAGCTATTAATTGACGAGACATCATTTAGAAAGTTTTCGGGCATGCTGAACACCTGAATCATGTTTCTGAAGAGCCCAGGTTTGCTTTCTTCAGAAATAAACTTGTAAAGCTTTTCTCTACTGAATGCTGCTTATCTCCCTGGCACAAGTGAATAACAAACAGTACACCATTTACTTATGTTAATTTGGGGTACAGAAGAATTTGCTGATGGCATTTTATGAATTCAGTGATCTCATTTTCAGTTAATTTTTCCGGACTTGCACAAACCTAATGAGAGCACTTTTGGGGGCTTTTTACGATACCCAGCAACTAAGTGGTACCTCAGTCAGTAAAGAGACAAGGCAAGGCTAATACATTGAGCGATACGAGAAAGAATAATGATTTAGCACAGAAAATTGATAGTAACACACGGCTAACACAATTTCAAACAGCCAAATAAATGATCACCTGCACTTGCAGTATCAAGTACCCCAGAAATAGTCATAAAGGATGAGAAAAGGTTCCAATGACTGGACAGCCAGATTGGTGAGACAGTGAAAAACGCAAATAAATGCGTACACGAAACAACAATGACCTCAATTGCGCAGGTAAAATGTTATTAAAATGCTACCAGAATTTTATTGCTTAAAATACATAAAGTTGCGTAACAATTGGGACAAAACATTAACAAAGAGAGAGGAAGATACGGCACCCGTATTGAAAAAAATTGCAAGTGATATACATGCATATTTAAGCTCACGACAACTTTTTTCTCCAATGTATACAAAAAGAACACATGCACTTACCGCATAAAAAAGATTCCTGCGCCTGGAGAATGCAGCACAGTATAAAGCAGCGTCATGAGAACCGAAAAGTAGAGCTTAGTATGTTTAAAAACTACGAATGCTTGCATACCTACAAACAGGCATGGTACATGTCATGCCTTGAATGGATGAAATTCATAAATCGTACACACAAATTTACCATCGCCCTTATTGGCTTCCTCAAGGCACTCCTTGAAGTTAAACTATAAAATGTACATCAGTGTTAAAACAAAAAGATAAGACCCTATAGCGTTCTTCCTGAAATAAACAGCGCAAATAACTTCATGTATCAATTCTATGGACACTTCGCCAATTTGGTGTACATTTATATTTCACAACCACCCAGACAGAGACGAGAAGGATGAATTAAGGCAGGAATACACACGAACGCTGACTCAACTAGAAGTTTATTAGTGAAGACAAAGATTTTAAACACACTGGCCAACTTCACGAAGAAAAAAGCCATGGATGCGCAGAAGAAACAGCCCGGCACAACAAAAAAGGACCGAAACACGTCCTGTAGAATAAACATGTGCATCAAACACTAACAGACACATGAAAACTGAAAGGTTTGTGCTGTAAGTGATATTAACGAGAAGTACTGCAGCAAATCTTTCCCACTAAGGGTCACAGAAAGCTTGCTTTTGAATTTTTCTTCGTGATCAATAAATAATGCTTCCATAAGGCCTTTTGTGTTCTGGTCTCTGTGATGAAACAACCGTTCTTTCTGCTCTACACCGCAACACCAGAGGAGTTCCAGAAGCAATATTTATTGATCACAAACGAAACAAATGCATAACCAAGTTATCTGTTGCCCTTAGTGGGAAAAAGTTGCAGTTCTTAAGAGAGTATTTCTCGTTGGGTAGCATCACTTATCGGACAAATCTTTTGCTTTTTCGAAAGATTTGTCCGATAGTTCTCGTTTTTCACGCACGTTTATTCTACATGACATGGCTTTTTCATATTTCTTTCTTGTCGCAGGTGGCTGTTTCTGCCACGCATGCATGGCTTCTTACATTTGCCAAGTTGAAAAGTGTCTTTAATACCTCTGTCATCAAAAGTAGACTTTTAGTTGAGCTTGCGCTCGTGTGTGCTCCTACCTATTTCGTCGTCCGTCGTCCGCCTCTGTTCGTGCTGCTGTTTACAGTACGCGCGTATCACTTGGTTAGGCTGGTAAACATTCTCACAAACAAAAGTAAATGCCTCCCCTCAAAAGGTAGCCCATCCTTTACTACTAAACGCCAGAGCAAATCGAAAGTAAGTCTTCACAGCGTCCATGCGGCAGCCAGTACACCACCGAGCGGCACAAAAAATAGTTGAAAATCCCGCTTGGTGGAGAGCGGCAACAGAGATGCGAGCTTGCTAGAGAATCAGCCACATATCAACGGGTGTCTCTTGCACGACGGCAAGGTGCTCTTGACGTAGAACACTTTAGCACAATTTGCTGCATGCGTAACCTGTGAGAAGGGAATGCGGACAGAAAATGAGATTACGCGGATTAAGAATTTGCCACACACTGCATATAACTACGCACGAAATAGAAGTACACACTACACTGGCAAGTAAAAATTTGTGACTCCTTACGGGTGCCGTCGAGAAAAGGAATGGGTTGCTACGGTAAATGTTAGCTAAAACACGCACAGGGATGTTTCACAGCGGGGAAAAATATTCCCTGCTCTCTCGCAGAACAAAAGACCACGCGACAGTGCATAGCCGATACCAAGCAGATATCGAATCTTTGGGTAGAAGTCCAGCAGAAGGAATGACCTAAAGATACGCCAAGAGCGATGCGAGACACCGCAACCAAGTAAATGAGGTCGGAAGCCGTTCACAGCTTCACTATCGTATTGAGATATAAAAACCTTGCGAACATAAAATAACGGCACTGAAAAACCGCTAAATAATCAGCAATAATTTTTCATCCACTAACCTTCATAAATTTTTCAGAACAACCTAATTTGTAGCGTAAACAATAAGTACTACGACCAAAAAATGCGACTACGAAACTAGCGGTAACCATGTCTACTGTTGCAAAAGTGTGCGCAAAACGAAGCCACAACTGTAGCAACCGCGTGCGCGCGCGCGCGCGCACATACACACACACCCGAACGTTACCTTGACGTTTGTAGCGCCATCTAAAAATAAACATTACTACTAATTTTGCTATTCTACAAAAATAATATTTTTAAAATAGTTTGCAGCGCCTTCGCAGATGACGAAGTGACAAGTAAGGTATGATAAGAGTCCGTTAACTGTATTTCTTTCATTTCCCTTTGGTGTTCTTCTGTTTAACTGAACGTACGAGACCTGCAGGCTTGCGAGATGAGAGGACGACATTTCGGCGAGGCTCAAATAAATCGCGTGCTTCTTGCAAGGCGAGAGTCGGAAGCAGCCGCAGATACAGCGATTAGCTGTGATGCCGTTGCGGCTGTTGCTGAATCCGAAGCTCTTTGAAGTCAATCGTTATTGCGCTGCGCGCTGCGATCTCAAAGCGCGTTCGTTCTTTGACCTCTAGTACCACAGACATTGGATAAAAAAACTATATTTGCTTTACGGATAGAGGGTACGTCGCAGGAAATTCGGAGGCCTCACACGTGTGTGTTTGTAGCATGTGCGCGCTTGCATTCTGCGGTTCCCACAGCGCGTCCGATGCTCGAAGGTAGCGTCGTCGCGCGTCCGCGCCATTCTTATCGCCGGCCGCGCTGCCGCCGTGTCTATTTTTGGGGAACTCCACATGCGCGTAGTCACCGTGTTTGCAAGTGAATTTCGCATTCTTCTGCTCCCAGAAACGTGCTCATTTTGGATCGTACCAATGGCTATGTCATCTTGATGATGTATGGGGTTTCATGGCGCAAGGGCCAGGAATGGCCAAAGAGCGCCATGTCTGTGGTAGTGGGTGTGCAGTGTAACTATTATTACTATGAAATTGGTGTGTCGTGGCTGTAAAGGGGCCTTAAAATATACGCTCTAAAATGCGTAAAATCTGTAATAAAATTATGGCGATGACGTATGACTAGTACTATGAACATTTAGATGCATATAAAAAGAATGATATGATAGGTGAAATATATCAGATTATGAAAAATGCCAGAGCACTACTGCCTCCTTAGAGCCCTTGAAACACAAGGGAGGCTTGTCATCTAGTGTATGTTACCGGCGAAGAAATAAATCGTTATGAACTTGGGCGGACATGAATCTAGTCTAACGTTGCAGTTTTTACATAGCGAAAACGGCTACGAAAGTGGGGCGGTCCCGGAAACAGGCGCTTCAAAGCGCCAGCTGTAGCGACAGCACGAGGAAGTGGCACGCGGCGCACGCGCCAAGCATTTCAAAGCTTACTGGCTTTCGTATGAGAGGAGTATGCGCGCGCTCGTGGCCTAATGGTTAGAGCACCGGGCTCGACGGCCGACGTTCGATTCCACCCCATCGGTCACACATTATTTTCTTTTAATGGAAGCGAGGCGAAAGAAGAACCTACCTGCCGCAAAGTGACGGGAATGAGGTTGGAACGCTTCGCAATACATTTTTGGAATGTCTTCATTGCGAGTGCGAGTCTTAATTGTGTACTGGACTCAACTGCTACACAACAAAAAACAACTAGAAAAATCAACCCAAATTACCCAATAAATTGTTTATTGAAAACACTCAACGGTAACACTTTTGTGCGAGGGTTGAGTGAAGTCAATTGCTCTTGAAAATTTGTTGAAGTCCGTTGTTTCAACAATTCCCCAACAATATATCAATGGTTAATCAACAGTCATTTTTGTACGGGTTTTCACAGTAAACCACACCTTAATAACAGTTCAGTCAAATCAATCGATCTCCTATTCACTGGAGAGA